>NW_020837947.1:21724692-22044592 GCF_003676395.1 Aethalodelphis obliquidens | reverse complement strand
ATCCAAGAAGAAGATATAACAATTGTAAATATTTATGCACCCAACATAGGAGCACCTCAATACATAAGGCAAATACTAACAGCCATAAAAGGGGAAATCGACAGTAACACATTCATAGTAGGGGACTTTAACACCCCACTTTCACCAATGGACAGATCATCCAAAATGAAAATAAATAAGGAAACACAAGCTTTAAATGATACATTAAACAAGATGGACTTAATTGATATTTATAGGACACTCCATCCAAAAACAACAGAATACACATTTTTCTCAAGTGCTCATGGAACATTCTCCAGGATAGATCATATCTTGGGTCACAAATCAAGCCTTGGTAAATTTAAGAAAATTGAAATTGTATCAAGTATCTTTTCTGACCACAACGCCATGAGACTAGATATCAATTACAGGAAAAGATCTGTAAAAAATACAAACACATGGAGGCTAAACAATACACTACTTAATAACGAAGTGATCACTGAAGATATCAAAGAGGAAATCAAAAAATACCTAGAAACAAATGACCATGGAGACATGACGACTCAAAATCTATGGGATGCAGCAAAAGCAGTTCTAAGAGGGAAGTTTATAGCAATAAAATCCTACCTTAAGAAACAGGAAACATCTCGAATAAACAACCTAACCTTGCATCTAAAGCAATTAGAGAAAGAAGAACAAAAAACCCCCAAAGTTAGCAGAAGGAAAGAAATCATAAAAATCAGATCAGAAATAAATGAAAAAGAAATGAAGGAAACGATAGCAAAGATCAATAAAACTAAAGGCTGGTTCTTTGAAAGTATAAACAAAATTGATAAACCATTAGCCAGACTCATCAAGAAAAAAAGGGAGAAGACTGAAATCAATAGAATTAGAAATGAAAAAGGAGAAGTAACAACTGACACTGCAGAAATACAAAAGATCATGAGAGATTACTACAAGCAACTGTATGCCAATAAAATGGAGAACCTGGAAGAAATGGACAAATTCTTAGAAATGCACAACCTGCCAAGACAGAACCAGGAAGAAATAGAAAATATGAACTGACCAATCTCAAGCACTGAAGTTGAGACTGTGATCAAAAATCTTCCAACCAACAAAAGCCCAGAACCAGATGGCTTCACAGGCAAATTCTATCAAACATTTAGAAAAGAGCTAACACCTATCCTTCTCAAACTCTTCCAAAATATAGCAGAGGGAGGAACACTCCCAAACTCATTCTACGAGGCCACCATCACCCTGACACCAAAACCAGACAAGGATGTCACAAAGAAAGAAAACTACAGGCCAATATCACTGATGAACATAGATGCAAAAATCCTCAACAAAATACTAGCAAACAGAATCCAACAGCACATTAAATGGATCATACACCATGATCAAGTGGGGTTTATTCCAGGAATGCAAGGATTCTTCAATATATGCAAATCAATCAACGTGATACACCATATTAACAAATTGAAGGAGAAAAACCATATGATCATCTCAATAGATGCAGAGAAAGCTTTTGACAAAATTCAACACCCATTTATGATAAAAATCCTGCAGAAAGTAGGCATAGAGGGAACTTTCCTCAACATAATAAAGGCCATATATGACAAACCCACAGCCAACATCGTCCTCAATAGTGAAAAACTGAAAGCATTTCCACTAAGATCAGGAAGAAGACAAGGTTGCCCACTCTCACCACTCTTATTCAACATAGTTTTGGAAGTTTTAGCCACAGCAATCAGAGAAGAAAAGGAAATAAAAGGAATCCAAATGGGAAAAGAAGAAGTAAAGCTGTCACTCTTTGCAGATGACATGATACTATACATAGAGAATCCTAAAGATGCTACCAGAAAACTACTAGAGCTAATCAATGAATTTGGTAAAGTAGCAGGATACCAAATTAATGTGCAGAAATCTCTGGCATTCCTATACACTAAGGATAAAAAATCTGAAAATGAAATCAAGAAAACACTCCCATTTACTATTGCAACAAAAAGAATAAAATATCTAGGAATAAACCTACCTAAGGAGTCAAAAGACGTGTATGCAGATAATTATAAGACACTGATGAAAGAAATTAAAGATGATACAAATAAATGGAGAGATATACCATGTTCTTGGATTGGAAGAATCAACATTGTGAAAATGACTCTACTACCCAAAGCAATCTACAGATTCAATGCAATCCCTATCAAACTACCACTGGCATTTTTCACAGAACTAGAACAAAAAATTTCACAATTTGTATGGAAACACAAAAGACCCCGAATAGCCAAAGCAATCTTAAGAACGAAAAACGGAGCTGGAGGAATCAAGCTTCCTGACTTCAGACTATACTACAAAGCTACAGTAATCAAGACAGTATGGTACTGGCACAAAAACAAAAATATAGATCAATGGAACAGGATAGAAAGCCCAGAGATAAACCCACGCACATATGGTCACCTTATCTTTGATAAAGGAGGCAGGAATATACAGTGGAGAAAGCACAGCCTCTTCAATAAGTGGTGCTGGGAAAACTGGACAGCTACATGTAAAAGTATGAGATTAGATCACTCCCTAACACCATACACAAAAATAAGCTCAAAATGGATTAAAGACCTAAATGTAAGGCCAGAAACTATCAAACTCTTAGAAGAAAACATAGGCAGGACACTCTATGACATAAATCACAGCAAGGTCCTTTTTGACCCACCTCCTAGAGAAATGGAAATAAAAACAAAAATAAACAAATGTGACCTAATGAAACTTAAAAGCTTTTGCGCAGCAAAGGAAACCATAAACAAGACGAAAAGACAACCCTCAGAATGGGAGAAAATATGTGCAAATGAAGCAACTGACAAAGGATTAATCTCCAAAATTTATAAGCAGCTCATGCAGCTTAATAAGAAAAAAACAAAAACCCAGTCCAAAAATGGGCAGAAGACCTAAATAGACATTTCTCCAAAGAAGATATACAGACTGCCAACAAACACATGAAAGAATGCTCAACATCACTAATCATTAGAGAAATGCAAATCAAAACTACAATAAGATATCATCTCACACCAGTCAGAATGGATATCATCAAAAAATCTAGAAACAGTAAATGCTGGAGAGGGTGTGGAGAAAAGGGAAGCCTTTTGCACTGTTGATGGGAATGTAAGTTGATACAGCCACTGTGGAGAACAGTATGGAGGTTCCTTAAAAAACTACAAATAGAACTACCATATGACCCAGCAATCCCACTACTGGGCATATACCCTGAGAAAACCATAATTCAAAAAGAATCATGTACCAAAATGTTCATTGCAGCTCTATTTACAATAGCCCAGAGATGGAAACAACCTAAGTGTCCTTCATTGGATGAATGGATAAAGAAGATATGGCACATATATACTATGGAATATTACTCAGCCATAAAAAGAAATGAAATTGAGCTATTTGTAATGAGGTGGATAGACCTAGAGTCTGTCATACAGAGTGAAGTAAGTCAGTAAGAGAGAGACAAATACCGTATGCTAACACATATATATGGAATTTAAGAAAAAAAATGTCGTGAAAAACCTAGGGGTGAAACAGGAATAAAGACACAGACTTACTAGAGAATGGATTTGAGGCTATGGGGAGGAGGAAGGGTAAACTGTGACAAAGCGAGAGAGAGGCATGGACATATATACACTACCAAACGTAAGGTAGATAGCTAGTGGGAAGCAGCCGCATAGCACAGGGAGATCAGCTCGGTGCTCTTTGACCGCCTGGAGGGGTGGGATAAGGAGGGTGGGAGGGAGGGAGACGCAAGCGGGAAGAGATATGGGAACATATGTATATATATAACTGATTCATTTTGTTGTGAAGCTGAAACTAACATACCATTGTAAAGCAATTATACTCCAATAAAGATGTTAAAATGAAAAAAAAGAATTAAATTGACATGAGACTGATTAACAGGAGAAAATCGAACAGAAGTTTAATAACATATATACATGGGAGAGACGAAGGAAAACTGAGTAACTCACTAAAACAGCTGAAGTTCTCACCTTAAATACCATCTTCAACTAAAGCTAAAAGAGGATGTTGAGGGTGGGGAGAGTCAGTAATGGGTGGTTGCCAGGAAAAGCACAGTAAACAAGGGTAAGGTTGTGCAGATTTAAGTCATTTTCTTCCTCATTGATAAGGGCTTCTAGAATATTGGTCATCCTTTTCTTCCTGGTAATCGAGGGAAACACCCTTACAAATGGACGTTTCTCTTGTAAATGTAAATGTTTTTTACAAAAAGGCAACTCCTACTTGGTTTTAAGAGTTTCTCCCATGACGGCTGTTTCTTAGAAAATATCCAGCTTAAAATAATTAATATGCCAAAGAGACATACTTTGGGGTGGCAAATTCTGCTCTCCTACAAAATCATTTACTAAAGTTTTAAATGTATCTATTTCTCCTTTCACTTATGCCAGTTTGGGGAACTCTGTTATTAGGTGCATGTTCATTTAAAATTGTTGCATCTCCTATTGGATAGAGTCTTTTAACTTCATGAAATACTCCACTTTTATGCAGTAATATTCTGGGGCTAGAATTTTATTTTGTCTGATATTCAGATAACAACTCCAGTTTTCTTATGCTTATTGTTTGCATGTATATTGTTTTCTAATCTTTTCTTTCAACCTATTTGTGTGTCTGTATTTAAAGTGTGTCTCTTTTCAGCAGCATAGAGTAGAATCCTGCTTTTTAAATCCAGTTTTACATTTTCTGCCTTTTATTTTGTGTGTTTGGTATATCCACATTTAATAAAATTATTTATATTGTGAATTTTAAGTCTGCCATTTTGCTGTTATTTTTATTTGTTTCATTTCATTTTGTTCCTCTACCTCTCCTTCCTTGTTTTCTTTTGTGTTAAGCAAACATTTGCAGTATATTAATATAAATCTTATATTGACATTTTTATATGTTAATTTATTCGTAATTACTCCAGGGATCATAAATGCAACTTTTATCAAAATCTACCTAATTAATATTGAAATGACTTCCAATTGAATATAGGAAACATTTGACATTATAGTTCTATTTATCCCTCCCATCTTTGCATTGTTTTCGACTCTATATATTATAATTCCAACAATACGGTAGTATAAATTTGGCTTTAAATATACAAATATATATTTTTAAAGCCTATAAAAAAAGAAAAAATAGATATATTTGTGTTAACTCATATATCATATATTTATCTTTTCCAGTGCTCTTTACTCCTTTTGGCATATCTGAATTACCGTCTGGTGCAATTTTCCTTCAGTCTGAAGGGATTTCAATTGCATTTTAAATAGTGTAGCTAGACTTCACTTCACTCAATTATTTTAATCTAAAAATGTCTTTAATTTAGCTTTAGTTTCAAAAGATAATTTCTCTGAGTACAGATATCTTGAATAATAATTTTTCTTTCAGAAAATTGAACACATCACCCCAATGTTTTCTAGCCTGCATTGTTACTGATGAAAGGTCAAATGTTAATTATACTATTATCTCTATCTAGGTAATATTTCATTTTCTCTTGCTGTTTTCAGACTTTCTATTTATCTTTGGCTTTCATTAGTTTGAATCTGAAGTGCCTGAGTATGATTTTCTCTGTTTTTATTCTACTTAGGTTTCACAGAGCCTCTAGGATTTATAAGTTTATGTTTTCCAACAAATTTAGAAAAATTTAAGCCATTATTTCTTTAAATGTTTTTCTCTGCCCATTTCTTCAGTCTTTTCCTTCTGGAACTCAAATTACACATGTGCCGCAACACTTGATATTGTCACAAAAATGTTTTCATTTTCTTCAATCTTTCCTTTTTTTCTACTTGTCAGGTTAATTTTTTTTTAATAAATTAATTTTTTTAAATTTATTTACTTTTGGCTGCATTGGATCTTCGTTGCTGTGTGCGGGCTTTCTCTAGTTGCGGTGAGCGGGGCTACTCTTCATTGCAGTGTGCAGGGTTCTTATTTCAGTGGCTTCTCTTGTTGCAGAGCACGGGCTCTAGGTGTGCGGGCTTCAGTAGTTGTGGCATGCAGGCTCAGTAGTTGTAGCTCGCGGGCTCTAGAGCACAGGCTCAGTAGTTGTGGCACACAGGCTTAGTTGCTCCGCGGCATGTGAGATCTTCCTGGACAAGGGCTCGAACCCGTGTCCCTTGCACTGGCAGGTGGATTCTTAACCACTGCGCCACCAGGGAAGTCCCAGAAAGGTTAGTTTTTACTGACCTGTCTTCAAGTACACTAATTTTTTTCTTGTGTCATCTAAAATCTACAGTTGAGCTTATTGCCAGTTTTTTACTTTGGTTATTGTACTTTTCATTTTTAAAAAATATGTATTTACTTATTTATTTTGGCTGTGCTGGGTCATAGTTGAGACACACGGGATCTTTAGTTGTGGCATGCCTGTGGGATCTAGTTCCCCCACTAGGGATCTAACCCAGGCTCCTACTTTGGGAGTGCAGAGTCTTACTCACTGGACTACCAGGGAAGTCCCTATTGTACTTTTTAGATCTAGAATTTTTAGTTTTTTAAAATAATTTCCATTTTTCTATTGGTATCCCCAAATGTTTACTCATTAATATATATATTTTTAAATTATTTGAACAAATTTCCTTTCATTATTTGAATATACTTTTAGTACTGTTTTGAAGTTTATAACTGTTAAATTGAACCTCTGGGCCCACTTTAAATTACTGTCTATCGACAGGTCTGTTCCCTGGTTTTTGTTTTTGTGTTTTGTATAACTTTTTTCAAAACTAATAAATTTTAGTTGGAAATTAGGCACTCAAGAAACCATGGAATCTGTTTTGCTCTTCTGAGCAGTGTCAGTGTTTTTGTCTAGTAGTCTGGAACTTGCCTGGACTTAAATTATGAAAACTGTCTCCATGAGGTGTGTGGTAACATGTCTCTGCTTAGTTTTTTTGGCTTTCAGTTGCTGTGGTTTTTGTTTGTTTTATTTTGTTTTTTAGCTGGCATCTGGAAGATTCCATAGCTCAAGAGAAAAAATTCATATGACAGAAGGTGTGTGTGTGTGCATGTGACTTGTCTTAAATTTGCTTGATGAAAATTGACAGTTGTAGGACTGTTTCGCACTGGGAGTCTCTCCACCACACTGTCATACCAACGGACTGTTTCTTGCTAAGGTGCTATGTTTTCACATTTTTTCATTCAGTCTTGCCTCTTCTTCCAGAACATGATGCCAGTGGGGTCCAGGGGTGCTTGAGAGACCATCCAGTCTCTCCTGATCTAGTTGTCCCAAACAAACAATAGGTCATTGGTTTAGACGTTGGAGGTTTCTACTTGCTTTGAAGAACACTGACTGACCACTGTCAACTCTGCCTGAGGTCTTGTCTTTGTGTTCTCTCTTACAGTGGCCAGGATTTTACCCACTTAGGATCCTTTTTATTTATTATGGTTCAATATCATAAGTGCTTCCTGATATCATCAAACATGGAGTTATTTGGATTTGTCTCCTGATATCCAAAAACCAGAATTCTGAAAACAATTAAAATCACATGGAAAAGATTCAAATAATAACAAACATTTGCCTAGATTTTGCAATTTTTCAGGCATTGCCCCACCTATTATCTAACACGATCTGCACTATGTGTGGAATAGGTGTTGCTATAATTCCAATTTTACCAAAATTAAATGTTCAAACTTTTTAGATAGCAGTTGTGACACATAAGAGTTATGATGCATATTTATGGGATGCATGAGACAATCCTGCTCTAACGTCCCCATGGACCATGCCACACGCCATTCAGCTGAGCTTCTCTGGAATTTTGGTAAGGATTCATATTCATTTTCACTCTAAAAGCAATGTTTCTTTCATTTATACTAAGCTTCCATAGCTATAATATTGTAGGACTAATAGAGATTATATAAAAAATGTGAATTTTATAATTCTAATCAATAACTCCATCCAAAAACCAAGAAATGAAAAATTATTCTTGTATTTCAAACTTAGATTAAATTCAAACCATATATATTTACATATAATTACAGAGCTCATAACTCATATTTATGTAATATATAGCTCATCAATTTAAGCCAAAATACTAATTTTAGCATATCATTATTTGGCACATAAACATTAAGGAAAATACATAATATAAGTAGTTATAAGTTTCACAATATAGACAAGGTGAAACGTGACCAAACAGGAAAAAAATATAACATGAATATATTAGTAAATTACCTCTAGTGTGAGGCAGAAATTTAAAGTTAAGTTTGATTTGAAAAAAAGAAGCTTACCTTTTTAGGAAGAACTTTAGGTGCACACAAAAAAATGAATAAATAATTCATGAAAACGTGGAATCCAATTCTTTATTTTAATGACAGGAATGGGAAACTGTTTTGATGACAAAAGAATACTACAAAAGTAGAATGTAATACTTTTGTTAACAATAATAATTACTGCAGTTTATTGGATACCTACTCTGTGCCGGGCTGCGTAATTAGTACATGTTTTATGTTTATCATCCCTTTCAGTGAGATCTAAAAAGGGAACTTTATTACATTGTTCAAAATGAGATTAACACATTTGAAAATTGGCTGTAACTAATAGCACACACACAAAAAATGGTCTTTTACAGTTGGCTTACCAAGAGGAAGAAATCTTTCCCCAAAGAGTAACCAGTTAGTGACCCTGAAGAGTCAGGAAACAAGAGAGTCCTTAAGAAAAAGAGGAAATTCTCTTCCAAGGAGGAGCCACTCAGCAGTGGACCTGAGGAGGATGCTGCCAGCGAGAGCAGCAGTTCCAAGAAAAAGAAAAAGCTCCGAAAGCTGTCCCAGGAAAAGTAGAATGGACATTTCCCTAGTAGGGCATAATTGCAGAGATATTTCCCAACCCATCCCCTATAGCCCAATAAAAATAAAAACAAACAAACAAAAAACAAACAAAAAAATGGTCTTTTAGTCTGGAATTATCACTCCACTTTCTATGAAATATCAAATATTCTCATTGAGTTCTATATACCTTAAACTCAGCAAATGTTGATTTGCTAATAATTAAATGTAAGAAATTCCAGATTTCTTCATTAATCTAGCTTTGAGAGTTAAAAACAAAGGATTACGGAAAATAACTGTATATTATCTTGCCTGCTTTTATAATGATTCACTGAAAGGGTAATGTCTCCTTTAAAATGCAGTGGCCACTTCAACTATGTTTGAATAGTCAATCTAGCCATTTTAGTATATGACTGTACAGTTCTCCATGTGAGTGTGATGAAAAAGGCTGAAGACCAACAATGTCCAAGAGGAATAGATTAATAGTTCTCTTGAGTTCCACTGGAGGCTGTTCCTACCCAAAGCAATGACCTCTGCCTTGATTATAAAAGTTTGTTGAGTCTAGCTGGGCTGAGAAAGCAAGATCTGAGATTCAGGTTCATTTGGGGAAACCATAAAAATGATCATGGCCTCACAAACATGACTCTTATTAATTTTGGCAAAGATTTCCACTTAAGTCAATGGCCACATATAAAAAGAGAAATATATAAGTTAACAGTGCAACTTTATAGATTATAAGTGGCATTTTGCATTTCAACAGTAGCTATATTAAATTTGACATACCCACTTGGGGATGCTGATAAACTAAAAACAAACAAAAACAACTTGTGGTATAAATGATGATTTCTTTGATACCAGCCATTATTTTTTAAAAGGGAGAAGAGAAGCTGATTATAAATGTATAAATATGGTTCAGAAACAATTAAGAAAAAACATCATTATGGGTAATACTGTCAAATATACTGATTAAAAATATTTTTAATGAAATTCATTTAAAAAATATTTTATTGGTTGAATTACTTTGGATTATAGACATAGTTGCCCATGCCTAAATGCACTAACATTTTCCATGTCAAAATATTTTTTTTCCTGAAACTACCTAACTATTAGCAGCTGTCTATGTGAGAAGAGAGGGAGGATTGTTTTCGCTTCACTCAAAGATTAATGATATTTTACCGCTTCAAACGAAGGTTTCAATTCTGGCTTTCATGGAAGGCACCTCCTTCTTGTCTCCTTTAATTTTATTGCCACTTTTTAAACATAATTATTCATTCTGTGGCATATTAAAATAGTCTACAAAGCAAAAGTTTTTATTGGAAGTAAGATTTTGCTAGCTGTTAACTCTGCAGAAGTACACTTCTCTCGTTTACCAGGTAGCATTCCAATCATTTTTTTTGTTTTTGTTTTTGTTCAAATATTTAATGCTGGCTAAGAGATACGGAAAAGGGGTGAGAGAGGTGCGTTGAATTTGTTCTGTTTTCCTCCAGGTTGAATTTCTTTTTGGTTCTCCAAAAGAGATGTTGCAAAATTTCAAGGATAGAAATTAAGTTCTGCAATAGGGAAATTATTATCTACATTCATAATTCTCTGACCTGTTATCAGAGATGAAACGAGGGTAGCACAGGGTCATCAATCTTTATGGGAAATGAGGATGGTCTCTGCCAAACTTGTCCAATTTCTGACCACCCACTTTCACTCCACTTCAAAAGCCTCGGATTTACTGGCCACTTTTTAAATTTGTGTGCGATTCCAGCAGGAATAAAGCAGCCACAAAGGAAAAAATATATGAGGTACCTAGCATAGTCAGATTCACAGATACAGAAGTAGAATAGAGTTTACCAGAGGCTAGAGAGTGGGAAGACTGGGGAGTTACTGTTAATGGATATACAGTTTCAGTTTGGGAAGATGAAAAATTCTGGAGATGGTTGACAGGCAATGTGAATGAACTTAACGCCAGTGAACTGTACACTCAAAAATAATTAAAATGGTGAATTTACGTAATGTTTATATTACAATAAAAATTTTGATATAGCTCAATACACCATTTTAACTGTAATTTGAAAAGGCATTTTGGAATGTTTCATTAAAATAAGTAAGAAATTACAAAAAATTGTATGTAATACAGACAGCAAGTATACAAATGGAACTTTAGAGAAATTATGAAAACAAGAGTTTGTTGTAATTTTCTTGTTAAGCAAAAACAGGGCTGGTTTATAGAGAACTCAGAAAAAAGTTGTTTCTGATGATGGTATTGCTCACAAAATTGTTGTGTTTCAAGGGTTTCAGTTCAGATGGGCTGAACACCCAGTTTACCTGGCTTGTACATTTGCACTGTAAACATGAAAAAACACTAAGCAATCTTCAGTGATCACATCACACTTCCACAGTCCAAGATGTGTGTACTTTACTCCATAGCAGTTCAGCCAGACAATGACATTTGAGATAGCAAAATCTATTACACCACAATTCAAGGACCGCTGGCTACAAACGATAACCAGGGTGGGAATGGTCAGATACTGAACAGAGTCACAGAATACAAACTGGTATGAATTAACTAATTTTTCTGGTAGTAAATCTTGCCTTCTTCACTGAGGGGATCTTTCTTTCTTTCCATTGAAAAATGCGATTCTTCTTTGAAATTATTATTAATAACAATAGCTCCTATCATCTTTAAGCTCCAGTTCTGCCCGACATTTTACAAGTACTACCTCTAAGCATCATAACAGTTAATGAAGATAGGCATTATTTATTTCCCTTTATAGACATGGAGTTGGGCTCAGAGAGGCCAGTCCTTGCCAAGTCCACCTAATGAGTGAACAGTAGAGACTGGGTTTACAGATTGGGTTTATATTCCTGCTTCTGTGGTTCCCAAGCGTGTGTTTTTCCCACTGTGCTCTGCTTTCTACTGGACCCCAAGTTTATCACTTATTCTTCTGGATGCAGGGCCTCTCACCTCTTGATTTTTTACTCTCTGAGACCTCTATTCCAAAGTTAAATTCCTTGTGCCTCATTTTAAACAAATTTGATTCCTCGATCCTTTTTCTCATCGATGTTCTAACAGCATGTCTTATTTTCAGTTCTATTTCTTAGCCTGGGATTGTGCTTTTCTTTGTTTCCAATTGTTCTGACTCTGCCAGACAATTCTAACTAACAATAAAAGTAGCTTCTCCAAGACCAGTAGAGAGAAGGTGTGATTAAAAGCACTGTTAAAGGAAGTAAAAAGTCCAAACTCTGGTGATATTTTATACCAGTTGGCACAGCAAATATCAGATGAATAATCAGTGATCCAGTTAAGTATGCATAAGCTTGTAGACAAAGTATGTTCAAAAGTTTACATGTGAATAGGTATCTTTGACTGAAAAATAATTTATATAAATTTGTATGATGTTATACCTATTTTTTCAAGCAGTTAAAATTTTAAACTAGTCATCATTCTGCTTAGGAAAATAGGGATTTAAAAATCTAAGTCAACTTCTTCCTTCCTAAAAACTGAACAAAGCTCACTTGCTCTTTCATCTGAATTCTAACAATTCTTCAGTCTTATCAAGGGTTTTCACCACCTGTCAGTCCCACCATGCGTTCACTTTCTTGCTTGATGTTAGTGATCCATCAATACAATCACTATCTTGCAGACACCATGCTGGATAGTGTGGTGGGAACTATTGGAGACCAAGTCCTCCATATGCACTCCGGATTCGTTCCCAGTTCCCTCTTGCTTCTCAAGGACATCACCCCTGAAGTTACCCTCCACTCCTATTGTCATCAGTTTCTTCTTCTTTCCTGAATCATTTATATCAACCTACAAACATACTGTTGCATCTCCACTTGGAGAGAAACATCTGTGCCACACTCCTTTTCAAGAATACCGTGTTCCATTGTTCTGCTCTGCTTCAAAGCTATGCATCCTGAAAAATTTGAAGATTGCCAGTTGTTCCTCAGGCTCTTTCATTATGGTTTCTGGTCTCACCACTCCACTGATACTGATCCTGTGAGTCACTGGGGAGCTTATGTTGCCGCATCCGACATAGATGGATGTGGCAACATAGAGTTTTATCAGCGATGTTAACATAGCTGAACTCTTCTTCCACCT
Organism: Aethalodelphis obliquidens; assembly: GCF_003676395.1. NCBI lineage: Eukaryota > Metazoa > Chordata > Mammalia > Artiodactyla > Delphinidae > Aethalodelphis > Aethalodelphis obliquidens. The sequence goes on along the minus strand of NW_020837947.1, from coordinate 22,031,739 downwards.
TGAAACATGTTCTTTTGGTTTCTGCGAAAACTCATTTTCCTGTTTTTGTTCTACCTCACTTGCCACTCCTTCTTTGTGTTCTTTGCTGACCCTTCTTCCTCTTTATGCTTTGGTTTGTCCCAGGGCACGGTCTCAGCTCCCTTCTCTTCTCTATATGTCTCCCTGGATAACACTCTGACTCATTCTAAGAGCATTAAATGTCACTTGTATGCTGATGATTCCCACATCTACTCCTTAAACTCCAGATACATAAACCAATTGTCTATTTAGTATCTCTACTTAGACTCTGTAGTCATCTCACACTCAACATGTCCCCTTTCCTCCAAAACTACCCCTTCCACAGTGTCAGCCTTTACCCACCACCACCTGTTCAGCTGTTCAAGACTAAAACCCAGTTGTCCTCCTTGATTCCTCAGCATCCTGCATCCAAACCGTTATAATTCGTGTCACCTCAACCTCCAAAACTTGTCCTGAATCTGTCTACTTCACTTTCCATCTTTACACCTACAACACCCTAATCCAAGCCACCATTACCGCCTACCCCAGACCTCTGTAATACTCACCTAAGTGGTCACCATGTCTCCATTATTCTTTTTAATCCATTCTCAACCCCACTTCCAACTGTCAGATCCCCATTTAAACTCCTTAATAGCATACCATAGTACTTAAAAGAAAATTGCAACTCTGTAACCTGACTTATAAGACTATAAAATCTGACCCCTGCTTATATCTCTGCACTCATTTTCTATTTTTCCCCTTTACCCACTATGCTCCAGCCACAACCTTTATTTATTTATTTTTTAATATTTATTTATTTGGCTGTGCAGAGTCTTAGTTGCGGCATGTGGGATCTTCGTTGCAGCATGCGGGATCATTTTTAGTTGTGGCATCCGGACTCTTAGTTGCGGCATGCGGGATCTAGTTCCCTGACCAGGGATCAAACCCGGCCCCCTGCATTGGGAGTGTGGAGTCTTAGCCACTGGACCTCCAAGGAAGTCCCCAGCCACAACTTTTAAACATTTAAATGTGTTCCTGCCTTAGATCTTTGTAGTAGCTACACCCCTCTGCTGTGAATGCCCTTCTCCCCAATTTTTGTATAGCTGGCTCCATTTTGTCAGTCAGGTCTCAGCTGAAGGTGCTTTCTATAGGTAACCAATCCAGATTAAAACACCTTGTTCCAGGAATGGTTTTCACAGTTTTTTAAAGCAGTGACTGCTTAGTTATATCTAGATAATACTTCTATGGGTTCCCATCGCATTTTCTTTTTAAGAAAATCATTGAAATGTGTTCTGTCAAAGAAAAACTAGAGCTGGACAGTAGTTAAAGCGGTAAAAACAGATTTTAAATTAGGAATTTTTTTTTTTTTTTTTTTGGTACGCGGGCCTCTCACCGCTGCGGCCTCTCCCGTTGCGGAGCACAGGCTCCAGACGCGCAGGCTCAGCGGCCATGGCTCGTGGGCCCAGCTGCTCCACGGCACGTGGGATCCTCGCAACAGGGAAAAGAGACCTCAGTATAGAACTGGATTCATTTCCTAATACAGCAAGGAAAAGTGAGGATTTATAGTAAGTAGCAGGGTAGATGGAAGATTACTGAGAGGGAACAACAGAGGTAAAGGGAAATTTCTGCCTAAACCGACATGACAGAATTCTTGCCAAAGAGAAGCCAGGATGATTGGATACTACCTGGCAGGGTGTGAGGGTGAGGAATCTGATCAGATACTGAGGGTGGGGATTCTGGCTAAACTGACTTAGTGGGATTCTCGCTAAAAGTAGACTTTTGAGGAATGCCCAAGGATGGGGCCTAGTCAGGTTCAAAGGAATCTGTCTAGAGTTTGGTCAAGGAGCGTCTCTGTCAGTTCCAACACATCTAAAATGTAAAACTGGTTGTTCTGCTCTATAAATTCATCGGCTGTATAGTTCTAAATGAAATAGCATGCTGTTTTTTTTTTGTTTTTTTTTTTTTGTTTTTTTTTTTTTGCGGTACGCGGGCCTCTCACTGCTGTGGCCTCTCCCGTTGCGGAGCACAGGCTCCGGACGCGCAGGCTCAGTGGCCATGGTTCACGGGCCCAGCTGCTCTGCGGCATGTGGGATCTTCCTGGACCAGGGCACGAACCCGTCTCCCCTGCATCGGCAGGCAGACTGTCAACCACTGCACCACCAGGGAAGCCTGCATGCTGTTCTTTGTGTTAAGGAGTGTGTTTATCCTTTTTAATTAATAGCTTTTAAAATTAATCAACTTTTTCTCCAATTGTAGAAAAGTATCTTGGATATTAATTTCTGCACCAATAAAGGATATTAGTTTTGGTTTCACAAAGTGTTTACTTCTACTCCAGGTTTGTCATTCTTCCATAGGGAATTTGATTTTCTCCTCTCTCACGTGCATGCACACACACAGACACACAGATGCACACACATGTGCACACACACACTTTCCATTTTCTGCAAAATCCTTCGAAAACTATTTTGATTTTTAAAATACAGATCACAGAAAACTTATATAGAATCAACACAGTTCAGCAAATGCATAATAAAAACTTTTACTTCCTGTTAGTGCGTATCTCTTTTTGGCCAGACTTACGAATATCATCAAACTTCAAGTGATATATCTGTTGTTTAATACATTTGAAATGGAAAGGTAAGACTCCCCACATAGAGTAGGTCCGTTTCCATTATTTAAATATCTTTGACATTTGACCGTCTATTGTTTTATCGATTCGTTAGACAGTAGTTATTATATCAGTCAGCATCAGCTGGATTTTACCTTAGTAACAAATAACCCCAAATCTTAGTGGCTTATAGGAACAAAAGCTTATTTGCTGTGTCAAAGGAAGAGACAGTGACAAATTGCACTCTATATTTTAAAAACTTCTGTCCCAAAATGGTACACGTCATGTATACTCACATCCTATTTTCCAAAGCAAGTCACATTATCATGCCTAACATCCAAGGGAAAGGATGGAGCACTCCTACCGTGTGCAGAGAAGGTGAAGCACCACCCTGATAAACAGCCCTAATGACTCCCAGAGCTGTATCATGTACAAATAATGAAGGATCATGTATAAATTAACAAGAATGCAGCCAACCATACTTTGTCTGCATGATGTCAAGCATCAAGAGGTTAGATAACTCTTATGTGGGTTTGGACTAGATAAGAATCAAGTCTTCATTACTTCATAAGGCTCTTGAACCCATTACTTCCTTTCTATTTCCACTGTTTGCACAGTATTCATTTTCTCATCTGGTGTTACTGCAGTCTTCTCCTTGCATAAATCTTCTCTGCTGCAGTCCATCCTGATTAGCTCTCCACAAACACTGCTTTCATCATGTGACTCCCTTGCCAACAAGACACATAAAAACAGAAGACAGTTAAAAATGAGACAGACTCTTTAGCCTGACTCTTCAAGCCTTCCACAGTCTACCAGCAATTAGCTTTTATTTTTCTAGAATTGACAAATGCATCCAGACTGTTTGCCCACTTACCCTCAGATATTTATTCCTACGTTGTTGTTGTTGTTGTTTTGGCTGCGCTAGGTGGCTTGCAAGATCTTAATCCCCGGCTCAATCTCAATCCCCTGCTCCGGAATTGAACCTGGGCCCCCAGGAGTGAAAGCACCAAGTCCTAACCACTGGACCACCAGGGATTCCCTACATTGTTAAAAATAGTTCTCCTGCTTCAAATTCTTACTCTTTGCCTCTTTTGCTGTCACTCTAACCCATTCTTCAAGACTTAACTGAACTTCCAACTCCTCTATGAAATTTTATTCTACAAACAATTTGCTAAAGAAGCTTGGCATTGATCTCAGGTAAAACCTTAGAATGCAATGCTTGCTTGCTTAATTAATTAATTAACTTTCATTGAGCACCAAATATATTCCAGGCAGTGTGGTAGTTGCATGTGTTAGAAGGTCTAATAGACATCTCAGACTAACCATGACCAAAATGGAACTCTTGTTTTTTCCCTCTCAAACGTGCTTTTCCCTCATTCTTCTCCAAGCCTGTTATTAGTAACTCCATTCACTCAGCTGTATATGTGAAAAGCCCAGAGTATACCTTGTCTCTGCTCTATCTCATACTCCGTATCCAGTTTATCAGCAAAACTCCTTCAAACTATCCCACGTCCAATTACTTCTCACCACTTCCCTTTCTACCTCCACAGTTCAAACGATCATTATCTCTTTTTTTTTTTGATTGTGTAGCCTGCTAAATAGTCTTCTACTTATGCTTATGAACTCCCTAGAGTCTATTTTATGCATAAGCCAGACTGTGTTCTTTTCTTTCTTTTTCCTTAATTTATTTTTAAAAATTTATTTATTTTTGGCTGTGCTGGGTCTTCGTTGCTGCATGCGGGCTTTCTCTTGTTGCGGTGTGCAGGTTTCTCATTGCGATGGCTTTCTTTTGTTGTGGTGCACAGGCTCTAGGCACGGGGGCTCAGTAGTTGTGGCGTGTGGGCTCAGTAGTTGTGGCTCACGAGCTTAGTTGCTCCGCGGCACGTGGGATCATCCCAGACCAGGGCTTGAACCCGTGTCCCCTGCATTGGCAGGTGGATTCTTAACCACTGCGCCGCCAGGGAAGCCCCAGACTGTGCTCTTTTCTATTCAAAATTACTACAATGACTACTTATCTTACAATAAAATCCAAAGCTTGTTTTCTTGCCCACTAGGCATAAAATTTGGCCTTTTGCTGTCTCTCAGACCACATTCCATTTTTTTCCCTCAAGTTCAGCCTCTCGGTTCTCCTTGCTCTGGTACGCAGGACAAGTCCATACTGCCACTGAGCATTTGCACTTGCTTGTTCTTCTTGTCTGGGAAACTCTTCCCTTCTACAACTGCCTGACTCTATTCTCCATTTCAGTCAAATCTCTTCTACAATGACATTTTACCAGAGAGGCTTTCCATGACTACTCTGTAGAAAATAACACCTGACACCCCTATCTTCTTTAATCTCTTCCTGCTTTATTTTTTCATGGAACTTATCACCATCTCTATTCTTTCTCTCTTTCTATTTTTTTATTACTTTACTATCTACTTCCCCTCCCACTACAAGTGGAATATGAGCTTGACAAACGCAGAAACTTCATTTTTGTTCACGGCTGTCGTGACAGTGCCTAGAACAATACTTGTCATACAGTAGGTGATCAGTATTTTTACCAAATGAATAAATGAATGAATGAAAAGGGCAATTAATAATTACCTGGATGAATATAGCTCTCATTATTGCATTTCTTCCCATATTTGATTTTCTTATATAATTCAGGAGTGTTTCCCAGTTTTTGAAACTGTGAAGTTTACAAAAGCAATGTATTATATATATACAACTGGATTCTCAGAAACATTAATGAATACCCACCCACCTAGTGAAAGCCAGCTTTGGAGTGCTTTTGAAAACTGGATAATGCAATAGCAGAAACACCTCTATGCTTGCATTTCCCTATATGTCTTTTTCCATGCATTTCTTCTGACCAGACTGTATACTAGAAACTCTATGTAAATCTTCCAAATATAGGAAACATAATTATTAACTTTGCATGTAGCAAAAACTTAGAAAAGATTGTTAACAGGATTAATGAAGGAATCAATTTCTTCACACTGATACACTGGATTGAATTCAACAGGATAAGATGTACTCAGCAACCTGACCATGGATTCAGACCAGTGCATTATGCAGGATGGGCTTTCTGACTTGGTGACAGCTCCTGTGAAAACACTTGGGCCAACATGAGGAGAGGCCATGAGGGCAAAGCCGTCACTCAGATCTTGGTATGGGCTCAGCCTCCCCTTGCTCGTTGCATGATCTTGGGTAACTTGCATAACCATTTTGAAGTTTAATTTTGTCTTTAAATAGGAATAATAATCATTTGTGAAGAAATTGAATTGGGGGAGGCATGATATTTTTGTGAGATTTTTTGTTTTCCTTTCTTCCTCTGCTTTTTTCCCCTTCTCCTGTTCCCTATTCGATCTTCGAGCGGGTGTATGCTCATAGCTTCTGGAAATGGTGGGGCAGAGGAGAAAATAGAAGGCATTCAGGATGTCTGCATTTGTTTTTCATGACTTTTTGAATGCAGGTTCAATCCCAGTTCCCTAATCAGGGATTGAACCTGCGCCCTCGGCAGTGAAAGTGCAGAGTCCTAACCACTGGACCTTCCGGAAATTCCCATGTTTTTCATAAGCTTAAGCACCAAGAGAACGGAGGGGAGCTGAGGTACAGATAAAAAGTTGAGACACAGCAGAGAAAGAGAAGCTATCTCTCCCTTCTCAGGTTGGAGGGAAGGAAGAGAGATGGTGGGGGGCGGTCCTGAGAGCAGGGAGTTAAGTGGTTTCCTGCACCCTGCCTCCCAGTTAGAGACCCAGAGAGGAGTCAAGGTCCCAGAGAGAGAAGGGCTCCTTGATGGACAGTTGTGGCCCATCAGGGAGTCAAGAAAGAGCCATAAACCTGGAGGACCTTCACCGATAACCTGTGTGAACCGATAAGCAGACAGCTTGGTACCTGCTGACACAGATAAGTCAAAGACTGCTTTCCTTCTGCACCTCACTCCCTGCCCCACCTCCCCAGCCGAAGAAAATAACAAGCCTCGTGAAAGGGGAGGGATACGATTGATTAAGGCAGAAGGAGAGATTAAAACAAAAATTGGGTTGAATTATTTACAGATTAAGGTAATGCCTTGAACAACTTTGATTTGTTAGAATAAAATTTATACACTCCTTGGCACACAGTAGAAGATCAATATAATAAAAGCTACTCCTATCCCAACTATAAATATCTTATATGGCTGTTCAAAAGGTCAATATTAACTTTTATTTACACAAAAGTAATCTTTAGTTCAGGAAAGGTAAGGATCCCACTCATCATGGGGGAGGTATGGAATCCACTTTGAGTACATTGTCAAGAGGGCTGATAATGACTCATGTGTCAATAGGGAAGGGTGAATCACACAGGTAGTGAGAAGTCTGGCATTGAACGGTTAAAATAACTGGGGCTGTGAAAAGTGAATAAGGGAAGGCTGAAGGGAGAGATGATAGCTGTCTTCAGAGGTTTGAAAGGCTTTTTGTGGAAGATAGCATGTCCTTGTTCTGAATGGAAGTTGATGGCATGATTGTTTGATCCAATCAACAGAAAGAGGAAGTTTCTCTTAGTTGAGTGTTCTTCAGTGCTAAGGATTCAAGCAGATGTTCAGTATTCATTATGTCTGGAATTCTGTCAGAGGATTCCTGTATGCAGAGGAATGTGGCCTTGTACTTTCCATTTTAGGATGATATGTGGGGCAGGCGGAGGCCACCAATATTATGAAATTCCAGGAAATATGCTGGGTGCTCTGTACCATTAGTTCACTGAGTCTGCCTGATGGTCTCATGAACTAAACACTGTAAGTGTTATTACAGATTAGCCTTATGTAGTTTACATAGTAAATTACCAGAGTTTATAGTGCCGGTAAACTACAGGACCAAGTTTTAAACCCAGGTTGTTGCATTAAAAGACGGTGTACTCGCCTCTACACACTCCATTTCCCTTTTGAAGAAAGTGAACAAATCCTTAGTTTAAGGACAGAAGTATCAAAATACACAGATTTTACTGATGTACTGACCAGTCGAAAGCACTGGCTTCTTGAAATACTTTAGCTATGATTCATGTAATTGTATAGCAATATTAGTACATACGTTTATGACTATTTAACATATAATAGCACATTAAGTATACTACTCCTGTCTTTTAGATGTATGTACATTTGTTTCCGCTACTACGATGGCTAATTTTATCTGTCCACTTGGCTGGGCCTTAGTGTTCAGGTACTTGGTCAAACATTATTCTGGATGTCTCTGTGAAGGTGTTTTTTAGATGAGATTAACATTGAAATCACTGGACTTTGAGTAAAGCATATTACTCTCCATAATGTGGGTGGGCCTCATCCCATCAGTTGAAGGCCTGAATAGAACAAAGACTGACCTCCTCCAAGAAGGAATTCTGCCAGCAGACTGCCTTTGGACGTGACTGCAACTCTTTCCTGAGTCTCCAACCTCCTGGCCTACCCTGTAGATTTTGGACTGGCACCTCATAGTCATGTGAGCCAATTTCTTAAACCTCTCTATATACATATACACATCCTGTTGTTTATGTTTCTCTGGAGAACTCTGATAAATTCAGTTATTTATATTTCTTTCTTTGCCCTTGTGTTTCCTGGTTTCTTTTAGCTTTAAAATTCTATGAGTGGAACAACTACATGTATGAGCTGGGAAGCAGATCCTTCCCCAGCTGAGCCTTCAGGTAACACCACAGCCTTAGCCAACACCTTCATTGCAGTCTCATGAGAGACACCGTACTCAGCTGTGCTCAGATTCCTGAACCTGAGAACTGCGGAATAATAAATGTTTTTTGCTTTAATAATATTCTATGAGTGGAACTTAACTTCCCTTGAGACGGTTTGGTGTAATAGACACAGATTTGAATTGCAAGACCTGGGTCCTAGCCTCTGGTCACTTGAATCTGTAGACCTGGGTCCTAGTTCCCAGTCACTTCCAGCTAGTTTGTACAGCTCTCACATCTCTGAGTCTCATTTCCCTGTCTGTAGTATGAGAGGACTAGACACTAGAACTTAAGTTTCCCTTAAGTGCTACAGTTCAATGTCTCTATTAATCACATGGTTTAGTCATCAGAGTAAATATTGATAAAAGTCACAAAAAGAACACACCCTGGATTTTCAGGCCTCTGGATTTGGTGGCAGTGTTCCAGCGTCCTTTGTGCAAGTAGCTAGCTGTCTGTGTTCAAGTCCTGCTCTACTTCTTTTTTTCCACCCCAACTGTTCTCTATCAATAGCCAATCAATGCTATGTGCATTTTTGGGCACTTCTGTGTGTGCCCCGTGTGTGGATGCGTGTCTGTGCATGTTCACAGTTCAAGCCGGGCTGCTCTGGCTCTGGATGTGCATACAGCACTGGCATTCGGTTTTGCCTCCAGCATTTTCATGGATTAACTGGAGATTCCGAAGGGGAAGGGAACGTCTTTGAGAGTTTGAGTCCTTGTTTTTCTCTTCTCATTTCCAAGGAGGTGTGTCCAGATCCCTTTGCCAGGCAGCGACTCTATAGGAGCACTGGAGGCCAGGCAGTGGACTTTCCCTACTGAGTAACTGGATTTGCATTTGCAAATCAATCCTGCTGAATGTTAGGTGAAGATCTACTCAGCCCCATGTTAATATCCCTTCATTTTTTCTTTTAAAGTGGTGCAGATTTTAAAAGGAAGCATGACTTATCTAGTCCTATCCCAGAGTCCCAGTGAAGCAGCAGGAGAGGGTTGAAGGAGGAGGATCCCAGGCCAAACTGTGGAGCAATCAGTTTGTCACTAGTCCTGCCAAGTTTTGGCTTTCACTGAATCCCTCTGCACCCACTTTCAGATTTCTCAGGCTGTTTCCACCTCATATCACAGCACAAATGCTTATTTCCAGAAGCGATCTGAACAATCCAAACCAAGGGCAATGGCAAAGCTTTAAAGTGTTTCCACTCCTTGGGGTATTTAGATGTATTTCAACAGAAGACAAAATTCTAAGGCAAAAGGATGGAACTACACGTGTCAACAAATCAGTGGGAGAAGATAGTGGGTGTATTTCTGTGGAAGGCGCGGTGGTAAGCATAGGTATATGGCGACTGCCGCCTGCTCAGCCCCCTCTTAAGGCTGGTCTTCATCCTTGGTTGGAGGGGGGGGGCTGAGGGACTCTCACCCCTTCTACCCCAGCAGAGACCAAGAGATGTGGTGATGGTATGGGGGGTCTGAGTGTGCTGTGAAGACAGACAGTTCTCACTTCACTCTGATTATTAGAAAGAAAAAGAACAAAAGAAGGGAGAGGGGAGAGAGAGATGTAAGAAAAGGAAGGAGGAGAAAAAAAAAAAAGCGACTGAAAAGTAAAAGAAAAGCAAGGCAGTGGCCCGGGAACCTGGCGGAGGGGTCCCGCGCAGACCCAGCTGGGCTGGCAGCGCAGCACCCCGGCGAGCAAGGAGAAGGTGCCCACATCCCCGCGGGCGTTCCGAGCTGCTCATTTCTCGCGAGGAGGGTCTCGCGGATTCAGGGCGCCCGGCTTTCGGGTGACCTCCGGGTCTGCCCCGCCCCGCCCCCTTCGCCGGCTGGCAGCCGCGCCGGGGCCCGGAGCCAGTCTCCCACTCCCTCCGGCCCCCGCAGCTTGCCCCTCGCTGCCAGTCTGGGGAGCGCCTCTCCCAACCCGCAGCGAGACTTCTCCCTCCTGCCCCGGGGCGGGATCCTGGGTGGGGCGGCTGCGCCCACGGGACGGTCCCCGCCGCCGAGCACCGAGGCTGGGGCCGCCCCAGGGCCGCGCGGGGCCCGGCCAGACGCCGCGCGCCGCCAGGGCAGCAGCACCTGAGCCCGCTGCCCGGGCAGAGCCTCGGCGCCGGAAGCGCGGGCCGGGTGGACGGGCCCCGGGAACAGCTCGAGCCCGCGGCGGGGGAGGGGGGGAAACGAGAGCCACAAAGGGGGTGACCACGTGCCGCCGCGCGCCAGCGGGGCCGAGGACCTACGGAAACGGACCCCTTCACCCACCCGCCCACCGCCCTGGGAGCACCCGGGGTACCCCGAGCACCCAGCACCAGCTCGAAGGCAGACCCAGCCGCTAAGCTTCAACGTTCTCGCCCTAACTTTCCTCCAACTTCTCTGTAAGGAGGAACCTGCCGCCCCGCCCGCCCCCTGGCCGCCGCGATCCGCACTTGAACTCCGCGGAGCCGGCCGTCCACCTTGCGCCACCCCGAGCGCCGGCTAGGAGCGGCTGTCGGGAAGCCCCGATGACCTCTCCAGAAAGAGCGTGAAGAAGGCTTCGGCCGCCGCGTTCGGCCCAGGCGCCAGGGCGGCTCCATCGGGGAACTCGGAGCAGCAGAGCCGGGGAAGGTGGTGGAGCATGACCGCGCGGCCCCTGGGGACCTCAGCGCAGTGATGCCGACATGTAAGTCCCCCCTTTCAGCTCAGAATTCCTTCACACCTTTACCTGTGCCTCCCCCTGCCCCACCCCAAGGGCTTTGTAAGGACTTCAACCGCATTGACGGAATAAACCGGTTTGTCTTCCCTTGGCCCCTCGAGGCACTGAGGGGTGAGCTGCTGCTGCCTGCCGGAGCTGTGACAAGTGTGTGCCGCTGGCTTTTTTCCAGCGAGAGGTAAACCTCACGTTTGGGCGGCGTAAAGCATAATAAAAAGGGCAGGGCTTCAAGAATGGGGAAAAGGTTTTGGATTCAAATTAAACAAGGAATCACCCGCGCGGCTGCTCCATCCAGGGGCCTCGCCCTGCCAAGAAGCCGCTCTCCTGGATCAGCACCTGGGGGCTTGGAAGGTACTAGTATGCCGAGAAAATGTTGACTTTACACATTGCCACCCTTGACTGTAGAAGTTATTCTTGGATCTTTGGGTTATTTGAATGGTTTAAAAAAAAAAAGCGCGCAGAAAAGGTTCACGGTGTACTTTGTAGATTAAAAAGTAATTAAAGAAGATGCCATTGAACGTGATAGGATCTGTGATGGGTCTTGTATAGAAGTTGAAGTGGGGGGTATAGGGCGATGAAACGCTTAGAGAAACCTAATGGGTTTTGCCTCTGGAATTGTCATCCAAGTGGTGAAGTGCCTCAGAGCGACCCTGCGGAAGGGCCACCGAGCACCCCCTAGCCTTCCAGAATGGAAAAAGGAAGGTTGTTCTCTGAAGGACCAAGCTTATTATTGTGGCCAACTCAGAAGTTACCTTTTCTTGTAATATGTAATTTTCCCTCTGGTGTTTTGTTTAATCTTGGGCAGACATTTTACTCCCTTCCACTAATATACAAGAGTTTCTAGAAATTGATATTCGCCCTCCCTCCCCCACCTTCTGGAGCCTTATTTATTTCCACTTAAATTTCCTCTTTCAGTGTAATACCCGGGAAGAGACAAGCCCCTCAGGCCTTTGTCCATTCCTTGCACCGTCTGCCTCCCTCCCTCCAGCACACATTTTCAAAATAGGAAAAAGGGTTAGTGCCCAGAAGCCTAGCACTTGGCAGCTCTGTTCCTGGTAGTGAGCAGTATAATTAGACAGAAACCACTTATTTTTATTAAACTGCATGTGAAGTAATTCCACACCTGTGAGTTTTAAAGTTCCATTTACCCAGTGGAATTAGCAAGGTATAACCTGAAAGAATTTATTTTGGGATACAGCCAACAGTCTCATATAAGACTTGTTCTCATATACAGGCAACACATTTTGAATGAATGTGAGTTTGTTTTAAACTTCAGTTTTTTCTGAAAATATAGTAAGGTTTTTAACAGCAGATATTTGTCTAGCTTCCTTTCAGCTTTCCTAGGTGATTTAAATCTTATGGGGAAAAAACTACGTTACACATGAAGAAAATATGAATACCAGGTTTTAAAATAAAAGATGTGAAACTGATCAACAAGTGATGTAAAAAATTTCTGGCTATGAAATTAAGTTATATAGTCCATTTGAATTCTATATGATTAAAACAATCTCATGTCATTACATAGTAAAAGCATGAATATTTAATCACATAAAATTATGGAGTTTAATACCCTGATTTGAGTTTCTTTATTGAGCTATTTTGACAGAAAGTTTTTCCATTTCTTGCCAGATTATAACCGTTTCTTTCTTCCCTTTTGCTGCTTATAATTCATATGGAATGGTTTAAGATTATCTGATTCTTTTTAGATATTAGTATGTTAGAGTATATGGAAGTAATACCAACCTTTCCAAGGTAAAGATTCCTACTATCTTGTTGAAAAACGTTCAAAAGGGAAACATAAACTATATTATCTACCTTTTAAATTTTAATTTTGATAGATTCAGATACACAAATTATTCAAGTATATTTTCTGCCTACTCCTGTGGATAGAGTATATATTGTTACACTCAAGTTCTGGAATTACAGACTTTATAAATATACTTTGGAGTTGTAGTGACTGCATATTTTTCATACCCTAAGAAATTTAATAGATTTAGCAAGACTTGCATTAATTGGTCTCAAGCTGCATGAAGCTACTGTTCCATTTATGGCTTATATAAATTACATGACATTGTGCTTTTCCAATGTGAATGGTGAATGAGGCTATTGTCTCTTGGCTTATGGGAAATATTAGAAGCTTGTAGCTTTACTGCCCAACTAGAAGCATGTCACTCTGATTTCTGGAAATAATGATTTGAAAGAGAATCAGTTTATATATTAAAAATAAACTGATAACCACTTCCTTAAACCTAACCATTTTTCTGACTGCCCATGTCATACAAGAGTTTACATCTCTGATGGGATGATCAAAAATTTCTTGATTTAGACTTTAGACTAAATAGGAAAAGACTTTGTTCAGTGTGTGTGGCATGCTTGGGCCAAAATTCCACTTCATTTCTAATGGGATGACATTATTACATTACCTACATTGGATGACATTAAGAAGCACACTGAGTGACTAGGGTGATAACATTTAAAGGACATTTCAATCATAAGTAAAAATGCCAATAAAACTTGAGTGTGCTACTTAAGTGTCATCTTACTTTCCTTTATGAGCATTCCTCAGGATGAAATTATTTGGAATGCCTTAAGGAAAACTTTAATATTGCTGTATTGAAAACATTTATAGCAGATATGAACAAGGCTTAACATATTTAGTATTGAATTGGTTAAAAAATCACATATCACTAGAAAGAAAATTATTTATAATGGAAAACTATACAAATGACTTGAATATGCCAATCTGAACAAAGGAAATCCAAATGAGACATTATTTCTTCTATCAAACTGGCAATGATTAAAGCAATAATACTCAGTAGTGATGAAAGTGTCATCAGATGAACACTGATACCCTTCAGTGTAAATGTGTATGTGTGTATTTAACTTTATTTAGAAATAGTTTTAAACCTACAGAGAAGTTGCAAAAATAACACAAAGAACAGCTGTATACTCTTTACACAGAAACACTTATTGTAAATATTTACCCCATTCATTTTATCATTTTTCTTCTTCTCTTCTCCCCTCCGCTGTCTGTACGTACGTACACACACACACACACACACACACAAACACACACATTTTTTTACTGAACCATCTGAAAGTAACTTACATTCATCAGGGCTTCAGGGTTTACTTTTTTAATTGAAATTTTAATTGAGGTATTTGTTGATTCACATGCAGTTTTAAGAAATAATACAGAGACAGCCCACGTACCCTTTACCCAGTTTCTCCCAATGGTGACATTTTGCAAAACTAAAGTACAATATCACAACCAGGATATTGATACAATACACCTCTCTTTTTCAGATTTTCCTAGTTTTACATGTATTTTTGTGTGTGTGTGTGTGTGTGTGTGTGTGTGTGTGTATTTCTCACGATTACCTTTTAATTTCATTTATGGTAAAGCCAGTTATGTACATTATAGCTCATATAAGGGTCAAGATTTGTGCAGATTTGAAGAATAAATCTTTCCGCCTTTTTGAAGTGGGGGGGGGTGAACCCAACTTAATAAAAGAAGTTACAATGAGTAATAGAATAGCACTTCTCTTTTTATTCATTGTGTAGGCTCAGGAACATGATCTTTAACCAGAAAACGAAACAAAATTGTAAGCAGGCTTGAATACACCAAATTACCATTCTTTTTACTCTGGAAGAATTAAGGTCTTCTCTGTGCTACTCCTCATGTCCCTTTCTGAAAAGATTTGCCATAGAAATACAGTTGGTATATGGAGAATGAAGTTATTTCTGACTATCGCTGATATTAAGAGAATTAGTACCATGTTAATTTCTCCACCAATTTAAAAATTTCTTCACTAATTTCTCTTTGTGACTTTTAGGGGAGTCAGTAGGAGTAAAGAGATGGAAGACAGTAGGTTTTTTAGACTTTAATGCATTTGGATTAAATGACATCTACAAGGAGTCATATTGACATTTAAAACAATTCCTATAAAAGGGTTGAATTCTAAAGCTTTCTGACACAGGATTTAAGTATTTTGTATCTTGTAGCCTATATTCATTGAAAAGGAGAGTGAGTTTGCAATAGAGTAGTAGCTTGTTTCTCAAAAAGGACAGTTGAGTTGGAAGGCAGGTGACACAGGGGGTCTTTTTGGCTCTGACACTACTGATTATGTGATCTTGGGCAAGTAGTTTAACATCATAGTTTTTTCATCTGTGAAATGATAGGTTTTATTGCATAACTTTTAGATTCTTTTCAGGTTATAGAAATCTATGACTCTTTCTACTTAAAAAATATTCTTATTCTTTTCAATAGAACTTTGAGGCCACAACTTGAGTGACACAAAATTGTACTGTGTTTTTTGTAGTTCCTGTTTAGAACCTTAGTAACCCTGTTCAGGATTTTCCATTCTTGTGAGAAAGTTGTTTAAATCCCAGGGATGTGTCTTTGCTAATTGGTCCCCTGAGAAGACATACAATGCTTTCCTTCCTCTGTTCTATTCTTAATTTATTTGTTTCTGTTCTTCAGTAAAGTGGATGAAAGGTGGTTTATGTTGGTTACAAGTTCTTGCCCTGTCCTGGGTTCCTTTTCTGTACAAAGTGATGGAGTCCTGAGAACTGGAATGCATTAAGCCCTTGGTTGTCCTTTGCAGCTCTTGTCTGACAGGATTGCAGGCAGCTTTTATAAAATAGCTTCAGGAGTGAATATGGAATTCCTAAGTGTCAGAACCTTTTATAGCAAAAAAAAGTTGCATGAGCACATGAAATAGTATTGAGTGTCGCCAAACTAATGAACATCATTCCCTGAGTATTGTTTAGAGAGCACGGGAACGTAAGAGGAGGCCACTATTCACATATTGATAACGGAGGCTTGTCATGCGCCACAAAGATTAAGAAGCTAGGAGTTCTCCTGGGCTGATACTCCTTCTATTAATATCTATAAGGCTGGCAGCCAGGCTTCACTGGTTTGCCCCTTTATTCCTCTGGGCCTCAGTTTCCTCCTCGGTGAAATGAGGAGGTTAGACTTCATCTTTGGTCCTTTAGATGATAACTTCTTTGAATATATAATTGTTCTTTTGTTTCAGAAGTACACTCATTCATCCCCAGCATGAATGGGAAACACCTCATTCATCCAGCATCAATGGGAAATGGACCCATTCTTCCAAAAAAGTGAACTTTCCATGTGACAAAAATTTACAGGCTACCCTTTTTAAAGCACTCACTAAGTTCCATGCAATGTTACATCTAGTTCTTTTTGGTGGATAATATTCTATTTACAGAAGAGAAAATAGGCTCAGAGTTTAAGTACTTGACCCTGCCCCCAAAGCACACGGTAAACAGAAGCACCAGGATGTAACTACGTGCTATTCCAGAGTTCACATCCATTATTATTACGTTATTATTAATGACTCACTATAACATCTTGCTTCTTGTAAACAGTAACACTGATTTTAATTTCAAATATTTTGGATGGATGTATTTGAAAACATACCTTCTATACAAAAATCCTCTATTATTATTGTTTTTAAAAAATTTTCATTGGAGTATAGTTGATTTACAATGTTGTGCAAAAATGCTCTTTAGGACGTAGCCTTTTTCTCATGTAGAAATTCCCCTAGGAGCTGCATGATGCTGGAGCTTGTAGTTTGGTGAATATAAAAACATGTCCTGAGTATCAGATACTATTTTAAATTTCTGTAATAATGGCATACATGAATAATCCATTTCTTCTCTGTTCTAAGTGGATCCCAGAAGTAGCCACAAAGTTAATAGATTGGTTTTGGCTTATAACATTGATCCTATTATCTGTTCCTGGTTCAGTCCTTTCTTTTGGTTTTGCTGTTGACAGAATAACCACACTTATATTAGAATGCTCAGGATGGTAGTAAAAATAAAAATAGCTAATATTTATTGAGTACTTGCTGAATGTTAGGCATATTTCTTAAATGACATGATTTGATTTAATCCTCCAGCTGCTCCATAGACTAGATTCTATTGTTCCTCTTTTACAGGTGAAAACTAGAGGCACAAGGTGGTGAAGTCAATTTTCCAAGGGTTGCATAGTTCATAAGTAGCAAACCCAGGTCTGTCTGACTCTAGATCTTGTTCTCTTTGTAACTTAAGTAGTCTCTAACAGTAAAAGACAGATTGAAAATGCAGGCTTAAGGCAAATGCAAGAATCAGTTTGATGTCTATTTTTGCTTATTCAAGTATTTCTCTTACAACTTTCTGGTTTTCTATTTAGTATTATACATTTTATTCCAGATAAGCAACCTTCAGGAAAAAAGTTATTACTGTGGCCCTAAAGTATCTTATTAGTTGCTCCTCTTTTTAGAAATAAAATGACTCTCGATTACCACTTACAATCAAAGTAACTCTCTTTGGGGATTTTAAGATCTGGAGGTTTCTTACTGCTACTCACCTGTTCTTCCTGCCTCATGACTCTTCTGCTCACCAGTTCATCTTTTTGTGACTGACTTTTGCAGCTGCTGCCCCCTTCAGTGGTTTGCCTTTTTTGATAGGGCTGAGTCAATGAAAAGTATCACACCACTGTCTGAAGCCAAGATAATATGTATGTCCCCATCTAAATCATTAAGTATAATTGTGAGTTTAAAGATGACACTGTTGGACTTCCCTGGTGGCACAGTGGTTAAGAATCTGCCTGCCAATGCAGGGGCCATGGGTTCGATCCCTGGTCCAGGAAGATCCCACATGCCTCTGAGCAACTAAGCTCGTGCACCACAACTACTGAGCCTGCGAGGCACAACTACTGAGCCCACGTGCCACAACAACTGAAGCCCGTGCGCCTAGAGCTGGTGCTCTGCAACAACAGAAGCCACAGCAATGGGAAGTCCACGCACCACAACGAAGAGTAGCCCCCCTCACTGCAACTAGAGAAAGCCTGCGTGCAGCAACAAAGACCCAACACAGCCAAAAATAAATAAATAAAAATTTAAAAATGTTTTTAAAAAAATGAGACTCTTGTACGGAGAATTATTTGAGAGTTTTCAAAGCAGCACCTCTCCATCTAATGTCATTTATTAGTTTCTATAATACTTGGTGTTTACTAGCCATTTAAAAACTTTGATAGCTATTATATATAAAGAAATTAATCTTTTTAGAATGTTAGTGCTTCTGTACTTAATTTTAGGGGAAGGAAGAAAGTTTGGGCATTTTAATTTAAATATTTCCATTTGTGAAGCAGCAGATGTTATAAAATGAAAACGTTTCCCTAGAGCCTAAATTTCTGGGAGATTATAGAAGAGGTTGATAAAAACATCCTCTTGCTACTCAGATGGGCATGTGACTGGTGATGCTGAAGGTTGATGCCGAAATAGTTTTTTTTTTTTATAAGTGATTTTTATCTTGTATTATCTGAATACTTCCCCATCTTCATGAAGAAATCGTCTATTATATATTCATTGATAAGGAAGGTGCCACCAAGTGACAAATAAAATGCATGGATTTTTCTCTTTTGCCTAATTAGCTTAAAGGGGATGCTTAGTTTATCATCTTCAAAGTTTCTTTTTTTTATTTGGAAGCAAGGCTGAATCTGAAGGTTCCTATTTTCCAGTACCTGCTGGAAACCTACAGATTTTATTAACCGAATGCCTTACTGAATCTAAGTGTCCTGACTGTTGCTTTTTTCCATGACAGGATGTTTCACTCAGGCCGAATGTGGAGCTGTCATTCGAAATGGAAGCCAAGTTCTCTTTTGTTCTTATTTGCTTTATATATTGTGTATGTTCCTCCCTCAGGTAAGTAAGACTCTTTTTCTTTCAAACTCAGAATTTAATAATGATTACATTGCCTTCAGTGTAAGTGTGCCTCTTATTTGTTGATGTTTTCTGTCTTTACAGGCTTTTTCTGTCCATGGCCTCTCATTCCTCTTTAATTATGTGTGAATTCTATTACTTTGATCATTGTTTTATTTTCTAATGAGTGTATTTCTTTAATCTTAGCCACATTTCTTTTAGTTTTATTTATCTCGCCCATATTGAATGATGAGATAGCTACATATCTGACATTAAAAATGTGCTAGCTGTTTCTTCTACGGTTGAATAAATATACAGTACTTAATTCTCTCTCTTTTCAAGTTTTCATTCAGTTCTTTATGAAAAGTAAAGTATAGGCTTTGCTATTTTTATTTATTGCCAAGTATCAGACAGGAATTTGAAATTAAGTTTTTAGATCATGAAGGTTATTTAGTTGACTTAAAATGCTGTGACAAAGTTAATTTTAATTACAGTACATTTGGAATGAAAATATTTAATTTTTAAAAAGAGTACAATTTTTTTCTCAACTTTGAAATAAGACCTTTTTAGCTGTTATTGAAAGCCAGATTTTTCTATAAACAGCTAATTATATGAATGAGCCAATAAGAACTTGAGGAATGTGAGTGATCTTTAAAAGTTATCTGGTTTTGTTACTTGAGCAAACTGCATTTTTCTTAAGCCCATTTTGTTTTACACTTTTTATTTTTTTTACTGTTGCCTTTATTCAGTTTATTATATTTTCCTTTAGAATGAAGTCATTACTCCTGAAGCCTTATGTATTGATTACTTGGGATTTACTCAAGATTTTATACATTCCACGTTTATAACATACCTGTATGTTATTATAAATAATACATTTAACAAATCTGGAAATAGATTATCTGCTAAAATTGCTAATTCATGGATCAAGATATTTAACTAGTGTTTAATATACAAATACTTTTTTTCCAAGCCATCAGGTAGTTTCAGCTACTTACTTGGGAAATCCCTGGTACTTGTTTACTGGCTTCAAAACAAAATTGATCTTTGAGTGGTTTTTTTGGTGTATTTGTTTCAATTTCCTTATAAAGTCTATCTTTCTGTTACTTTCATTGCCAGAAAGAGGAAGCACACTTGTAAAGAGATCTGAAAATTATATATACATTAGATTTTTATCATGTACAGTGTTGAATTATTTCTTAACTTTCAAAAGTGACCCTCCAGGAGCCAATTACATGATGTAAGATAAATTATGAGATTAAAATTCATTTTTGTTAGGTCATAGCATTTGTAAATTTTCAAGGCTTCTTCAAACCTGAAATTGGGACTTTTTATTTTAGATGTCAACATTTTATTTGGTATATGCACCTTCATTATTTTAATCATTTGAATAAATGAAACACATGTTTTTAGACTAAGTAAATGGGGTCAACTGGGCTGAGACTAGGATGGGGCAAGGGAAGCACCTGGGATGTAAAATTTAAGGAGGTGCTCATTCGCAAGGGCATGGGAATCAAAGTACTTAAATGTGTTTTTAAGTTACTGTCTGACACAAGAAATCTTTTAAAAAATTTCTTTTATTACCCCACATGTTGTGTGCATCACCTAAGGCTTTGTGACAGATAGTTACCTGTGTTTTCTCATGAAGCCAGAATGTTTTGTGTCTATATATCTTAAATATGACTCACTTAAAATGCCACCACCTCCCACATGAATATTTGAACTCACAGAAATACATTAGGGGCTATTATTGGCATTTTAATATCAAAATTGTGCCTTATAAGTAACTCGGTGTAGGATTTGTTAAAATAATGCATATTGAAACTTTAGCTATATCTAATTTTCAGAGTCCTATCTTTCAATCATGGTGAAATACCACTATATTTTTGAAGAACATCTGGTACTTAACTGTGATTTATGTCTCTGTATAGGCAATCTTTGACTTTTTTCACTTCTCTGGATGACCCCTAGGTGATCTCATCGAATCCAGTGGCTTTCAGTGGCATCTTGACGCCAGTGTCTCCTCAGTCTTTATCTTTGTACCCGGCCCCTTCTTGGACCCAGAGTCATTTCTTGGGTTGCTTATTCTCATACACTTGGATATATAATAGTCCTCAGACTTCACATGTGTGAACAGGGTTCTTTTTTCTTTATATTAACTTTTTAAAAACATTTATTTATTATTGGCTGCGTTGGGTCTTCGTGGCTGCATGCAAGATTTCTCTAGTTGCGGTGCGCGGGCTACTCATTGCAGTGGCTTCCCTTTGTTGCGGAGCACCTGCTCTAGGCTCACAGGCTTCAGTAGCTGTGACTCGCAGGCTCCAGAGCGCAGCCTCAATAGTTGTGGCGCACAGGATTAGTTGCTCTGTGGCATGCGGGATCTTCCCGGACCAGGGCTTGAACCCATGTCCCCTGTGTTGGCAGGTGGATTCTTAATCACTGTGCCACCAGGGAAGCCCTGAACAAGATTCTTGATCCCTACCTCCGATCCTCAAATCTGCTTCACTCTCATGCATTACAGTGCATCCTACTATCCTGCTAGTCTCTCCTACAGTCACTGTGTTTCAGATACATGTCCTTTCTATTCCTTAACCATGCTTTCTTAGTACCCTCTTCTCCCTAATCCACATGCGCCTGGTTCTTTTTTGATACTCAGGTCTTAATTATTACCATCTCAGATAAGTCTGCCTATCCCCCAATTCAAAGGAGTCCCCTTATCACTCTCATTTCACCCTTTAGGGATAATCTATTGATTTTGGTTACTCTCTTGGTTGTTAATATTTTGTTAATTTGACTGTGTAGCTGGGTTAGAGGGTTGGCAAAACCTCTTGATTGTTAAGCTTGACACTTAGTTCAGATGAGTAAAAATTAGGATCCTGTAGTTTAATTCTGATAATATCCACAATTTAACTCATAAAATAGAACTGCAATGTTAAATCTTCTAGGTAAGTTAACATTTGTAGTTTCGTGGACATTTACAATTTTAAAAAGTAGTATAGAAACAGAATACCTTGTCTCTTGATAGGTGATGAATATAACTTTTTTTTTTTGCGTTACGCGGGCCTCACTGTTGTGGCCTCTCCCGTTGCGGAGCACAGGCTCCGGACGCACAGGCTCAGCGGCCATGGCTCACGGGCCCAGCCGCTCCGCAGCATGTGGGATCTTCCTGGACTGGGGCACACACCCGTGTCCCCTGCATTGGCAGGCGGACTCTCAACCACTGCGCCACCAGGGAAGCCCTGGATATAACTTTTAATAAGAACTACAGCAAAATAACATTTGAATATTTAAACCGGTCCCACAGAAGTACAAATTACAAAATACGATTGTTTTTTACCCACTAGCTTGACAGTATTTAGAAAGGTTGATAGCATCCAGTATTATTAAAGTTTAGGTAAAGAAGACACACTAACACTGTTGGCTCTGTCTTTTGGGAGAGTAATTGGGCAATATTTTTTTAGAGTAAGAATGTGTATTTTCTTTAACATATCACTCCCACATGTACGCATCTATCCTATAGAAATAAAACCCATAAATATATAGAGAAATATGTACCCATATGTTAACTGTAGCATTGTTATAGCAAACAATTGGTAAAGACTCTGATTGTTCATCAACAAGGGAATGGTTGTGTAAATTATTTTATATTCATACCATGCAATACTGTGTAGCCATTCAAAACTATGTATATTGGCTTGGAAAGATAATAAAGTTAAGTTAAAAAGCAAATTACAGAACAATATAAGATTATCCTAGATTTGTAATAAGTTGTACTACAAAACTGGGATTATTATGTGTGTATACTTTTGTGTAAGACTGTATAAACATTAATAAAACATGGAATGATACACATCAGGTTTTAAAATGGGTTATCACAGGGGCGTAAAGTGGATTATCTCAGGGTGGGAGTGAGAAGGGGGAAGGTGATGGAACTTAATACAACTCTGAATGATTTGCCTTGTTACAATGAACATGTATTACTGTAGGAATTTGGGAAAACAAAAAAATCCTAATAAGATTCCTTGGTATTAAAAACAGAAGCCCCATTAAAAAAACTGCCAGAGGGCTTCCCTGGTGGCGCAGTGGTTGAGAGTCCGCCTGCTGATGCAGGGGACATAGGTTCGTGCCCCGGTCCAGGAAGATCCCACATGCCGCGGAGCGGCTGGGCCCGTGAGCCATGGCCGCTGAGCCTGCGCGTCCGGAGCCTGTGCTCCGCAACGGGAGGGGCCCCAACAGTGAGAGGCCCGCGTACCGCAAAAATAAATAAATAAATAAATAAAAATAAAAAAACTGCCAGAGAGACTGTTGACATGTATGAATATTATACTTTTATAAGTATGGTTATAATGCTAGTCATGTAACCGTTACTCCGACTCTTCCTTCACTTGATATGAATCTCTAAAAGTTGTTTCAAGTAAGAACCTCTTTTTATGTAACGTGACACACTATGATCTGAAGATGAATGATGATATCTCAAGCAGACAGAAGGTTGTGGCTTCAAACAAAGTGGGAAACAGACAGCCAAGAGCCAACGGATTCCTTAGCAACCAGGAGCCTGTTTCCACACAGATAGCCTTAGTCACGAGCACTGAGGGAGGAGCCTCCCTTCTCTTCCGAAAATTGATGACATCAGCAGATTATTTCAAAGCTCAATGTTATTCTGATAGTTATGATACATCAACAGCTAAAAGGGGAAATGTTTCTGAAAGTACAATCTGGCCTGAATTGTGTGCTTTCTAACCCATAGGATAGCACGGTTCTGGAAGGCAGATGATTGGACTAATCTTGTGCTTTTTTTGGTTTGTGTGTTAATTTTACTCATGATCATCAATTACATTACAGTTTGTATTGGAGTGTTAGACATCTTTTATACATATTTTTATATGCAATCAAATGACTTTCGAATGCATAGAAAAATAATCCCTTTATAAATCTGCCAGGTTTTTCTTCTAGCCGTTTTAACATTAATATGTCATTAATTACTAAATAAGTATATTTGAAAGGTCAAAAATAAGGCTCTAGTTGTGCAAACTATTCTTATTAAGTGAAGAAAGAGCCAGAGTAATGCTTAAGTGACTAACAGAAAACTATAATATATGACAATAAATATTTGTGGGGGTTTTTTCCAGTTAGGGTCAAAGTGCTCCAAATTACTGTCTGAAGCTTTCAGCTAAAAGGCTGTTTTCCCATTCTACACTTCAGATTAGAGGAGCCAATGTGATTGAATAAGCAAACCTTAGAAAGTTGTATACAGAAGTTTCTTTGATGCGTCTTCCCTGTAGATAATTGCCTGCCTTCATATACCTTTAAGATGATCTGATTTTGATGTAGGTAAATATGAAATCCTACATTGGGGTCATAAAGTCAATTACGTAAATGTGGAATGAGGGTGACTCATCTTGTCACCACACTGTCTCAAGTGACTAAGCAGTGTGATGAGGCCTCCAGTGAAACTGACACCATGTAGGAATTAAGCATGAGGAAGAGTGAGGTGTTAGCAAAGAGTCTTCCCCTTTGCTGGTCAGATCACGCTCGCCTCCAGGCATGGTTGTTATCCTTTAGAGAGAGTTCATAAACAGAGTACCTAGACCAGGCAGATGAGCCTGGTGATGAGTCTCGAGCAGTCTGAGGAATGTTTCAGAGCATCTGTCTCCACTGTTACGTGAAGCCTTTGTGGGGCTGGGTTGCAGCGGTGGACCCATGCCCTTTGAGTCAGCCACCACATTGTTGCTTTGGTGTAACAATTTGGTTTCTTTTGAAAGATAAAAATCTTGCTGAATTAAAAAAATCGATTTAAATGGCACATTTACTTTGGAATAGTGATGTCAGTAAGAATGCGATAGTGGTCTTTAGATGTTTGAAAAGTGGTCATTTGGACGTGAAAACAGACGTAGTCTAAGTATTTTTGGGTTGATGCTCCAAATGACTCAGTAACTGGTTGCCAAAAGATAGAGCCAGCTGACCTTCGAAATCGCCATCACTGGTGATGAAGAAGGTATGAAGAAGGAGTCTTCATTTTGAAGAGGAATTTGTACTAAAAACCATGAAGGCCTCCTCAGCCTACAGTTTAATCATAGAGTGAGTGTGTGTGTGTTATAGAACTTTTGTGGTTTTTTTTTTTTGATCCCTCACACCCTCCTTTGGTAACTGTAAGGTTGTTTTCCATGTCTGCGAGGCTGTCTCTGTTTTGTAAGTAAGTTCATTAGTACTGTTTTTTCAGATCCCACATATAAGTGATATCATATGATATTTGCCTTTGTCTGATTTACTTCACTTAGTACGATAAAGAGCCTGTTTTCTTGATGTACACATTCTCTTAATAGTTACCTCAAAAGCTTCTTCTGTGTGTATTTCCTTTCAATTTTAGCAGGTAAGCTCTATACTCAATTAGAGATTGGGAAGGTAACTTTCTTAGAAAAGATAAACCTGGGGAACTCTAGACTTTGGCAGGTACAAAATTTTCTGCCACTTTCAAATTAATAATTCTTTATGGAGTTTTCCTTTTATTTTCAGCAAGTAGAATATGTGCTTTTTGGCACCATTCTTCCTAAGATTTCAGTGTCATAGTGTTTAGTAAATTAAAAATGTGGAAAAGAACAAAATGGAAAAGAACCAAGGAGAGAGGAAAAAAAACTTATTCCAGATTTAATGAGTAAATATGATTTATAAGGTGGGGCAGCAGGGTAGGAAAGTAAGGAGGGTAGATGACAAAATATATTAATCTGACAATGAGCACGAAGTCACAATATTGTAAACATCTTTTCCCCTTCACTGAACAAAGATGATTAAACACCTGAAAAAAAAAAAATGAGGTCATTTGCCAGCACATGGGTGGTGGCTATCACCAGTTCAGATGAACCTATTTAACCATTACCAAAAAAAAAACCTCTCAGTGAGGAATAAAGTAATCCAGTGGGAACTGTGTTACTACTGTATTTCTATGGTTAAGACTAATTATCTTGATTTTTTTTCAAAAATTGTTAAAACTATTTATAGCCAATTAATCTTTTTAGATGAGAGCTCCTTTGTCAGGAAAATAATTTGGATTATTTGATGTCAAAATATCTTGGTTTACAGTTATTCCTAAACCAGGCTCATCTTAAACTTGTGGTTTAAAAATCATACACTTTTATAAAAAATTACAGAATTTTCTCTAATAAATCAACTATTATGAGTCAAAAAAGATGCCTCTGCTAATACATTCTGCTCCCAGCTTGGTGCTGCTAGTTTAGATAACAGGAAGAGAGAAACTGTTGGCAGTAGAGCCAGGTGATGGATTGTGTCAACCCCCTTGAAAATCAAAAATTTTTTCATCTCTTTAATTATAAAATTACACTAATCACTATTATTGGACTATGCAAAGCTATAATAATGAGTTAATGCTTATGATTTTTACAAATACGTAAACAAAATGGTATTTTTAGAAGATTCTTTACCTGGTTGAAACTTAAAGAGTACTGTTAAAGTAAAATACAGATCTGAAAAAAAGAAAATACTCTTAATGGGAATACAGTATTAATCACTGCTTTTAAACACATCCACAGTTTCTTCCTTCCTTTTTTTTTTTTTTGCCTTAAATATATGCACAGAAATATGGCATTATATACAGCTAATACTGGCCTCAATTGAGTATAAGTAACAGTTTTACTGGGTTACTGACTTTAATGAAGAGAATCTTAAGACAGAAAATGAGGGTTTTCAAGTCATAGTGATTTGATTGTCTTCAGTACTGATGCTACAGGGGGTGAGGAAAGCTAGAAAGCTAGACTTATAGAGATATTTTGCCTCCATATTGGGTTTTTTAGAGAGAATGAACTCCTAAGTATATACACTAAGGCATCATGGAATATGGTCCCCACTTCTTCCTGAATTCTCCTAATCGGTGTCTCCTGGCTGGGTCATCAGAGGTGAAAATTAGGTTTTTACTTGGACTGCTAATCTCATCTCTCTTTAGAATGGTAATCTGAAAATCTGTTACTTGTAGTAAGTTCATGACCAAAAAATTTCTGTAACAATACTGATGAAGTACAAATATATCAATAAACAATAAGCTCTGTGATTCTCTCAGAGCCTTTGCTAGCTTGACATAGGACTTTCCTTCCAGTTCAGTAAGCCCTGATACTTTCATTGGTGTTTGTTTAGGACTCTCATTACTTCTCATCATCTGACTTGCTTACCTGTCTCTCACACACACATATTAGAGAGGTCTGACTTTTTCAGTAACTGTTTCAGAGGAAAGTTCTCTCTGAATTTGCAACAATTACTTTTTAAAAAGAATTGACATGTAACTTTATACTATGCGACTGTTTCTTATATTTAAGGTCCTGTCGGTTTACAGACATGATGCTGTGATTGTAATGCCACAGAAGAGGTTTTCAGTAAATGTGTAGTGAATGAATCAAATTGCTTTCCACGCTGCCCTTTTGTGACTTTGGATTTTCCTTACCAAAGTGAGTCTAGCAGATCTAACTGTTAGGTATTCTTAATCAGAACCTTTTCCCTCCCCCAATATTATTAAAGTAAATCAAACATTTGTGACAGCATTATAATACTTAATGGAGTTGCAGAGAACATAGTTAGCATGCTACTTTTAAGTGCATTTAAAAGCTGAGGGCTATGTCACAATAATACCATAATATTTGAGCGTTTCACATGTGTGTGTGTATCAGACTCTTTTCAAAGTCCTGGCTATGCAGAGCTAAATCATGATCCTTAAACTCAAGAAGTTTTAGTGTTGATAAGGAGACTGACATGAGACAAATAGGAAGCACTGTGATATGTGGTCTTAATAGAATTGTGACTGTGATATCAAGGGATAACAGAAGAGATCTCAGAAAAGTTTGCACAGAAGAGATAATGTTAAAACTGCATCTTCTACCAGGGGTGATGAAAAAATACTTACAAAATCACATGGCTTTGTCATTGACCATTTGAAGAGCTTTCCCTGTAATCAGATTGGATGGCTGGCTGTAAAAACTGATTGCAAGCCAAAGCAATCTTGAGAAAGAAAAACGGAGCTGGAGGAATCCCTGACTTCAGACTATACTACAAAGTTACAGTAATCAAGACAGTATGGTACTGGCACAAAAACAGAAATATCAATCAATGGAACAGGATAGAAAGCCCAGAGATAAACCCACACATGTATGGTCACCTTATTTTTGATAAAGGAAGCAAGAATATACAATGGAGAAAACACAGCTTCTTCAATAAGTTGTGCTGGGAAAACTGGAAAGCTACATATAAAATAATGAAATTAGAACACACCCTAACACCATACACAAAAATAAACTCAAAATGGATTAAATACCTAAATGTAAGGCCAGACACTGTAAAACTCTTAGAGAAAAACATAAGCGGAACACTCTATGACATAAATCACAGCAAGATCCTTTTTGACCCACCTCCTAGAGAAATGGAAATAAAAACAAAAATAAACAGATGGGACCTAATGAAACTTGAAAGCTTTTGCACAGCAAAGGAAACCCTAAACAAGATGAAAAGACAACCCACAGAATGAGAGAAAATATTTGCAAACATAGCAACTGACAAAGGATATTTTAATCTCCAAAATATATAAGCGGCTCAATATCAAAAAAACAAACAACCCAATCCAAAAATGAGCAGAAGATCTAAATAGACATTTCTCCAAAGAAGATATACAGATTGCCAACAAACACATGAAAGGATGCACAACATCACTAATCATTAGAGAAATGCAAGTCAAAACTACAATGAGGCATCACTTCACACCAGTCGGAATGGCCATCACCAAAAAGTCTACAAACAATAAATGCTGGAGAGGGTGTGGAGAAAAGGGAACCCTCTTGCACTGTTGGGAGGAATGTAAATTGGTACAGCCACTATGGAGAACAGTATGGATGTTCCTTAAAAAAGTAAACATAGAGTTACCATATGACCCAGCAATTCCACTAGTGGGCATATACCCTAAGAAAACCATAATTCAAAAAGAGTCATGTACCACAATGTTCTTTGCAGCTCTATTTACAATAACCAGGACATGGAAGCAACCTAAGTGCCCATCGACAGATGAATGGATAAAGAATATTTGGCACATATATACAATGGAATATTACTCAGCCATAAAAAGAAATGAAATTGAGTTATTTGTAGTGAGATGGATGGTCCCAGAGTCTTCATACAGAGTGAAGTAAGTCAGAAAGAGAAAAACAAATACCATATGCTAACACATATATATGGAATCTAAAAAAAATGGTTCTGAAGAACCTAGCGGCAGGACAGGAATAAAGACTTAGACATAGAGAATGGACTTGAGGACACGGGGCGGGGAAGGGTAAGCTGGGACAAAGTGAGAGAATGGCATGGACATATATATACTACCATATGTAAAACAGATAGCCAGTGGGAAGCAGCCGCATAGCACAGGGAGATCAGCTTGGTGCTTTGCAACCACCTAGAGGTGTGGGATAGAGAGGGTGGGAGGGAAAGGCAAGAGGGAGGGGATATGGGGATATATGTATATGTATAGCGGATTCACTTTGTTAAACAGCAGCAGCTAACACACCATTCTAAAGCTATTATACTCCAGTAAAGATATTAAAAAAACAAACAAACAAACTGATTGCAGTTGTGGGATTGGTTCGTCCCCACTGAATTTCATCTGATCTTGACCAAAAACAAAAAGATGGAAAGTGAGCATGGAAATGGAGAAGGGTGAGGTACACAGAGAAAGGGAAAGGACAAACCTAGGAATTCACTGAAACTGATTTTGTGGAAGGATCCATACTTCCTGTGCCTAGAATAAAGGGTCTCTGCAGAAGAGAATAAGGAATGAACGTAGACACTTAAGCAGGAGGCCTGACTATGGAGGATGTCAATGGAGGGACTGTGCTGTCAGAGCTGAATGAGGAATTCTAGCTCAGTAGGGGAGATAGACATGTCATTACCCACTATAGCTCAGTGAGACACGTGCAACCAAAAATGTACACTGAAGGGAACAGAGGGTAAGAACTCCCTAGGATTATAGTTAGGTAACTCAGTGTCAGACCTGTCTTTTCTTTACTGAGTCTGTGGTTTATGCTTTTTCTCTATCAGGTACCATTTTACTTCAGGAAAGCAAGTCTTACTTTCCTCCTTGGTGAACAGCGTTCATGTATATATCGAAAACCTGGAGATATTAATAGAATCTTAGGCACACTTGCTGCCTTCTCTTTCTTGCTCAAACTCACATTTAGCTGTGACCAAGAGTTGCTGAGTCTAGGTTAGAAATGCCTTTTTTATCTTTATAACGACTGTCTCTGAGGCTCTCATCTCCACCAGGTGTGTCCAGTGTTTCTGTTAAACCACTGTTGGAATCATGCCACTGCCCTGTTTAAGTTCCCCTGAAGATTCTCATTGCCTACAGGATACAGTCCACAGTCCTTAATTTATGTAATGTCACAGCTTCCTAGCTCTGTAATGCCCTATCAAGTGCCTGCCGGACAGTAGCGTCTCAATTAAATATTGAATGAGTACAGAAATTGAAGAATTTATATATTTTTGCTAAGCAAAATGAGGATTTAGTCATAGGTATTCAGTTATTTAAAAGAAAAAATTTGTGCTTGGCCTAGGTACTACGTTGAGGTTTAGAAATTAATGGTTCAACCCTTCCATCTTTGTGGAAGACCAGCTATTTGAGAGAGGAAGTTTCATAAAATAGTTATTTGTGCCTCTAAATGAGTAAAAATAACTAGAGTATTTATTCTCAC
Organism: Aethalodelphis obliquidens; assembly: GCF_003676395.1. Lineage (NCBI taxonomy): Eukaryota > Metazoa > Chordata > Mammalia > Artiodactyla > Delphinidae > Aethalodelphis > Aethalodelphis obliquidens. Next base: position 22,001,343 of record NW_020837947.1, on the reverse strand, counting down.
TTGCTCCAAGGGCTAAGCTTCTCATGGAAATACATTTTTTTAGTGCCAAACTGATCTCATCACTATTAAAATGTACACTCTTTAAAAAAAATCAATTTTTGTTGAAAATAGTAAAAGTTATTATTTTCTTTAAATTCTTTAAGCTGTTCCCCCCTTGCCCTGTGGCCGTCTTTTCCATAGTTATCCCCATCATCACCTGTAACTTTAGCTTCTTATCTTGGGTTAAACCTTCCCTGCTTAGCCCACAAACATGTCCAAGTCTTTTCTTTATAAAGCAAACAAATTTTTCCCACATCCCCTCCACACTTGTGTTCTATTCAGTTTTCATTTTCATTTGTCATTCCTTTCATTTCCTAAAGTCTTCAAAGACTAGTCTACACTTGGATTTATTACTTCCTCACCCCTAAAAATAGATTATTCTGTTTTGAAGATGCCTTGACAGGTTATCAATTTGTGTGTGTATGTAAACAATTATGTTATGGTTCTCTAAAGATCTCCTAAGTTAGTCTGAACTTCCCCAAAGGTTTATTTATTTAAAAAAATTCTTTTTAAGTAGGTGGACCATATTCACTGCAGTAACGTTTTGTTATTAAGAGGACAAGAAAACACTTTCTTCATAGAAGTCTGTTTTAGGTTGAAATTGTGTCACAAAATGAGATGACTTATATTCAACTTTTAGAATAGACCTCTTTGCATGTTTTTCATATTCTTTAAATTGTTCCTTTAGGTGCCTCTGACTTCCTAGAAGCTTATGTTACCTCTTTTTTTGTTGCTCATTTAAATCAGATTTACATCCTGATTTGCCAGTTAGTTCTGTTTCCCATTCCTATTTCTTTCTTTTTGAGTACTTTTCATATCTTAAAATTTTCTATATGCCAGTTATTAGGATACTTATTTCAAAATGGTTGGTTCAAGTGAAGCTGAAAGACTGTCGTTTTTCTTCGTCTGCTGTGTGTGCCTGGCTTTGCTTTACAACAACATTTATCTTTGTTATAGTTATATTTAAAAACACCTTGAGTTGGGAACTAATTTACATTTAAAACTCCCATTTGTTTGAAGCAGAAGTACATAGGTATAAAAATGTAGTGCTGTAAGTCAGAACTTACCATTGTTTTGGTTAGAAAAGCAGTTCATTAGGCTTTGTGTGTTAGAAGTCTTTTAGCTCTTAGGGAAGAATATAAAAACTAAACCAGTTTTGTTATTCATCTGGAAGCTAAAAAAATCAGATTTGAAGTCTAATCATCAAATTGAACTTGTATAATTTTGTTTTTCCCTGTTATTAAAGGAGAACTTTTAATTTTTTTCAAAAGTAAGATCATAGTACCTTCTGAGTATTTTAAATTTTAATAATCCTAGTCATAAATAAAATCTATTGTGGGCTATTTCAGGTTAAAAATACGAGTGAATCCTGTATTGCTTAAGAGAAAATGTGCCTTTGAAAAGCATATTTTAAAAAATATAAACCTATGTTGGATTTTATTTAAACTTGAACTGTACATACTATGGTGTCAATGTATTTTTTGATGCATTTAAACTAATTACCAGAATGAAAAGGTTGGTTCGATGTCAATAACACTGCTAAGTTGACTGAGTAACTTGATCCATCAGTAACATGAGCTAAATGCTGACTCTGAAATAAAATTTTGCCAAGATGTTCTTTTATAGTCAGAAATACCTTCTCAGTGTGTGTACTGGAGCTTTATTCCTCATGGACTGTAGGTAGGAGGAGACAAGTTATTACATGTAGTGAAATTTGTGTGCCTGATTTTTTAGATTCTGTTTCTGGCAAAATCAGGCAGAGGGTGGTTGGAAGTGGTTACATTGGATGACTGAGTTCCAAGGAGCAACTGACTGGAAGGGGACACTGCAAGATATGCTGGATTGATGGAAATCTTCCAAATTTTGGTTGGGTTGTAGTTACAGAGGGGTATATGACCATCAAAACGGATTGAACAGCACACTTAAAATCTATGCATTTTAATGGGTCACTTATACCTCCAAAAAATAAAATCTCAGCTAATTGGAAAAAATACTCATAAGAGTTCTAAGAGGACACAATAAATAGAATTCTAATGCCTCCAGAACTATCAGGATTTTACTAGCTATATCAAGAATTAAATAATAGCTTTCTACAATACAACTTCTTTGTTGATATGCTGGCTTTTGTTTGGCTAACAGGAAAGGCATATTTAGTTTTACTATTTATGAATTAGTTAGGCTTATTTACATATTTTCAGTACTTAAGAATACTCGTGTGTGTGTGTGTGTGTGTGTGTGTGTGTGTGTGTGTGTGAAGACATTTCTGTGAACGATATAAACTTCACCTAGCTCAAGTGTAAGCTTCCATGTCATGCCTCTTCAGCCTCTACATACATTCAAAAGTTCAACTTATATACTGTACCTTTACCTGGCAGCTCTTTTCCTTGAGAGCTTCTTTCCTCCATTTAATAAAAGTGCATGCAGGGCTTCCCTGGTGGCGCAGTGGTTGAGAGTCCGCCTGCCGATGCAGGGGACATGGGTTCGTGCCCCGGTCCGGGAAGATCCCACATGCCACGGAGCGGCTGGGCCCGTGAGCCATGGCCGCTGAGCCTGCGCGTCCGGAGCCTGTGCTCCGCAGCGGAAGAGGCCACAACAGTGAGAGGCCCGCGTATCCCCGCCCCCCCCCCAAAAAAAAACAGTGCATGCAATGATCAGGATATAATTTTTTTCTATTAGTTATATTTTTCATGTATAAGATTTTGCTTCCTCACTAAGACCTTAAGGGAGACTTATTGATATTGTTGGCTTGCTTCATAACATGAAAGATAAAAAAGGGTGCTTCAGGAACACTTACTCCATTCGTTGCTGTGTTATAAGCATGTTTTTCTTTCTGTTCATTTTATCTTATCTTTACAGAGCTGTTTATCATTTACTGTAAAGTGATTTGTACTCATTTCGCAAACATGTGGTATTTGTGAAAAACTCCACAAATCTTTTTGTAAATTTGATTGCTCAGCAAATATAAAGCATGAATCAGAAAGTGAATTTCGGTCTAACACTTGAAAATTCCAACCTAGACTACACTCAGCACCTGGTGAGTGGTTTCTGAGAGGTTATTTGTTCTGCCCTCGTTCCTAACTTGAGAGGTTTTCATGGGTAAATAGTGGGTTGAAAGCATCAGTCAAGACAGTCTCATTTCAAAAGATGCACCTGCTGTGACTGTGTCCCTGGGTAAAGGTCACTATTTGCCTAGGAATGGTGTAATGAGAATGTGGCCATCAATGGAAGCAAAATAATGAGACTAATAATCATCAACTGTTAATATTAAGATCCCAGATGATACACAGATTATACAAAAACATCTTCTGAAAGAGAGAATGTATCCTTATTGGATGGATACTTTGAGGAAGTACTATGTATAATTCAGTAAATCCAAAGGGGAAAAGTGGCATCATTTTAAACTTCAGTAAGTATTACAAAAAGGTGATGCTCAACTTTTACATCTTAAAGTCTGATCTCAGACAAGTTTAAAATTAAGCTGATTTAGCTGATGCTTTACTCAGGGGGACCTGTGCTGGTAGTTACAATTCCATTGGCTCTAGCCATTGGATAGGACAGCACTTTATTTTATTTAAAAAAATCTTCATATATTATTAAGATACTGGGGTACCTTGAAACCAAGCCTATGTGATAATAGAGTAGGGGAAATTTTATGGCTCTTCTATCTTGTGAAGCTACCGCTCTCTATTAGGGTTCCAGTTACCTGTGCAGTGGCTTGGAAAGTGCCGTCAGACAGAAATATGGGGCTCACACTTCTTGTGTTTCTTTCTGCTAAGGATCAAAGGTTTGTTCTATCAGTTATCCAGTGTCTGAAAACAGTTTTTCTTGTGTGTGTGTATTTTGTCCACTTACATGTTTGCTTTTGCTGAGAGAAGGAGTCCAACATTTGTTACTTCATTATGGCTGGAGCCGGGAGTCCCTACTATTTTATTTGAACTGAATGTAAGCTTACATTTTTAGCCAATCATTGGATATAAAACAAAGTCCTTTTCTTTGAGGATAGATTTGTTAGTTGGAGAGTGTTTTCTCTTTTGAATAAATTATGCCCATAAAGTGTCATCATTGATTTTTTTCGTCCAGGTTTATTGAGATATAACTTACATACAGCTCAGTGATTTTTAATTTTGTTTCCTTTAGAGTGAAGAGAGATTGCTTCTGAAGTGATCTGAACACAGAATCCTCATTTTTAAGAGTTTTACCATTTAGTCATTAAAGATCATCTCCCCCATATCTGTTTGAACAGCTATTTCTATTTAACTCTGTTCACAACTTTCCTAATGATTCAACTAAGTTTTCATAGACCCATATATCCTTTTACTTTTGTATTTTTATTGGGTTATGTAAAATATAGTAAATTTCATAGCTAGAATATGAAGTGTAACTGGCAAAAAATAGTTGGGAATGAACATGATCTAATAAGCACAGCTCAACTTCTGGGAGCAGCTGTTCAGAGGACTATTAGCTTTGAATATTCAGCTCACTGTGAGTGTCATTCTGCGTATTTTACGAAGAAAGTCGTGAGAGTAGGTTAACCTGAGACATCAGTTAAGTGCAGGTTGATTAGGAGAGTTTCTCTCGGACCTCTGGGCTGCAGCCTAAGATACTCTTCAGAGTTGCTTTTTCCTGGTTTCAGTGTGTCACTACTATAATTTTTCTTCCCTCCAGAATCAAGATGTCAAAGGTATCTTTGACACTCCCTTAGCAACCCTTCTCTGAGACCTAATCTATTGCTAAATCTGGGAGCATCTGTTGTATCTCTTTGGTTTTTTGAATGATCTTCATTCTAATGCAGACCCTTATGGTTTCTTGCCTCAACTTTTGTAATGATAGAAAAACTGATGCCGTTGTCTCCTGGTTTCATCTGCAAGCTAGTAATAAACCACTTTCATATAAACATTTCTTAGAGTGTAATTTGCTCAGGAACCTTGAAGAGCTTTTGGTTGCTGAATTAAGTACTGCCTTTACGGATTGACATTCGAGATCCTTCACCATATATTCTTAACTAGTATTTTTTAAGCTGTTTCTAAGATTCCTTATTCATAATCTAAGAAACAAACAAATTGAAAAACATATTTTTCTCTGACATTTCATATATTTCGCTGCCTCTAGGTCTTCTTTACACTATTTCCTCAACCTAAAAAGGCTTCCTCCTTCTTTGCTACATAATAAGGTGCCTCCCCACCTCAAGACATGTGTTAAATGCTTCGTCACACCAGGAGCATTTAAAATGAGGCTGGTAAGACGAGTAGGTTTTTCCCCTTAATTTTCATGTATGTATATATCAACATAACCACCTGTTAGAAAACATTTTAAAGGTAGAAATGGAGCGGGAAATGTTTTCTATATCCCCACTTTTTTTTTCATTTCTCCTTTGGAATTCTATAATAATTTTTACTTATTCTATGTTTTTTTGTCGAATTGCGTTTTATGATTATTACTGTTTGTGTTTTCTTTTTTATTGATTATGAGTGCCTAAAATGTAAGGGCTATGTCTTCTTCTTCTTTTTTTTTTCTTGTGTTCTGCACAAAACCAAGAGAGTGTGTGTACTGCAATGTGAATGAATTAAAGCATATTATTTAAAGGGAGACATTTGAGATTAAGGTAACCCACCCACTCTACAGGTTTGACGTGAAAGGCATAGAAGCTCTGTCTTGAACAAGTAGACCAAGACACGAGACGTGCATCTCAGTTATCATACTGGAGCAGGTCTACTTGAACTGTTCAGAGTGCTGCAGACCCTGGTGGCTCATTCTGCATTTCATTCACTTTGGCTCTGTTGGTGTATACCCCAAGTTACATAGTACTTAAGAAAAACTTCCTAAGAAGTTGAAAACGTAAGAACTCTTGCCTTAACAAAACATGTCTAAAAGTCCAGTATCATGAAGTTTGTCTCTTCCTGTCTTTTCTTGACTGAGCTATCCCCATGGTAGGTTTCTGCTTCCAGCACATTCCCTATTGTAACCCGCTTTCCTCCCCTTTCCATAGGAGGGGGGAGAGGCACTGGAGCTTCCATGATCTTCATATTCTGTACATTTCCCAGGAGGCTCATTAGCTTAGCAGAATCTTGGGCTGAGGCTCCAGGGTATTAAGTGGATTTGGGATTCTGGGCTGCTATTAATTTTGTCTTAGCTATGTTATGAGTTGGCCTGGGATTTTAACTGAATTTTATTATGTTATTTCCATGGGAAAAACAGTTCTAAAATCCAGACAACCAACTAGGAGCTTATTTTTTGTAATATAGGAATTAGTACATTTTGGACTTGGTATTCTTGATGTTTTACGACCAAATATTTCAAAATTCATTGTGTCTGTGTCCAATTCTTTTAAATCAAATTAAAATATTCTCAGTATGCATTATTTAGAAACATGACATAATCAGTGCTTTAAACGTTTTTCAATTTATATGATATGCTTCTCATTTAGATGAGTATTTACAGATTTTTAAAAAAGGATTTAGTATACTGAAATTAAATTTAGATGTTTGATTTTTAAAACTAGTCTATGCTGGATTCATCCAGCAAGATGATGTTGTATCTTTGATTAATTACTGGGAGATTTAGCAAAGAGAATAATTTAATAGAAACAAAGGTTTCACACGTGAAGCTGCTCGTTTAATACTATCTACAGTAGAAAAAAAAACAAACCACCTAAAATTCCATTAACACTAAATAATTTTATGAAGTTGGCAAAATGACTACAATTACAACATAGAAATAGACGCAGGGCTTAGAATAATAAGCAATAGCAATACTCAATGTTAGATATGCCATGTGTGCGAAGTATGTGTGAGTCTAGGGCGGTAGTGCGCAAGGGTTAAAATAAGAGGAAGAAAGTTCAGACTAATGGCTTCAGGTTTTCAAAGTGAGTCTTCAAAAGAATTCTACTTGATTTTAAACATGTTGCTTCTGGAATAATGAGGCAGGCTGATTGAAACCAGTGTGCCTCAGGACAGACTCAGAACTGTAATTTTTGTTTCTCTATATTCCCTCCTAACAAGTTATTATTAATAAGCACTTCCCAGTTGTTGTGGCTCCTTTTCCCTGCATTGCTTCAAGATTTGTGAATTTTCAGAACTCCCATACAAAAGGAAACAGGAGTTAAAAATGAGCAAGGCTTTTGGAAAGATAATTGGCAGATCTCATTGGGCCTACATAGTTATAATATGCAATATTATCATCATTTTTCAGGCTCTCAGCTTCTTCTTCTTTTTTTTTTTTTTTGGTCTTGAACGTGGTTCAAGATGAGTGTCACGCTGAATGCTGACTCCTTGTCCGGAACAGAGTTGTTTTGTTCCTATGTACCCCTTGACTGTTTGCTGTTCTTTTAAATTAATGGTGCAGAGACAGACTCATTCTATGAGACTGAGATCATCTGTTATCAAAACTCCGTTATTAGGTGGAGACAGAGACTTCATGGCTGAAGTGATCACAGAAGCATCTGTGGAAAGGGCTATACCATCAGGTTGTGTGAGGGTTAAGGAAGAGTGTGTGTGTGTGTGTGTTGAGGGGTTGGTGAGCCCTTTTTGTATACTTGTGGGATTGTTTTTGCATAGGTTTGTTTTTAATTTAAAAAATCTTTTCACTTTAAGAATCTTTTTAGATTAATTGACATATGTCATTGTTTCAGAAACTGATAGCATCCAGAAAAGTCTTAACATATTATTTAGTGATTCAGTACCAAATCACGGGTATTGTGAAAGTTGCAATTTCTCATCTTGGTCTGATTATGAAAGACTAGTATCCCATCTTGCCCTAAAACTTTGTTTGGGTATTTATACTTATTAATTAAGTTGTTTTCAGATGTAATGCAATCGCCAGTGGGAGATTATTTTTCTAAAGTTGTTTTAATTTTTAAAGCCTCATAAAATAAAGGATGAAGCAAATGGACCACTGCTTCAACTAAAATAATGACAGGAAGAGAAAAAGAGGAATTTAGTTTTCTTTTTTAATGAGTCTTTGAGGACCAGGAGGAACTGGAAGTATCATAACAACAACTTTCTGTATAAACTGGAAAAATCCCCTAATTCAAATTTAACAAGTGAGGTCCACCTTTTATATTAGGAAATGTTGTTTCTGAACACAGTACGAAAATCAGTGCTAGTAAGCAACAGATTTTATTAGTGCAGACATAGAATACACTTCTGAGGCTGACCACTGTTAAGTCAGTTGAAAAATAAGCTGTTAGATATGTCTAGGAAATACATATTACCTTTTCTCAATAAGTGTGTAACCCCAGAACTCTTGTACCTGTGCTTGTGGTAACTTGTTACCCATCACCTCTTCTTCTGTTTCTGTTCTTTCTCCTCAAGAGGATTGCTAACCAATCTCTCTTCATTTTATTGTTTAGAAGTCAGTTACTTTTATAAGGGGCAAAACTCTATTCCAATTTTCCCACCTTCATTGTCTCTCTTTAGGACATTTTTGAATTAAAATATGCCCTAATCATGACTCTTTATTATGATCAACAATCATAAACTGGTATAAAAGGTAATCTTCTCTAAAGAAAACAAAAGTCCTACATTTTGAGATTAAATCAAATTTGATTAGAGTCTCAGTAATGCTGCTTTATTCTGTGTATTATTCTTTGGTGCATTAAAAAAAACAAAAACAAGGGAATTATTATTCCGGTGTTCCAGGGGAGGAGACTGAATTGAAGAATATTTAAACCCAGCTGTGTAGCGTAAGAAGCAGAACAGAGCTTTTCTGGCTCCTCGTCCTGGTTCTTTCTATTAATGTTAGAGGTGGATCCCCAAAGGGCCCACAGACACCGACCACGCAAAGGCTACAAAGAGTCACACACCCTCGTGTGCCTATCCTTCTCTGACAAAACTGACTTCATCTCCATAACCAGGAGGCAGGGTATGTATTTTGTGCCTGATTTTTATTCAGTAATAGTACTCAAAAACTTCTTCCCTTATGTTTCAATTATAAATATCACCAGAGTGATATGTTTTATACCAGCGGTTCTGGTATAAAACAGATCTGGTCCTGGGACCAACACTATCAGTATCATCTGGGAACTTGGTAGAAATGCACATTCTTGGGCCCCATCCTTGCCTGCTGACTCAAAAACTCCGGGTATGGGGTCCAGCAGTCTGTTTAAACAAACCCTCCAAGGTGATTCCCGTGCAAGCTAAAGTTTGAGGACCACTGTTTTAACTCATCCATTGCAGTTGAAATTCTGGTTAATTAAGTTTGATGTTTTTCTTGAGATATCTAAGGAGCCTATCCAGCATTTATAATACTGTTCTTATTGATGTCTGCATCCACCACGTTAGCTACCTGAGATTGGAGAGTAGAATGGCTCAGTACGTGGGCTCTGAAGACAAACTATGAGTTGGAATACGGGTACCACTGTTTACGTACCAGTTATGTGGCCTCGGGAAAAGCTACTTCTCTGTGAAATGAAGTCATGATATTTCCTACTTCCTAGGGTTGTTGTGGTAATTTAATAAAAGAATCCATGTAACGTATTTAGCAGAGCCTGACCCCTTGGAAAACACCGATGAAGTTTTAGCTGTAATTGTTAAACACAGTGAAGGGTTATTCACCAAGTAAATATTATTTTGGAAAATAATATTTTGTTTCAACTAAGGATCTTAAAAATGAACTTTGGGGGAAACCACGAATTTAGAAGACTTTTCCGGGGTTAGCACAGTAATGTGCATGTCTCATTAGCAGTTGTTTTTCCTTTCTAAATGTTGTTTGCTTGTTTATCTTAATAAACTGTTAATAACTAAAAGCGGCATAAAGAGAATGTTTGTGCTAAAAAATCATTTCAAGGTAATATTCCTTTTTCTCCTCTAATGTTTTCACTTCTGAAAGGGAAGTAAAAGATTACATAAGCAACCAGCTTTTGGGCCTCTGCCATCTACTGCAACCTTTAACATCTATTTTTATTAATCCATGAGATTTCTCATGATTCTTACTAAAAGATAATTCTAACAGTGAATTTAATCTACAATTTCTAGTGTTTCCTCTTTACTTCAGAGAATAATTGTTATTTGTAGAAAGCTCTCATCCCTGAGTCATTGCTGTTGTGATCCACACAGAGGGTACGCGATAGGACCCGGAAGTGATGGAAAGGTGTTCTTACACTGAAGGTTTCTTTTTCATTTAAACGTTGGTGTTTTAATACTTAGGTCGCTAAGGCATTCCCAGTTTACTCCTTAGGCTTTCTTGCTCCTCCCGTAAGTTTGCGTTAGTCACGCATCTGCCACCAATCTGCCACTGCTAACGAGAAGAGGGTAGAAAAGGAGATTGTAGGGGAAAGGCAGCTGTGCAAAGGTTAGGTGTGTGAGTGCTGCTCTTCAACTTCACTTTTCACTGCAGCCCATCGCCAGCAACTGTTGCCTCTTTTATTTTAGTCTTTAACAGACCCTGGCAAGAGAAAAAAAAAAAAAAACCATGTCCTCCTGAAAGAAATTTTTTTGTTTGCCACTGCAATTTTTTTTTTATATATATAAACAACAAAACAGGGTAAGGGAGAGGTTAGGAATTAGGTGGTGAAAACATTTTTTTCTTGGTGGTGTTCTCAAGCCAGATGGGTCTTATGCAAGCCGGAAGGATGTGGGAGGATATACGGTAATATAATTAATTAATTGTGAAAACCGTATTAAGCAAAGGGCTTCCCCAAACCCTCAGTGTCATATACCAGGCCACCAGGTCCATTTCTGGGCTCAGAGTTTTCTATACTCTGTTCAGAGTCAAGAAACAGATGATGTTTGATACCTTGCTTTTCCCCTCAGGAAAAGAAACAAAACGTGCTTGAGAAGACAGATTTGATTTACTATAACCTTGTAGTACTGAATGCATTCAGTGGGCTGAAAGTTGAAAGTAGTTTATATGCCTTTTTCCCTAATGGTCTTTAATTTGGGGTTTTGAGGAGGAGGACTTTACAACTTACTCTTTCCGTGTTTATTACTAGAGTATAAAAATGTGCTCTTTGTATCTTGGAAAGTCAATTTCCAATTTATTACACATCAGAGGAGCTGCAGAACAGTATTTTTAAAGCATGGAGTTCTTGCCCACATAAAAACATTTGGGAATTTTTTTTCAAAAAGGGTGTTTTGAGCTTCATTTATATAATGGGGCTTGATCAACAATTTTGTCCATGGCATCACAGAAGCGAAACTTGCCTTTGCCTGGAAGTCACTGATGGGGCCCAGGAGGATGAGCCTTCTTTGGAGTTGAGGTCAGAAATGCCTGTGAGTGACATGGATATTCTATAGAATATAGCAGGAAAAGAATTTTTTTTTAAAAAGCTGTCAAACTACTGTTTTTCAATTGTCCTGGATTTTTAGTGTTTCCCACTAGGTTCTCACCTTTGCCATCTTGATGCCTCTAGTTCTGAGAAGATAGACTGCCTCTTCTTCTTCTTCCCTCTGTCACTGCCTCCCTTCCTGCCCCCCACCCGCCCACTCCCACCCACCTCAAGTCTTATGGCTCCTTTAAAGTGTGTAGTTCAAAGAAAGCCACAGTGAAAAGGACTGTGTTCTTTTAGGCCCAGTGAAACATGTCCTGCAGCCCATGGGCTTTGTGTGAGGCTTTCTGTGATCTCATCTTGCAGGGTCAGAAATGAAAAGAGATTCTTCCGTTCTGTGTTTGCCGGTATAATCATCATTGTGAATGACAAAAATGTAGTGGGAATCCAACATACCCTCTGAAAAGGATGCTAAAAGAAAACTTTTTAGAAATGTCGCTAACTTAACCTCATTTTATTTTTGTTCATGAAAATTGTTCTGAAGTGCACTGTATTCACAGACTATAGATCTAGATTGGAATATTTTTAAAAAAATTTAAAGAGACAATATTGATCACTATTAGCAGGGTTAATGAAACAGAATAGTTTGTGAAAACTATCGCCCTCTGCTCTATTTTTTAATTGCTTTTTTTTTTTTTTTAGTGTACTTATGACTAAGTAGGAAAATACATGTCACTGCTTTCCCCACCCCCTCTCTGTTAACTAATCAACTTAATTCACAGCTTGTGGAGTTTGGCATGTTTTCATGTTAATTTTTTTGTCTTGTGTATTAGGCTGGCCATCTTTTAGTGAGATGTGAGGAAAGATTATGTCAAAAAAGTTAACTGCATTTTTACAACTCAGGACTCTATTGATACTTCGTGTTAATGAGAACTTTACAATGGGAAAATTAAATAAAGATCTTTAAAACTTTAGAATAAAATACTGTCAAATCTAAAATATATATATTGGAGTTCCAGAAAAAAGAGAAAGCATATATAAATTCTGGTTCGGCACACAATTCTTCTTAAAGTAGATATAACAGAATTTAATATCAACACATGGGTAGCTTACCCCTTGTTGATTACTTTAGCATGACCATATCTCTGTAATATATAATAGGTTCCCATCCTTCCTTAAAAAAGGTTTGGTTACTGAACTTGCTAGCGTAGTGATGAGTAAGTAGCATGGTCTGGAATGTAAGTGATAATCTCTTCTAATTCTATTCACAAAGAAATGTAAACATATGTAAGTATTAGATGACATTCCATAGAGATGGAAAGTTTTTTATTTTTAATAAAAGTAAATTATGTGAATATTGGCTTGACGACCTTTCTCTGTTCTCCAGTAAACTAGAATGTTTTTAACCAGGATGTTTTTTGACTCATGTGTGAAGGAAGTCTGGGTTAAGCAGAGTTGACATTCTGCTGGCTTAGATAATGAGCCACCTCATTCCAAGGCAGTTTCTCGAGGAAATGATTTCCTTTCCTTATAAATCTTGCTGTGAAGCTTGGCTGTTGTGTGGCCATAAAACATTATTATTTACCAAGTCAAGAAATTAGAGCTTTTGTAAGAGAGATAATGATAATGTTTATTTTATATACATTTGTTTTTTTAATCTTTGGGGTTTTTTCCAGACCTTCCTCCTCTGTAAATTATTTTATGTGAATTAGTAAGAATGTCCTTGAGGTCCTTTCCCTCCCACTCCAGAGGAACAAGGGAAAAACTATAATATGGGCTGAAGGATTATGGCAAGGGGAAGAGGCCAATAGGAGTTCTTAAATCTTCCAGAGAAGGACTTCTGTCCAGGTGCCTGGAAGGTTAAGCGTATGGCAGTGCCAGTGTGTTGTCTAGTTACCATCCTAGCTACCTACACTAGGAAGTCTGCTGAGCATAAAAACAGCCTAGTACTCACCTCACTGACTCAGAGGTGTCTGAACAGTCTTACATTATCCAAATGGTGATAACCCTGGAAAAGCATGATCCTGTCATTTGCCTCACATTTCACAGCAAAGAGAATATATGATACAAGGCTTGATTAATGAGGCAACATTATATTATTTTCTTGCTTGAATTTGTCAAATAATCAATGTCTCAGTGATTAAACCCACCCAGGAAACATCTTCAGATAGAATGAGAGGCCCAAATGGCCAGAAAAAGAGCGCTGTGTGATGACTCATTTGTTTTAATTCGTCACCAAGCATATTCAATGTTGGCTTTTTAGGGTTATATCCCTTCTAAGTGATTTTACTGTTCCCTAAGTGTTTGCATATGTCATTAGAATGATAAAATATGATAGACCTTGATCATCAGCAAATTCTTCTTCCTCATTTTAGTGTGGTGTACTCAAGAATGGGTGTTGGAATCAGGCCCACTGGATTGTTAACTCACCTTCATCACCTTTAAACTTCAGGCCCTGGGAACTTGGAAACAGTACTTCATGTTCAGATCTTTTGAGGATGGAATTAAAAATACCCATGTCACACTACAGAGCAGCTGAAACGATGATAGATGTCTCTGGTGCATTGTAGTTGATCATTATTTAGGGATGAGGAAATTGAGTTCCAGAGAAGTTAATTGATTTGCCCATCATCACCTTAGGGACTTAGAGGCAGGGAGGGCTTGGTTCAGGCCTTCTGTCTCCAGTCCTGTGTCCTGTCCACACTGTCATTCCCCTTATTTCAAATGGATTTTTGCTCATCTTTTCTAGGGAACAGTGTATAGGTAAACTAATGGTGTTTACTGAAGGAAAGCTGATATAAATTATTGCTGATTAATGATATCAGATTGTTCACTGGGGGAGGAAAGTGAGTTTTCCAATAACTCTCGATGAATGGGTACGGCAGTCTGTTCTGTGGTAGTTTTAGGGTGTTTCCAAGGTGAGCCCCAAAGTATGACCAGTCAACTTGAAATGCTAGAAATAAGGTCATTAGTGGAAAGACAAAGGATGGAAGAAATAATCCAGTGGGGAAACTAGAAAGAATACCATTTCATGTAAGAAGCAGGGAGTCAAAACAGCAAGTTTGGCTGAAGGAAGAAAGTGATAAAGGAAAGAAAAGAAAGGTAAAACTACTCCACATTACCAGATATAGTAGACATATAGTACATTGGTTAGCACCTAGGTGATCCAGACTATGCCATCCTGGGTTCCATAAAATGATACATTGGATTTGCAAACATTAACAGACTGTAGGAGTCCTATTACCTAACTTTCCAGAAATAACAGAAGCCCAAGTGTTTGTAGCACTAGAGCTGGGAGTGATGAGGAAAAGTTACCAGGAAGTATATCTTGGCCCAGAGTAAGGAAGAACTTTCTAACAATAAGAGCTGCCGACAATGGAATGTCCTCTCCTCCAAAGTAATGAGCTTCCTCCCGTTGGAGAATCAGGCAGCAGCCAGAACATTGTCTGGCAGGGGTGCCATTGGGGGTTTCAGCAGAGGGTCACAGTTTGAATCAGATGAACCTGAAGATCCCTTACCAAGACTCCATGATTCTGTGACTGTTTTGGTTACACCTTCGTTCTCTCTCATACTCAAAGGTTTACTGTTTTTCATAAATATCCTTTAATATACACAGGGAGGGACTTGGGCTTATGAAATAAGATTAACTTGACAGTCCTTTAAAAAAAGTAATCAAACCTAATTCAGAATAATCGATGTTAGAGGAAAATGACCAAAATAGGAGATTCTTTTGAAAGTCATACTGAATAAAGCCCGTCATAGTGATTATAATAAATCTCAATAGAATGAATAAAGGTGATTTGCAATGGATGGAAACACATCTAGGAAAGAATTTATCTGTTGCATTTAGTATAGGCACAGCTTGTTTTATTGCACTTCACTCTATTGTGCTTCACAGATACTATGTTTTTTACAAATTGAAAGTTTGTGGCAACCTTGCATTGAGCAAGTCTTATCGGCGCCATTGTTCCAAAATCGTTTGCTCACTTAGTGTCTCTGTGTCACATTTTGGTAATTCTCACAAAATTTCAAACTTTTTCATTGTTATTATATTTGATACGGTGATCTGTGACCAATGATCTTTAATGTTACTGTTGCAAAAAGATTACAACTTGCTGAAGGCTCAGATGATGGTTAGCATTTTTTAAGCAATAAAGTATTTTTAAATTAAGGTATGTACATTTTTTTAGACATAATGCTATTGTATGCATAACAGACTACAGTACAGTGTAAACATAACATATACACTGGGAAACAAAAAAATTCGTGTGATTTACTTTATTGCAATACTCACTTCATTGCAGTGGTCTGGAACCAAACCCACGATAATACAATACAGAGGTCTGCCTGTATTGTATTATTCTGTTGGAGGAAAGAACTTATACAGAGTAAGCAAAAGACGTGTAAGGGGCTACAGGGCAAACGTTGTCCTTTAATATAGCTGATTGGAGGACAGTATTGAGGGAAAACAATCAGAAATCCGTGTCAGGGAATTGAGGAACTTGGATTTCAGGTTCATAGGTTTGGCCTTTGGTAGACACCTGATTTCTTTGGAAAGTTTTTGATTTTTTAAATAGAGATGGACATGATATGAACTTTGTTTCATAACTATTAATTTGGTTGTGGTGGAAAGGAAGGTTTAGAAAAGAGAAGGGAGGGATAAAAAGTCTAGGTGAGAAAAGTTGAAGTCCAGAGCAGAAGTAGTGAGAATTCAGCTCTTGGGAGGACAGAGCTGCTTTTCATTGAAATGGGAAACTCATGGGGGAGAAAAGCTTTTGGAGGGTATCAGTGTGAGAGCAGGTCCTCTTGTCCATCTGGCAGCCACAAATGCAGAACTGGTAAATGGGACAGAGGTCAGGAATGGAGACACAGATTCGGGAATTATTTACATGGAAGACAGAACTGAAAATGCAATTTTATGAAATTCCAAAGATGAGACTATCAGGTGAAAAGATAAGAGACCTTTGAACTCAGCTTTAGGGAACAGCAAAGTATTTGGAAAGAGAAGGAAAAATAATGAAAGAAGTTAGTAATAAAAGCATACTTAATGAATAAGGAGAAAACCCAAGAGATAGTATTTCTTGGAGGCTGAGAAAGAGCACAACTTCCAGAAAATGTGATCATTTCAGAGACCATAAAGGTGGGAAGTAAAGGCAAAGCCAAGTTGGAAGTTTCCGTGGAGGATTCTAACCACCTTTCAAGAGCTTGGGAACTGGGGTGACCATATAATTTTGTAAATGTGAAAGAACCCAAAGCAGCCAAATTATAAATTAGTAAAAGTTGTGTTTGTTGCTCAAAGCGACTTTTCATGATTTATTTTTCCTCCCTTCTGGGTGATAGCTAGCAATGCCTCTCTGTGCCCAGGGGTGCAGCATCCTTCCCCACACTGCTGCTCAGACTTCTCTTGGGAGAAAGACTTCACATCAGACTAAATTTGCGGTTTTGGATTAAGCTCCATTGGAGGACAGGGTTGCCCTTACTTTCCTTTCTTGGGGAGAGTAGATGATTGGAGCATACTAGCACAGAACACCCAGTTATCTCTGAAATGATGTGCGTGCGATAGCTTTCTTATAAGACTGACTTTGGTCTAAGTAGTAGTTCAGAAAGTGCAAATCCCTACTCACAACTAGTTTCCTTATACATACAGATAAGACTGTAATCGGGGAGTACTTAAGGGTTTGCTATTTTATGTTTTGCTATCTGATATGATTTTAAAAAAAGTAACTGCCTTAACTGAAACTTCAGTTTTTGGTTCAAATAGTTCACGTATTACATTGTAGCAGCTATAGTTTTATATGCTACTGGTAATCAAATACATTAATTCTACTAATTAGTTGTGGATCTCTGTTTAGATCTCTGTTTAGATCTCTGTTTCTTCTGATTAGTATTCTAATATAAATGTAACAGCGACCACATATATATCAAGGCATGTTCTAAGGTACTGTGCTGGACATTATATATAATTATATATATATATTTGTGTATATATTATCATCTTTTATGACAACCTCTTTAGAGGGGCGGTATTATTGCTATTATACAGATGAGCAAACTGAGTTTGTGAGAGATCTTATAAGTGTCCAAGCTCAGATGAACAGAGGAAGTAGCCGAGAAAGCACCCTAGGCAGTGTGTTTTCAAATCCGATATTCCCCATCCCTGCATCATGCTGTACTTCTTAGAATATGGAGACATCGATGTGGAGTCTTCCCTCAGACGTCAGTGTCAGGGTGAGTGAGGGAGGGAGCTAAAGCACATTGGGGTTCAGGACCAGCTGGGCAGCCTGCATCCTTCAGCACAGTGTCCCTTTCACCATAGGGTGCCTCTGTAGGGACTGTTTTTTCTTTTCAGGTAAATTTCAGACACCATTCTATCCAGTTTTCATCTTCAAATTTTCTTGCCGTTAGCATTCTTTAGGATAATATGCTGAAATTTTATTATAATATTATGTGTCTTCAAGAATTTCATGTGATCTTGTATTCTTTGTGAGTTTGGGACTGTGTGTTACCAAAAAAAAGCCTGCAACTCTTAGGGTGAAGGAAATTTCCATCTATTGGAAGTATTCCAATGACATCAGAATTTAAGATTTTGCACTTTGTCTTTTGGAAGTTATAATTAAAATAAAATAGACTGTGGTTCTGTTTTAATCTTATACAACTCTTTTAGTGAATGCTGCAGTAGGACTCAAGCAATGAAACCGAAACAAACCAGAAAAATGGCAACAGTACATGTTAGGGAGAAACATCTGTTTCTTCTGATAGTTCCTCCCTGTGAAGGGACCTCCAAGCTGACTTTATTCCTGGAAGGACTTAAATGATTGGTAATTTGTGGAAGGCATAACTGGGTCTGCTCATCCTGACTCTGCCCTCCTATGTGCCGATAGGTAGCTGCCTATCTGAGGGGAGGTGGCATTCTAGGGCTTCCTAGTGCATTTCCATAGAAGCCCCTGTGGACTCGTGTGAAATGAATATTATTAGTGAATAGTTAATATCTGATCATTTTATATACATGTCGGACACTGAATTTAAATATACTTCTTATGCTGCAAATTAACAAGTATTTTGACGATGAATTTTCCTATGCCCTGTATCTTTGACACTATATTGAAATTAAAGAGGTAAATCTCTAATTTTTTTTTTTTGCGGTACGCGGGCCTCTCACTGTTGTGGCATCTCCCGTTGCGGAGCACGGGCTCCGGACGCGCAGGCTCAGCGGCCATGGCTCACGGGCCAAGCCGCTCCGTGGCATGTGGGATCTTCCTGGACCGGGGCACAAACCCGTGTCGCTTGCATCGACAGGCGGACTCTCAACCACTGCGCCACCAGGGAAGCGCTCTAATTTTAATAATATTAAAGTTGTGTCGTAAACTATGTTGAGAAAATCTAATTTCCTTTGTTTGTAGTTCAATAACAATTCTTAATGGAGGCTCTAAATAAGAGTATTTATCATAGTCCATAAATTTAAAACAAATACTTGGTGTTTAAATACTGACTAAAAACTTTGTACTGATATATCATCAGAGTCATCTTAGCCTTAAAACTTTAAAATATCTAATTTAATTTTCTTCATTTTAATATAAAGAGTTCTCAAGGTAATTACCATTTCATAAATAGTTATAGTTAACATCATTAGATTTATATATTATAATCCTAAAAATAATCTTTAAAAAGTTAAATATAATTCTTAATTTCATCTGATGTGTAATCGAACAAGTTTAATGACTTTTGTAATTCAAATAGTAATACCTGTCATCCATCCACCCACCTACCCACCCACTCACCCACACACACAAACTTGGAAGCAACCCAAATATAAATGGACTTTTCTCCCCATGACTAATTGTTCCAGAAATTTGTCATTTCCCCCACCACCTCCACAGACACAAACACAATCTGCATCCCACTGGATATAATTGACATTGTACCAACTCTCTAAATTAAGGTAAGAATTTTCTCTCTGTATTCTGAAATGTTCATATTCAGAACAGTTATTAATTTGTAATGTGTCTTAGCTATTGTACAAACCTCAGATATTAATTTAAACATTTGTATTTGTTGATAGTGTTCTTCACATTTTTGAGTCAGGGACCCTGTTGAGAATCTGATGCTTACTGCGCACAAGCTTCCATAATCACTTATTGGAGGTTAAGAGACCACTTGAAGCTCATGCGAGGACCAGGCAGGTAGAGAATCCCTTCTACACTGTTAACTGCCCTTTGGCTTTGGAGATGCAACGACAATGTGAATGCTTTCAGAAAGGCTGGGGACCCGCAGAGAGTAAAATTGGCATGAGGCACTGAAACTAAGAATTGATTTAAGAACTATCAAGCATGGTTATGTTAGGGCTGATCTCAGAGCTTTCTAGAAACCACACTAAAATTAGAATCCCTTCTTTCCTTGTACAGTGCCAAGAACGAGTACTGAGACCAACTTTGGCTGTTTCTTTTTTACTTCTGCTTTACTTGAGTACCCAGATTTGTCATTCCATGTCGTTACTGATGTTGTCTTTTGTTAAAAAACATAATCGTTTTGTGATGTCAAGAGTTTGATTTGTGCAGTGCTGTGTCACACTTGACAATCACAAGCAGGCCTTCTTCAAGACGCATGCTCCTGGGATGTTTCGACTTTAAGGATTATTATGGGCTTTACTAGAAGTACAAAATAAAAACCACTATGAAATTACCTACTTAATCTTTTTATTACAGCCCTCTATATTTAATGCCAGATAATTCTTTCTGGATTGTCTTACACCAGGAAACTTCAGAAACCAGGTGATTTTTTTCTTATGCTTTTATTCTCGTATATTACTTTTCAACATAATAGGGTAAGCCTTCCCTTCTGTCTTGCATTGTTATTTATGCATGTGTTTTGCAGGTGTGGTTGGCATTGGAAATTCTGTCTCCTGACCTACAGACACATGTTAGATGCAGAGTTAGGTAGTGCTAAGCCAATCTTGTTTAATAAAGTTAACATCTTTGTTAATCAAAAATATTGCATATTAACAGTAGCTTATATGTGCAATGGGACCAGGTAGTCTTTCCTGCAAGTAACTACACATCTGTGAAAAGAGAAACATTAGATAGTGAGGGTTAGATTAACAAGTGTAGTTATGCTTATGTACCAACATCTGCTGCAAGTTATTTTGCAAGGAAGACAATATGAAATGTAGGTGTATTCCCAAAAGTAAATACCCATCTGTGGCAATTTGTATATTGCCAAATAGTTATTGATTATCTACTATGTACAGGTCTTCCTGTTCATGAGTAACGCTGTATTTATTCAATTCCCAGAGTGTGCTTTCAACTCACTGTAGGAGGTTATAATGATAGTAAGGTCACTTGTAAGAATTTAGAAGTGCTCTTATAGGTAAATAAGATTACAGAGCATATAGTCATAAGTGCTCACATGTATATCATGTGAAACAAAACCTTGGATGCACTAAGAAAATATTCAAAAGAATATATCCTTACTCTTTATTTAAGAATAAAATAAAGAGATAATGTGATTTCCATTCTTTCTCAACTCTTAGGCCCTTTGAGTTGTAGACTTTTCCAGAGACAGATATTTTTTGAAATTTATTTTATTGACGTATAGTTGATTTACAATGTTGTGTTAATTTTTGCTGTACAACACACTGATTTGGTTATACATATATATGCATTCTTTCTCATATTCTTTTCCATTATGGTGTATCACAGGATAAGGAATAAAGTTCCCTGTGTCAATAGGGTTATTAATAGTGTCTGCTTCATTGGGCTGCCTAGCACAGCGTAAGAACACATTTTTTTAATGGAAAAGTCAAGATCTTGGTTTATTGCTTGCTTGGAAATGTGAATGGAGAGCAAGGTTCTAATTGTAGTTATGCCACTGAGTAACTCTGTGGCCTTGGAGGCTTTGTGCCCTCCTTTTCTTTCCCTCTACCTCTCCCCTCTCTTCTTCCTCCTCCTTCTAAATTATAAAATGAAACAGTGGACTATATGCTCTCTAATTCTGTTCCAATTAGAGTTCTATAATTCTGTGAGCATTTAACCAATGAATACCAAATTTTTAAAAAACTTGATCACTGGAACTTGACTAGTTGAAATGAATGTGAAAGTGGAATCTGAGTCAGATCCCACGCCTAGAAGGTTTGCCATTTAGAAAACACTTCTTTGGTGCAGTTCACCTCTTAAGAGGCCCAGAGTTCCGGCGTTTGGTGACTCAGCTTGTCATGAGCCTGATGCTATAAGGACCTGTGTGCAAAGAGGGAATAAATTGAAGTGGAAGGCACGCAGGCAGTAGGAGTTTTGGAGAGATTGTAGCAAGTGGTAGAGACAGAGCACAACTGAGTGGAAAAAAATTCTCCAGAGGCAAGAGAAAATTGTTGAAAGGAAAAACATTAGGAGACTCAGTTTATCTCAGGGTTTATTCCAAAAATCAACTTCCAGAGGAGACCCATTTCTACAATGCTTTCCCAATCCATATTTATGCTGTAGTACAGTGATCATTATTCAGAATGAGAAGTTATAATGTCCTGAATAATCAAGGAAAAATTGAATGATTTTTATTGGTCCACAGCATACAATGTATTCTTTTAAAAAGAACTTTAGGAGTAACGATCCCTATCATTAACTTGAAAATATTTATTATAAAACTCCCAATTTTTGAGCATTCTTATTAAAGCTTTACCATCTAAATAAAGCACAAAGAAGTTTTCAGTTAACTGACCATTTCAGTTGTTCTTTAGCAAGATCAAAATTAGTGAGCCACAGACCTGGTGGTAGTATAGTTTCCATTTTTCTTCTGAGTTTTTTTATTTTTTTAAGTTTACTAACCTTATAAGCATTTAAAAAAATTATCAAAATTCCTTAACAAAGCTGATAACATAGTAGAAAAATGAATGAAATCAGTTTCACTCATGCTCATCTGGCATAAATTGTCATCTCCCCACAGTAAATATATATTTAGCTATTTAGAAGAGGAAAAAATATTGGAAAAGATGCAATTTTATTTATTTAAATAAGTGAAATTTCTGCTGAAAATACAGATGAAATTCTGCCTCTGATTTACTCACATACTCTATGTACCCCAACATGGCTCCCAGATACATGCGAATGGATTCTTTATATTAAACTGGTTAACAATATACATACTTGTCTATAAATATATTCTCTGTATTTTCTGCAAAATTAGATATGTGTTTTTGACAACTATATAAAATTAATCTCTTGCTTTTCCTGTATATATTTTTTTATAAATTTATTTATTTTACTTTTGGCTGCTTTGGATCTTTGTTGCTGAACGCGGGCTTTTCTCTAGTTGCAGCAAGCGGGGGCTACTCTTCATTGCAGTGGCTTCTCTTGTTGTGGAGCACGGGCTCTAGGTGCGTGGGCTTCAGTAGTTGTGGTGCATGAGCTCAGTAGTTGTGGCTCACGTGCTCTAGAGCGCAGGCTCCATAGTTGTGGCGCATGGGCTTAGTTGCTCCGCGGCACGTGGGATCTTCCCAGACCAGGGCTCGAACCTGTGTCCCCTGCATTGGCAGGAGGATTCTTAACCACTGCGCCACCAGGGAAGCCCTCCTATATTTTTATTTAGTAATTTTAATGATACCTGGATAAGTGTCTGTGTATTCTTCATAGTCATGTATCCTTTAACTAGAACTTACATGGTTGTTTGAAGAGAGTACTTGAAAGTAAGAAAATAACACAGTATCTTTCAAAAATTCAATATCTGGAACTAGTGAACCATCTTTAAGCAAATAAATATTAAATCCTATTTTTAATAACATTCTGAAAACATTATATTTATCACTTTTAATAAGAACGAGGAGGGGCACCAGTGTCTTTGAACAAGATCTTTATTTACTGTTTATTTTAAACTATTATTTTTCCCTAATGATCTCATTTAGTGAAATTGTTCTATGAAAGATAAAAAAATAAAGTTTTTAGAAATAAGTATTTTATATATTTTAGTTTATTAAAAAATCTATAAAGTATAAGATTATGGATTTCAAATTTTGAATAATATAAAATTAGTATTAATATTTTAAATGCCATTGAAGAAGAGAGCAAGAGTAATTTGGTTTGGAAAAATACATTTAGCTCCCAAGCATCATAATATTTAATCATCCATAACTTTTAGATTGACCAGATCCAGAGACATGAAAATTTGCAGTTTACTTATTTATTTTAATAAGGCACAAAAAGTCAAGACTTTTTGTGTGAATTATCTGGCAAAAGAAAACAAAATTCAAAGTGGGGAAGTTCTTAATTTACTTTCTCCTGGACTGAAACATTAAAATTTATAATACCATTAAAATTTATAATACCCCATAGTTATTTTATATGGTACACTTCAGTAATACTTAAAATTTACAGCACCGAATTCCTGTTTCTACAGTTTATCTAAATACTAAATGAAATGTATGAAAGATATCTCTGTTGAACAATAGCTACATTTCCTACTGGATTTTTCTTTTTTTTTTTTTGGTTGGAAGACTTGAAAGGGCATTCATAGGGAAGTCAGAAAGATCTAGCTTACATGTTGACACGTGATTTATTATTCTGGATTTATTACTCTGTGAAAAGGGGGAAAAAAAGCCTTTTCTAGATGGTGTTTGATTGTTTTGTTTCCAACGTATTAGTGATAAGAAAAATATTACATGAGCTCAAGTAAAAGAAATACATACTTGAGAAAAAACTGTCATAACAATGTATGATCAGTATACTGTAAATGTTTTTCTTTATACTATAACTTTGTAGTAAAAGAGTATTTGAAATGCTTTATTAATATAATCTGAATGTTTTATGTGAGTTTGAGCACATCACACAGAGCTATCCTAGGTCATGGCTACAGTACATACAAAATATCCAATCTTCTTTTTTTTTTTTGCCGAGCCCTGCGGCTTGAGGGATCTTAGTTCCGCAACCAGGGATTGAACCCGGGCCCACGGCAGTGAAAGCGCTGAGTCCTAACCACTGGACCACTAGGGAATTCCTCCAAGATATCCAATCTTAAAGATATGATATGATTTATCCTTTGGATGTGTGTAGAATTGACTTGGCATTTAGTTATAGACATATTTTAAAGAAAATAGTGTGGAAGAATATTTAAAGGATTCTCACAGGAAGGAAATTTCCGAAGCTAGACAGTCTAGTAACTTTTACAATTAACTAGTTAAAAGATGTTTTCTTTAGACAATTGATACTATGAGGTACTGCCTCCTCCAGAAACTTTTGTTAAAGTAGCTGGGTGCCTTAAAACTATAAATAAAAAGCTTCTGCTTCCATTCTATTTTAGGCAATAATTGGTAGATAAGACTTAATGGAAAGGAGACATACAGGACACACACACACTACTTTTAACATATCTAACATTGTGATTGATATTCAGTATGAGTCTAGAATTATAGTTATCAAGTTGTCTTTGCAATAAAATAGACTGATGACTACAGGATATTTGAAGATCTCTTTAGATGATGGGGATATTAGGGAATGAACTGATTCTCCTCCCACTTCAAATAATTCCAGGGACCCGAGGTTAGAACAAGGCAGAAAGAAGGAATGGGAACGTAAGAGAACTGAGAGTCAAACCAGCCCCAATAAAGATCAGAATTATGAATCATTCAATAATCGGATTGTAAAATACAGTCGATTATAAAAGTCAAAGGAGACTTGAGAAATATTCATTTTGCAGTAAAAGCTTTGCATGACTGAAAAATTTCCTGCCGAGTGGCATAGGAGAGAAATAGGTGCTACAGATTTGTTGATGCATTGCGAGTTTTTGATATAAAAATGCAGTTGCCTTTAATCTTTCTTTAGTTTTCAGTTAGGAACTACACCAGGGGAAAATGTATGTAACTTGAAAGAATATCTTGGTATCCTTGGCAGTCATGATGAAGGCTGTTCTACTTATACTTGTTGGCTGTTATCTATAAAGATTGTAGACACAATGAAAATACTGAACAAAATTTTGGTTTGTAAATATAAAACACTATATTAAACCTCTTGCTTTTTTGGTTAGAAATCTTTTTCGTATCATGATCAACTGTGTTTGAATTCAAAATAGTCTTTCTGGTTTGCATGTCAGTTAAGTACATGATTTTTCACTGAGTTTTTCTGACACACAAAAGGGAAGGAAATAAAATATAAATATTGGAACCCCCCCTCCCAGCATGTTCCGAATATACCCTTTAAGATGGTATATTTTGTGTTGAAACATAAATTTATGATCAGATAATTTCATCAACTAAAAATGCGTTTTTCCTGATGGCAACATGGTTAATAGTCTGGGGCTAAAACAACAAACTGAAAAGGGAAGTTTAATTATTACATGGTCAAAGTGACTGTTTCAGTAATCAAACTTGTAACTACTAGGCAGACTTTAATTTGCAGCAAAATTGGCTTAAGATCTTAATCCATTAAATTTGTTGGTTGCTGTTATGTCTTAGATTTGTGTTGAGGAGACAAAGAATATAAAGGTTTCTTATGTTGGTAATCTCACTGTAGGTTCTGTGGGGAAAATCCCCATAGTGTCTGGAGGGCTGGGTCAAGATAGCCGGCTGCTTGTAGGAAGGATGCTAAAACTGTTTCCCAGGTGACCTCACTGAAGGTCTTCTTGGTGAATTAGTCTAACCCTCAGTCTTGGAGGCTCAGAAGTTTGATTTTGAGCCCACTGTGAAAGTAAATCGATCTCTTAATGGTAGGTTCATCCAAGTTAATACTTGTCTGTTTGCTCCTTTGTTCATTCATTCATTCATTTTCAGGACCAGCACCAGGAATTAGACTAGGTTTTGGAGATACAGTGGTAAATAAGTCCCTGTGCTCATGGACCTAACAGTATGAGAGGGAAGAAAAATATTAAAACAAGTAACTGAAAGTTTCCTTATAAGTAAAAGGATGTACAGAAATCTGAGTCAGAACTGATGATATTCAGCTGGCCAGCATCTCCTCTAACTTGTTGGGGCCCAAGTCCTAATTGTTACAGGTTGTTAAATGTTTTTAAAATTACCCCTATTCACATCGCTGTCATGGGGATATCTCTTTACTTGAGAAACCAAATTTTAATGAACAAATTTGTTGATATATGATGAGTAATATCTATCAGAGGAGCTGGAAGAATAGATGGTACACCTATATAAGAAGCCAAATAGTGGTCTGAGCATGAATTAAAAGATTGTGATGAATCCAGTTTTTAACCCTATCAATCCAAATGAGCCTTGTGTATCCATTTCACAAGGACTCTGGGCCATTTTCTAGGACTTTCTTGCTGGCCTAGTACAGTACATAGATAGGTATTCCCATTGAGCTCTTCTTAGATTTTCCTTTTACCATATTTATTTTATTTCTCTGCATTCATTTTGATAATAGTCAAGTCTTCCTCTTCTCAGGAAGATTCTCTTTTTCTAAGATGAATATGTCTGTTGGTATCAATGCAAAAGAGTGAAAATTTAATGTTTTAAAGAACAATCTGATTTCTAAATTCCTAGGGAACTCTTCATCATAGCTTCCAAATACTGACAAGAGTTTTTATTTGAATAAGGTAGCTAAATATACTCCTGGATTCCTATGTTAGTTTTTTATATTTTGGACCAAACTACCATGTTTTTCCTGGCCAGCAGATTTAAAATCTAAACATAAAGGTTTATTTTTCATAAATATGTTTTGAATTTGACCTTCACAGGGAACATTTTAAGTGTCATAATCAATGAGGTTTCAGGTACCTCTTTACAGAGAACTACTGTGATTATGTTTTTGTGGTTGGATTTTTCTGAACCCATTAGCTACATGGTAATAGAGTGGTGGAATTCAGGTTTTGAGAATCATCACACCACTCGCTTACCAGAAATTCAATAAAAAACAAACATGAGTGATAGGTTTATGTTCTAGTACAGTATGTTTTTAAAATGGTGTTTGTTAAGCCCTCTAGAAGATACATCAAAAGGAATATGAAAATCCGTCTTTGATCAACTGAGCCGTCTTACAATTGGACTCTGCATCAAATGTTAAAAGATCAAAAGAAAGAGGCAAATTTAGACATAAGTTAAGAAAGGTCATTTTTCCAGCAGGAACATTGTGTATCTTTGGATTGGTAAAAATAGGGTAATGGAAAATATCATTTTCTAATTTTCTCTTCTGTTCATTCCTAACATCATTTGAAAGCATCTGCTACTTCAGCGTGAATGCAAAGTGTACTTCAGTGACTAAATAACTTCCTTTCTTTGTTTCAAAAAAGTTCATGGGTCATGAGCAAAGCGATATTTGAACATAAAGTTTTCTTCTGAGATATTTAGACTTCAGAAAAAGAAGAACTAGTTTCCTAAAAATTACTTTAAATCTTAATGGTATCAATAGTATAGGAAGTTTCATTGATCAAGAGCATACTTTGATTAGTATTCCGCAATGAATTATTTAATCAATTGTCAATTGGTTAGATTAATCTGGAAATTTCTGCATTCCAAGTATGTTAAGAAAAAAAATCATGATCTTTAAATGAGTCATCTTGGTCTGTGAATTGATTGAGATTTGATGAAAATATAACTATTGACGTGTTTTCAATACAGGTAATTTTATTCTTGGCCTTGTAGAAATACCAGGGACTAAAGAGAGAACTAAAATGAGGGAACCTAAATGTTATGTCAAAATTATAATGCCATCACATTTTAAACCATTAAAGCTGAGATATTAAAGTGACCCAACATTCCTAGGTAATGACTGGAACCAGACGTAACATCTTTTAATTCTC
The DNA here is from genome assembly GCF_003676395.1 of Aethalodelphis obliquidens. Lineage (NCBI taxonomy): Eukaryota > Metazoa > Chordata > Mammalia > Artiodactyla > Delphinidae > Aethalodelphis > Aethalodelphis obliquidens. The sequence goes on along the minus strand of NW_020837947.1, from coordinate 21,973,382 downwards.
ACTTCAGTATTTTTTCTACTGGATCACTGCAGTTTCCATGGAGATTTAGTTACTGAGCATCTTCAGTGCCTACTGTTCCATTCAAGCATGAGACAATGAAGTGACCAGATGTTGCAGGTTGAGTTCTTTCTGCAACTCAGAAGGAACTGAAATGGGGATTAGATGTAGGAGGTGTATCAGGGAGTGGTCTCCTAGGGCAGAGAGAGAAGTTGGGCTTCGACATAGTCACAGAAATGGCCCCAGCAGATACTACAGGCAGCTCTGGAGCTGGGATACCCTTCTGAGTTCTCAGATTGGGGCAAGGGGGCTGGCCCTTGTGCCCCTACTGTGGTCAGTCACTGGATCAGGGCTACTCTGGGAAGCAAACGTGACTTTGGGTGCAGTGTCTCTTCAGGTGACGGCAGTCTTCTGAGGGAGACTCACCTGTGAGCTGTCAGTGGCAAGCAGCCTCAGCAGCTGAGAGAATGAGTACAATCCTGAAGGGGGGATCTGGTCAGTGTTGGGCAGCATCCGTTACATCACCAGTAATCGAATGACTACGCTGTGTCAGCTGTTTTGTAAGGCACTTTATATGGGGCTTCACTAATTCATGCAGTAACCTCCAAAAGGAGGTGATGTCTTCTCTTTCCTAAGAAGGAACAGAGGTTTAAAGAGGTTGAATGACTTGCCGAAGATCACATACAAATGGCAAGTGTCCCTGACTCCAAAGTTCATGTTCTTTTCATGTTACTGCTCCTTACAGTGAGAAAGATGGTAGAGCGGATTATCTAAACTCTGAGATTCCTTAACATCCTTTGATTCTGGAGAAAATTTGAAGATTATTATTAATTGTTATTGTTAATACTGTGGGCACCCTTATGGCCACCACTAGAAATAGACTTAGCATATAATGTTGATTACTAACCCAAATTAGATGTGACCCCTGACTTTCAGAAATGTACGGACTAGATTATACAAGCAAAGTGATGCATTAAGATGGTATACCAGAAACCTTAGTTTTCCATTCAATAAAACGGTGATATATTATGCAAGGTTGTTATGAGAATTTAACTTAAATATGGAAAGATAATTGTACATGACTTGAGACATCTTAGGCAGGCTAAAGTTTATTTTCTGGTTTAAATACAGCACAGGCATGCACATATTAGAGAATATTTGCATTTACCATAGTTGGGAAACAGAAACAATTCTCATTTTGATTTTAATTTATAATTTTCTCTCTGGCAAGTCAGTGGCATCTCTGGGCCTTAGCTTCCACATCTGTAAAATGAGGGGCATGAGGTGGGTGACCTAGATTTCTGCAAGCAGTGATATCCTGCTAAATGTTATCGATAATAGAGATCCAGGTGATTCAAAATGAAAACATGTATGACGTCAATAACTGGTCTTACATACAGTGACCCTCCTACTTTGGGAAATTCATGACCCCTGTGCTATGGCTTCATGTTTTTCCCGAAGTAAATCATTTTCCTCTTTAATACTTAGAACGTATGCCTTAAACATAGTATGTGCTGAGTAAGTATAGATTGATTAGAGTGAAGCAAACATATTTTATGAAATCAAATATAATCTCAGCCTAGAATGGAATTCTAGTTTAACTTTATCATAACCAGGAAAGAATAAACAAGTTGATGTTTTTCTATCATATAAGAATCCTGATTATTTAAAATAATATATCTTGTGTTACATATATAATACATATATTTAAAATATACGTAAAGGCATATATGTTAGTGTTGTATATATATTTTGAAGTACACACATGCGTGTGTGTTCTTTTCTCAATTTCTGGGTATTTGAGTTGTGAATCTTTGCCATGTCTAACACTGGGCACTGGGTATTTTGCAGTGAATTAAGTAGCCATGATGCCTGACGTCATGGAAATTGTCTGCATCTATATCATATATGCACCCAGAAGGCATACATATTATGTGTGTGCATGTAGAACTTTGTCCTTTTTTATTCTTTACTTTTTTGTTTAGCCTGGCTCATCTTATGAATTTGTGGTATTTAATCAATAAAAAAAAATCTGACAAAGAAAAAGCAAGCAAATAAAATTAGATGAACGTGCCAAGAAAAATAGTCTTGAACTTCAGAATGTGTACCACAAGATTTTCAGATCTCCACCCCCCCACAAAAAAACCCTGAAGAAACAAGAAACCCAAGCCTTTCTCTATGTGGGATGAAGGAAATTTGTACCTTCGTGTACTGGCATTAAACAGTGTCACGGAATGAAATGAAGATAAGTCGGTCATCTTAGAGATATCCATTTGTTTTTTTTTTTTCTCTCTACTTACATTTTTATTGGATATAACCCAAAGAGTCAAAGAGGAAGCAGACAGCAAAGGGCTCCCACCCAAGCTATGTTCAAAATCTATTTTATTTTACTTCTCTGTATTCCTTACCCCAGTTACCAAAGGAGGTCAAGAGGAAAATGTGATAGTTTAATCTGCCATAATGCTATTCCAGTTATATCTAACAAGATGCCACTCATCTTGAGATGATTTAATCACACCTTATTCAAACATTCTTAGTGCAGAATGTTCCCTCCAGCCTTCCCCTAAAATCCTGGATCAAATCAGCTGAGCATTGGCATTATCTTTTCTTTTTTATTTCTTTTTTTCAGTCTGCTAAAGACAGCAAAAGGATCAGCACATTTACATTACTTGGATGTTGTACCAAGTGGGGTACAATTGGGTATACTTTTTTCATTAAAATTTCATTAACATTAAAATTTGCCTTTATTAAAGGTTTTGATAGAAAAGTTACTCCAACATGAAATTTTCTAACTAACGTCCTTATTTTTTATACTTCTGAAAAGACTGTACCCTAGGAGGTAGATGCACATCTTTTTCCATAGCTTCTATATCACTAGAAGCCCTGTAAAAATATCAAACTGTGAATTGAAAGGCTGTACCTAAAAATGATATCATGAAGCAAATTGATAGAACGAAACAGGATATAGTGGAGCCTTTGTCTTTCGCTTCAGCAGCCCCAATCTAATTGTTGAATAATGTGTTTTAGAGGACAGTGGTGTCTTTCATTGAAACGCTGTGCAAAAAGTTCCAGCCAGGCAGTGTGCTATTTCTAGTCAAGTGTATGGAGGGTTTACGTACTGAGAGCAGCTGTACAGATGTTAGCATAGGAGCAACTCCGGAGCCAGTTCAAATGGAAACTTAGATTTGCGTCCAAAAGGTCTTACGTGAACTATAGGTGTTTAATTTTCAGCTCTCCAGTGAGCAAATGTTTAAACATAGTAAACAGAAATGACAAGCTAGGCTATCCTTTAAGGTTTTGCTTTTCTCATCTTCTTCTGTGAAAAGGGTCTTTGTTGTGTTTGAGTTGCTAATGACCAGATATGATCCTGCATTTGTTGCTATACATTAAGTTTTTCATACAGTCACTTTGAACATTTCTCTTTTATGTTTTAGCCGAGAGCTTTGGCCTGCATTTTAAGTTCAGCGTGGTTCATATATTTCTTATTGACTGTTGTTTGTTATGAGACAGAGGAACTTCATCTGCATTGTTCACTTTTGAATCGTGACTTACAGTTTTGTAGAAGAATAATTGTAAAACATCATAAAATAATATCCAGAAAAATGGTGTGTCAGAGAAAAATATTTTTGATAATTTAAGAAAATATTCCTTTCAGGCAAAATCATCTATATGCAAACTATTAATATCGCTTTACAAGCAAATATTAACTTTTATTAAAATTTCAATAAACTTCTTTTGTTTTGGCTCATTTTGCATAGTGAAGCTAGCAGTTCTACTTAGAGCAGTACCATTCTGGCTGGGTGGTCCTTCAGAAAAATGCCTGATGTCTTACTCATCCCCCAAATGGAAAGTTAGCCAATTATATTGGAGAAGAAAATCATTTTGATTTCCTTGAGTAGAGATTTTACTCAGATTATCTTAGCAAATAATTTTCAGAAAAGATCTGTTATCCAGATATCTCCTACTTAATTCATTATTAAAGAATCAAAAAATCTAAAGTTTCTCACCTTTTTTGGATTGAGATTTGATGCCAAAACGGCATATAGCCTTCCCACCATATACCCTTCCCTGGGAAAACGATATATGTGTTTCTAAAGCTTTGTATTTATATTGGAATCCCAAATCGCCATTGTCTGAAATTTCCCTTTCAGTTTTTCTCTAAGATGGACTTCCTTAATGTCATTTCAATAATCCCTGGGGCTCAGTCTGCCTAAGCATCAGTGTTATTTTGATGAAGGGGGGCGGTGACTGAACTATGCATGATACCTGGTACTGAACCAGAATAATATTATACCTATTATTGGAAAATAATAATAATGGGATCGTGAAAGGAATCTGTATGTTAAAATAATATTTCCCTTTCCCTCAGACAACACGGCAAAGCTGAATGGTCGAGAGCATAGAAGCAACTTCCAGACATTTCGAATGATGGCTCAGCTCCCTCAGTAGTGAGTGAGACAGTTATGTGCAGCCTGAGTACTCTGACACCGTCCAGAGACGGAGAGGTTTGCCCCAGTTCAGCCCTCTCAGACACTGACCAACTTCTGTTCTTAGGTTGCACCTCCGACTGGAAACACGCTGCCCTGTTTGCTCTGTAGGCCAACCAGCCCACCCACTTTTGGTGGCTTGGCTTCCTCTCTGGCTTGCCTGCAGGTGTGACCTTATTCCCCCACCTATAACAAGTCACTCTCCCATTTTTCTGAAGTTTAAAAATAAAGCTGGCTGAAAGAAAACAGTAAGCAAGTAGATTTTTATATTCTCCTGGAAACTTATAATTATGCAGCTTGGTGAACTTCATGAACTTCTTCCAGTGTTTTTGCTGCAGACTTGTGATTGATGTGGAAGCTCCCTCAGGGCAGAGGTGAAGCAGTTTAACTGTGGAGAAGTTGATTGAGTTGCCTGGATATGCATAACCGGCCAGAGGCTGTACAGCGTTACACCTACATCGCCTTGTCCCCGACCCAGTGCAATCTGAAATCAGATAAACATTTTGGCAATGGTGTGGCAAACCAAGGTTCAACCTCACTGCTCAATAGGTGCATTAATTTTATGAAAGTAATAGATGATTTTTTTTCTTTTGTAAAGTAAGTTGGTAGGCATCAAGAACACACAAAAGCAGCTATTTTAAGTAGAAAGGAGGTGATTTTTTTCCCTGATGTAACCACACTCTAAATCTTCACAATCTGTCACAGCTTGCTCTGTAATTCTAAGCCAGCAATATTCAAAATAGCACAATAAGTACTGTTAGCAAGATGTGGAAATTTCTTGAGCAGTCGGAATATATCCCAGAAGCCAGGATGTTTGCCGAGCATTAGCTCTACTTGCATTCAACCTGCACTGGCTGATTCATGGCTCCAAAGTGGACAAATAACACAAACAAGCTGAGACTCATGAATACTCAAAAAGACCCTCTTGCCTCATAATATCTTGAGCTGTATGTTGGCATACTCCTTTCCTTGGGGAGCACCAGATATCTTCATGACTCTCCTGGAAGTTTCTTCCTAGTGGCGGGAGCAGTTGAAGCTCTGATGTGTGCGAGGCCCTAAGTTCATCACTCATACTAGGGTTTTAGAACCATAAGAGACATTCTTTCAGCTGTGGAAACCAAGACCTCAATGGCTAGTCACTAGCCAGGGGCAGAACCCACTGTGATCCACTTGCAATATATCCCAAATATTCACACAACCATAGATTATTTCAAGATAAAGGCAATTTAATCCCCTGTCATCTGGCACAAAGTAATCACTCACTAAATGCTAGTTGCTATTACAGTTGTTATTTTTATTTCTCTGCATTTCCAGAGAAGACGGGTTGATGACTTTTATATGTGTTTATATTGCTTATATTCACATTAAAAAATACCTTGAAAGGTATAACTTTAGATCTGGAAAGGATCTTGAGAAAGCTTCTAGTTCAGCTTCATAAGCATATTGTTCTTGCTACAATGATTGTTTTATTGTTCTTGCTACAGTGTTTTTTTCCCACAACAGTAACAATTTTTTTTTTATCAGATAGACCTTGTGATTTAGCTAGAAAGGAGTTGGACTAGAAGAAATCTTTTTAAAGTTCAACTTTAGAGTTTACTGAAAATATCTTGAGATAATCTATTTCTTTCTCTCCCTCTCTCACACACTTCTCTAATATATTTTACTTGAGATCTATGTGCAAAGTCAACATTATATAAATACTTTGAAAAGTAATTAATTCCAGTGATGGATTAACTTAAGGCAGGTAACAGTTGTAAGCAACCTATTTATGTATAAAATAGAAAGTTTTAACGAAAAAACATTTTAAAAATCTATATTATGTAATGTTTACATCAGCTCTTTCTTATTACTAAGATGTTTACATTAAAAAGTATTCTGTAAAGGGGCAAAATTATGCCAGTTGCATCTATAATTTGCTTTGCTCCAACCCTTGACTATTTAAACTGCTTCCATTATGTGTACAAACCTGAGTGTTTTTTGTTTTTTTTATGTCTTCAAATTAAAGGCTCATTTGGAAAATTTGAGCTAAGATATATACACTTACTCAGCTACTACTGTCTTCTTCCCAATATATTCTCCCAACTTATTAGGAGGGCAAGTTTGTAAAAGCAAAACTAGTTGTAGCTATTAATTTCAGGGACTTTACCTGCACCCACATAACAAGGACCTTTTAATCCTACCTCCCTCTGACCACCCTCTGATAAACATATGTAAAGATATTTAAAAGAAAACTGAAAATGAATGGAAGTAGGGGCCCAGAAAATTGAATAAATGAATGAATGAATAAACGAATGAATGAACAAACTGAAATATGGCTAACATGCTCTGCTATTAAATAACAACCACAGTCACAACAGTAAAAATGAATATGATTTGAGCATCTCACTTTGAACCAAGTACAGTCCTAGTACTTTACACGGATATCTCATTAGCTGCATTCATGTGCTTAAGAAGTTAGTCATGCGCTATTTAGCCAGTAATTACATCATTGCCTTCATGGGTATTAGAACTATAATTAGCTTTTATTAGGCTAAGACATTCTCTACTTATGTTGGTAATATTTACCAATACTTTTCTGGTTAATGCTAACATAAACCAGTTTTACCCTGCAATGCTGCCTAGATAGTCCATATGGAAAGATTTTCTGTGACATTCTCAAGTAAAATGAACATTAGGTGAGTGTTTATTTTTTTATAGTTCCCTCAGTTTCTTTTTTAGGGGTAATAATACGTCAAAGTAAGACAGATCTTCGATAAATGCTACATTGGTCACTTTGCTACCTTTTTATCTTACCCATCAACAGTTAGGCTTTGATTCACTGAATCCTTGTAGAATTAATCTTCCTTTACCACTGTAACTGCTTTTTTCTTTCCACAAACAAGCTGCCAGGATGGTTTGCTGTCTTTTGTCTCTCTTCTTGTCATCCGTCAGCCCTTTGGGTTAGGCTGCTGTGATTCTTACAACAGTCTTTGTTCACTGGTAATTTTGTGTTGTTTATGTGTACAAGGGTTAGGTTTTAAAAAATATCTGCTAAATACAAATCTGATTATTTTACTTTCCCCTAATTAAGACCTTTTTATTTTCCCTACTGCTTTTATTACATTTGAAAAAGAAAGTTTTTAGCATTGCTTGCAAAATCCTGTAGAATCTAATCTCTGCCTATCTTGCCATCTTTATCTCATGTTTCTCCCCACTTTGCACACTCTGCTTCAGCTAAACTAAACTCTTAAGTTACTGCTCTCTCTCACCCACAAGCCTTTGCAACCTGCTGACCCTACTGCACAGAACCCTCTCTTCTTTTTCTCCTCTGCTTCCCTTCTTCACTGGCCCACTTCTCTGCTGCATTTTCAGATCTCAGTTTCTTTCTCATCTGTTAGGAATGGCTCTGTTTCTACGAAATCTAAACATTGGTTATGGCACTCATCTACCTGCTCTATTAGAGCAATTTTCACATTGTATTATCACAATCTACTTATTTATCTGTATTTGTAGTAATCTCTACATTCCATAACATCGGGGATTATATCTTGCCCACAACTGTATTCCCAGTGCCCAGCACAGTGCCAGGCACATAAATGCTTTATACGTATTTACTGAGTGAATGGTTATGGGGGGATGGTGAGAGATGAGTTAGAAAGGGTGAACAGGACAAATATGGAGCGCTATCTGTGTCATTCAAAGAAGCTTGTCTTGTTAGATTTCAGAGAAGATTTCCAGTTAGAGAAAACATTTTATATTTTTAGTTTTTTTTTTCAATTCTTCTTTCTCATTTTGTTTTTATTTGTGTTTAAATTAGAAACAGTGAAAGAATGCTAGCTACAGGGTGTAATATTTTTTTTATTTTATTTTTTAATTAGTTATCTATTTTATACATATGAGTGTATATATATCAATTCCAATCTCCCAATTCATGCCACTCCCCACTCCGCTTTCCCCCCTTGGTGTCCATACGTTTGTTCTCTACGTTTGTGTCTCTATTTCTGCCTTGCAAACCGGTTCACCTGTACCATTTTTCTAGATCCCACATATATGCGTTAACATACATTTGTTTTTCTCTTTCTGACTTACTTCACTCTGTATGACAGTCTCTAGTTCCATCCACATCTCTACAAATGACCCAATTTCGTTCTTTTTTATGGCTGAGTAATATTCCATTGTATATATATATCACATCTTTATCCATTCATCTGTCAATGGACATTTAGGTTGCTTCCATGACCTGGCTATCGTAAATAGTGCTGCAGTGAACACTGGGGTGCATGTGTCTTTTTGAATTATGGTTTTCTCTGAGAAAACATTTTTGTACTTGCATTTGCATTTTCACAGATATTTCTTGTAGTGATGGGGAGGATGAATTGGAGGTGACAAGACTATTGACAAAAAGACTAGTTACTGAGCTTTTCTCCAGGAGAGAAAAGACAAGAAACTTAAACTAAGTAGCCATGGGACTGAGAGAAGGGGATAAATGAAAAACCATGAATAAAATCATATATGGTCATGGCCCTTGACAAACTATTTTAAGGGGCATGGAAGAAGGAAGAGAGAAGGGATATTCAGAGTCCTAGCTTGGATGATTTTCTTACAACTAACACTTATAACACGGATAAGTGGTTTGAGGAAAGATGTTTGGATTGAGGGATCTATGAGATATCCAAGTGGAGATGTTGAGTAGACATTCTCGAATGTGGGTGTGGTGTGCACTAGACCATGTATGTCATCAGCATTTGGACATAATGGAGGCCTATGTTTAGATGAGATCACCCAGAGAGAATGAACGTGGGGGAGAAGAGCTGAAGAGAGAGGAGAGCCCCATAAAGGAGTGGCTTGGGGCACACTTGGTTTTAAGGATCAGAAATCCATAATGCAGGATCAACAGAAGTGGCACGGTAGGTGTAAGAGTTCTTGTCGTAGAATCCAAGGAGAAGCCACAAAGAACAGCTCCTCCGTTGATGACTGGACATGGCATGTCTAGAATTAAAGTCTCTGCTCTTCAAAGTTCTGGTTTTCTCTCATCTCTCTGTTCTTACATTTTTTTCTCTTTCTCTTTTCTCTGCCCATCAGTGTCTTTGTTTGCAAGTGGCCAAGGAAGCTGCTACTTTGAGTTTATATAACTTTGTCATTCTATTGTTCATCGTTTTCTGAATAAATTATCTGTGCCTCTAACTTCAAAGAGAGAGAATCTGACTGAGTAGCCAAGCCCATGATTTGGTTCCCTTCAGGTCAGGGGTCCTCCCCTGGGGTCATGGGACAAATACAACTACCAGAGATGTAGGAGAGGCAGATCTTCCTGGGAACAGGTGCATACGTGGAGATTGTGAATAGCTTCTGGCAGTATGTTGTTACTTACAGGAGTGCTTTTCAGATTTTAATGTGCTTGCAAATCACCAGAAAATCTTGTTAAAATACAGATTTTGTTTAGAAGGTCTGGGTGATTCCACTTGTCTAACAAGCTCCCAGCTGATGCTGATGCTACTGGTCTTAGGCCCATACTTTGAATTGCAAGGATTTTAAGGGCCAGTAGAGCAGAGGTAAGCTCAGAGAGGGCGGAGAGCAAGGAGACAGTAGGAACCGAGTGGAAAGACTCAGAATCAGGGAGTGTTCAGAGGCATCAAATGTTACAGAGCATGAGTAAGATCAAATTGGAAGCCTCTTTAGTATAAATAAACTGCATGATTTTGAGAATTCTTTCAACAGTGCTCAGAAGTCTATGCATTAGAGAGCAAGAAGGTCCATGGCTAGATTAATACAGAGTTAGGGGTTTACAGTGCAGGAAAGGAGGGGATAAGAGACTTGAATGTATTAACCAGAAGGTAGATTAAGTGATAGGCCAGGCAGCTGTAGACTGTTTCAAATGGTGCATTGCCTTTAGATTATTATTATTATTATTATTTTAACACCTGGAGAAAAACTCAGCCATTACTTAAGAGAGAATAGTTTCCCATGAGAATGTGTGTGGGTGTGTGTGCAAATGCATGCATGTGTGCTTGTGTGTTTAAGCCTCTTGCAAGGGATATATATCTACATAATAAGCTGACTCTAGAAGGATTTACAGCAGTTCACTTGTTTGGATCTCCCCAAAGTATTAGCTTTTGCAGTTACATATGGAATGTTTTCATGCCAAGGTGGTTATGGAAAGACAGGATTCAAAGTTTAAGCGTTAACAATATTACAGACAGAAATGTGTTTGAGGGTGTGGTGCATATGAATCTCTTTGGAGCTTCAAAACATTGTCAAGCTTAATGGTGCCTCACCAAGAAACCTTCACTTCAACTTTTTGTTAGTTTTCTAGCAAGGCCAGACTTAATTGAACTCATTCGAGTAGAGTGGTACACTTTTGAACCCAGGCCTAAGTCATTGCGGTACCTTCGTATTCATGGTGCTTCCAAAGAACATTTTGAGGTTGAAACATCCCAGAGGGAAATCAGACAATTTTCCGGTTAACCCTGGGGAAGCCAGTGCTCTAGGAGGAGTTTGAGAGCAAACAGATATCCTTCCTTGGCTGCTGAGAGTTCTAGCAGGAGAATGGAATGGACAACGTAACCTTGGTGAAAGAGTGACTTTCCCCTGGACGGCAATGCTCTCTTTGAGTGCAGAGCTTGAAGAGGAGTGGTGAGGGAGTGCGGGGATGCTTGCCAAGTCTGTCACATTAACAGAAACGCAGATGTCACAGCCAGATTGCCTTCAGATTCCTTGCCATCCTGAAAAAATATGCATAGAGTCCTGAAATCACTTAAATTTAAATACTTACTTTGATGAAGTCATTCAGTTCTGTGTATTATCAGTCATTTAACACATGCCAGCATCTAAAGTATTATTTATATTTTACATTTCAATGATGCTATATCTGGCAGCATTTCTCTTGATCTGGAGCAATGGTGTGTGGCTGTCCTGGCTTGGTAGTGATTAAGGCATCAGGCTGATCCTGGAGCTCTCAGTTGCTGCCCTTAGGCTTAATCTTCAGAAACCACCAAGGCTACTAAATATTTTAAACCTTTTTAAGCAACTCATTGATTAGAATTTAATAGATTCACATAGGTAATTCAAACAGTGACTTTGAATAGATGCAAACTGAACAGGCAACTGAAAGGAAATTTTCTGGAGATATTTTTTCCACCGGCCAGATTTTACAGCAAATTTATTAGTGTCAGTTTTACACACATTCAAAATAAAAAAAAAAAAAAAGATTTAAGTGCATTCATTTCTTCACCACATAACACAGTATAGGAAAATCAGTTATTTTGTCTACAGATGTGGGTTGAAAGCCGCTAAAATTGATCTCTTTCTATTTATCTCTTAGGATCTGATACTCCTGTCTTAGATTTTAAAGCACATAGTATTTGATTTATAGAGAAGTACTTACAGCAAAGGTGGAGTAAGAATCCAAATCTCAGATTTAAAAAAAATGAGATAATGGTTCCATTAAATCTAAATGTTCTTTATAAATTGAGATAGCCTTTGGCATAACTGGGAGGTTTTCCATTTCAGATTTGCGTTTCTTTGAAGAGTAAAGTTTTGTGAAAATATGCAGAAGTAAATTATTACTCAACATTGCAAGCATAGGCAAGAACCAAGGGTGGAATTTGGTTTGTTTGTTTAGATTACCGGAAAACTGCTTTTACGAATTATGAGTGTGAATATGTTATTATATCTGTCTTTGAGAACAACTTGAGCCAGATGTTTTGAGTTGGCTCGCTTTTAGAAAATGTTAACTCTGGTTTTACCAAGCCCTCATTCAGTGGCTACTTCAGTAGCCATCTTTTTAAGTAGCCCTGCCTTTAAGAGAAAACAAATTAATTTCTTCATGAACTGGCTCACTGTGTAGGAATCAATTAGCAGTGACATTTGATTGCTCCAAGTGGACAAATCCAAAGCACTACATTTTAGACTCTCTAACATTCTTTACTAAAATATTTCAAAATTAGTTTCTTAAAATACATCAATGTTAGCGTGATTACACTAAGTTTAAACATATGTTTACACTTAATTTCATATGTTTAACTTTGAAATTGCCCATTAAAAAGCATTGTCTCTTAAAACAAGACTTGGGCTCATCACTTTGCTGTGTCTTTTGTTTAATCTTGGCAACTTTTTTCCTCCTCTAGAAAAACACTAGACTTATATTCAAAAGAGCTGGTTTGAACCTTGGTCCTGCTATCAATTAGATATGTAACTTTGGACAAGTTATATAATCTATAATAGTTTTATTCGTGTCATCTGAAGAGGGAGGAGGTACTAATTCCCAGGGTTGTTATGATGCCAAGTGAGATAATCTATGTGAAAGCCCTTTACTGTGATCTATAAATATAATGAACACCATGATACTGTGCCTAGTTTAATTGACATTTCATCCAATTAAGATAATCGCTATTTGGTAGCATTATCTCTAAATGCGGTTTAGCTACTGCAGATGAGAATCACATAGAAGAATGCTTTAAGTGCTTTTTAGGTGATTATTATGGGTGTCTTCTCTTTCTCTTTTCTATCACAATGAGTGCCTAAGGGAAAAAGTGATTCCGTTAAGGTGGGGTGCTACTTTTTCCTCTCTTAAATTATTGATTCACAGATTTTGTTATAGTAATGATTAATAGTAATTAATGATTATAGTAATTATTAATCATTAATAGCCAACATTTAAATAGTGCTAACTCTGTGGCCAGTACAGTTTCCAGGACCTTCCAGTATTAATCTATCTAGTCCTCCCTATGACCATGGGTGGTGGGCACTTTTATTACCACCAGTATAAAGTGGTGAAGATGAGGTACAGAGAAATTAATTTATTCAAGATTACATGGTCAGTGTGATCTGTCAGATTGACTTGTTTGTATACCTTTCATTAGCTCTAGGGAAGAATTTGGCAAAAATAATGTATCATGATAAAGACAACAATGAACGTTAGTTGGGTCTTGGATGTACGGGATAGCATCTCATTTTGGAAAAATGATGCTGCTTGCATGCATGATGGAATGACACAGAGACGGTATCTTATTTTCCTTTCTTTTTTTCTTTTATAATCTCCAGTGCCTTTCACTGGATACATTACTGTTAATCTACTAGGATTAGTTCTCTCTCCTGAGCCCAAGGTATAGTAATAGAAAGCTAAATGGGCCAGAGAGGCAGGCCCCGCTCATCTCAGTCTCTTGCTGTGAGTGAAACCATTGGAAAAAAGAGCCCCGAAACCCCATCCAAAGAGATATCCCAGACCTTATGCGCTCAGCCATTTTTTGGACTTAGACTTTGGTTGACCTAGTTTCATATACTGTACTTAGTCATTCTTTAAGTTAGGTGTGTTTTCTTTCATTTAAGTGACTCATTTATTTGTTCATAAATTTAACAAATTTTATCAAAGGTCTCCCATGTGGCAGGGGTGCTGTGAGTTCCTGAGGGGTAAGATGGTGACTATGACAGTACATACCCTCTGCTTGTTCAGCCTAGAGAATAGTAGGAGAATCCGACAATAAACAAAATAATCTCACACATGGAATTAACCCAGCTGCTCTGAATCATGCTACAAGGAGAGGAGCATCGTGCTCCAGGGATGGATAAGAGAAGGTATTTGGGGCTTCCCTGGTGGCGCAGTGGTTGAGAGTCCGCCTGCTGATGCAGGGGACACGGGTTCATGCCCCGGTCCGGGAAGATCCCACATGCCGTGGAGCGGCTGGGCCCGTGAGCCATGGCCGCTGAGCCTGCGCGTCCGGTGCCTGTGCTCCGCTACGGGAGAGGCCACAGCAGTGAGAGGCCCGCGTACCACAAAAAAAAAAAAAAAAAGAGAAGGCATTTGGCTAACACTTGATGATCATAGATTGTTTTCTCTGTCTATCCTCAGCCCTGTAAAAGATGTTGGAGACTTAGGGAGAAGGAGCCAGAGGGAGGGCAAGTTAGAAAGAATGGTTGGGGAGCAGAATTGGCAAAGCAAACCCCTGCATAACACAAGGTGGCCACAGGGAAAGGAAAAAAGAAAAACCTAACTCTAGCAGCATAACACATCTAAATCCTTGAATATATCACTGCATCATAGAATAATAAGTAATACTTGTACTAACTACCGTTTTCAAGAAAAGTCATTGCATATTCATTCTACTCAACTCAGTAAAAGAGGGAAGAACACAGTAAGTTGAGAGTGAGTTCCATTAATATGTAGAAGTCTTTTACTTTTAGAAAGTGTATGTGTCAGTTTTATGATAGTTTATTTATCCAGAATGTTGGATAAATGACATTGCTGCCTACATTTATACAAATGTTTAAAAACAACATGAATATTAATTTCAAAAGCATCACTAAATAGAAAGACAGTAGACCTTGGTTTCTGGATCCAGCTGGTGACCAGGCCCTGGATAAGTACTACTTGAGAAATAATTGATTGCTTTACTTTTCTTCCTACCTCTTATTATCATCTGTCATTACATTATTGTTTGTTTATCTTTGGGTCCAAAACTGAAGTGTAAGAATCATTCAGACGGAGACTTTGTCTTTCCTGCTCATTGGTATATACTATTTAGAATAGTGCCTGGCGTGTAGCAGGCACTCAATAAATATTCACTGAATGAATGAATAAATAAGATAATCACACAGGTATATAATTACCAACTAAAATAAACAAGCGGGAGAAGTGAGAGTATTTTTCAAAACTATAAGTACTGGGCTTCCCTGGTGGCGCAGTGGTTAAGAATCCGCCTGCCAGTGCAGGGGACACGGGTTCGAGCCCTGGTCCAGGAAGATCCCACATGCCACGGAGCAACTAAGCCCGTGAGCCACAACTACTGAGCCTGCGCTCTAGAGCCCTCGAGCCACAACTACTGAGCCTGCGAGCCACAACTACTGAAGCCTGTGCGCCTGGACCCCGTGCTCCACAACAAGAGAAGCCACCGCAATGAGAAGCCCGCGCACCACAGTGAAGAGTAGCCCCTGCTTGCTGCAACTAGAGAAAGCCCGCATGCAGCAATGAAGACCCAACGCAGCCAAAAATAAAATAAATAAATTCAAAACAAAACAAAACTATAAGTGCTTCACACATACAAGGTGATGCTGTTTATTTGAATTTTAGAAAAAACTACAATCTGCCAGAAGATAACTTGTTGAATTTTTTGTACTGGTAGCTAGCTTTCTCTTTAAACATTGATTTCCTGTTTCTCTTCCATGGTTTGTAATATTGTTCTACATTTATGGTTCTATAAGATCCCCTCCACCCCAGCTCAGTTAGCCTGTAGAGTAGAGATTCTTCATCTGAGTCAGTGTACCTATGTGAAATCCAGTGTTGCCTCCTGAGGCCTCATGTACTCCCTGAAATTGTATGCCAAGGGCAGTGGCCCCTGTACACTTTACTGGAGGGAGGTCCCCTGACTTTTATCAGATTCTCAGCATTTATGAGCCCCCAGTTTAAAAAATCAGTGCTCTAAAATTTTGTATTTTTCTTTTACTTTTTGTTGCTCTCTTGGTTTTTCTTTTTCTTCTTGAGATGGTTTCATTTTCCTTTTAATGTTGATGATTATGTTTTGGTATCTTAAAATGTTTACTGTTTGATTGTCCCCGTTGTGTGGTACTCTTGGGTAATTACACGCCTCTGATCCCAGTCCTTCTCTCTGTCTTTCTTTTGTCTGCCCAGCAGCGTGGGGATGTGCCAACTGCAGGGTTGTCCTCTCCAACCCTTCTGGGACCTTTACTTCTCCGTGCTACCCTAACGACTACCCCAACAGCCAGGCTTGCATGTGGACCCTCCGAGCCCCCGCGGGCTATATCATTCAGATAACGTTTAATGACTTCGACATTGAAGAAGCTCCCAATTGCATTTATGACTCATTATCCCTTGATAATGGAGAGAGCCAGACTAAATTTTGTGGAGCAACTGCCAAAGGCCTATCATTTAACTCAAGTGCGAATGAAATGCATGTGTCCTTTTCAAGTGACTTTAGCATCCAGAAGAAAGGTTTCAATGCCAGCTACATCAGAGGTATGTAAACCAAAGGCAGCGCCAACCTTCTGGTTTCATTTAGCCTGTTCTACAATAAACACGAGGACCAGAAGACGGTTATGCTCTTTTATGTGAATGTGAATGATTAGGATTAGAATTTAAGTGCAAGAATCTGTTAGTGTTCTCTGAACGTTCTCATTAGTGATATAGTTACCAGATCCAAAATCTGGTTACAGTAGAGCTGAATTCTTTTATATTGTTTATATACAGAACATTTAAAGGCTGCTTGAAAGACCCTGTAGATATCCCACAGCTAATAATTGAATCTGTAATTCTAACATCTCTCCGTCAAACATTTAAAACATTCTTATTTAGAAATCCTTTTATTTTAGGCTTTTAAGATGTTGCCCTTTTCAGGAACTAGGGGGACAAATGTGGGAAATAAACATATAAATTTAAATGTAAAAAGAGCTATGTATAACTGAAGCTAATAAACAGCAGAGCCTGAGGAAAGACCCTTGAAAATGGCTAACTGAAGGAAAGAAATATATTTTTATCAGACGTATTTCCCAGGTTCCGGCATATCAGAACATTTAAATAATCTCATTCTCTCCAAGCCAGTCTTTCCTTAAGGAAAGCTCAAGCTTTGAGACTGTGAGATTCAGTTATACTTTTTTTTTCCTTCTGAGCTGCTTAAGTAGATGTTATGTATCAAAAAAAGAAACAGAAGAGAAAGGCACCATTCTGACCATTATTATTGTGTTTTTGGTATCAGCTTTATTTACTGTTTGTGACTGGCATTAGATATATATGTGGTTAATTGAAACACGCATGCCTTAATTTTTCAAATAATGTTTTAAGGTTATAAAATACTGTAGGAAATTTGAAAATTAAAAAAGAAAAGCAAATTAGAATTACCTGTACATCTACCACCCAGCCATAACCACTAATAAAATGTTGATGGACATATTTCCTTCCAGCCTTCTTATTTTAACAATGCATGTAGAATACTGGTTACATATTGTATAAGTATACCTTTGGGTAAGTAGACCTAGAAACTGCTTTATATATAAGAAGTAGACTAAAATATAATCATTCTATTAGATTCCATCGTGAATTTTTGACTAGAATATTATATTAAAATGATGTTATTACTATAGAGCTATTCTTGGTATGTATTAAAATATATTCAAACTAGTATTCATATGAAGCCAGTATTGAACAGTATTTTTGGGGAGAGCTACTTCTCTCTCAAATCAGTACATAATGTTTCACAATATCTATAATATTAGCACAGAGCTAAATCCATTGTGTTACTTAATAATTTTAGATATGTCACAGAAGGACTAGGCTAAAGCATTTTTATTTTGAATTTGTCATGCACAGAATTATAGTAATCTATATTAGTAATCGGTAATAGCTGTATATTGACTATGACACAGATACCGCTCCAGCGCTTTGAGGGGATTAACTTATTCAGTTCCTATGGCCCACCTGTATAATAGATGCCCTTCCCTTTGTTTTATGGACAAGGGAGCTAAAGTAAAGTGGCATGCCCAAGGTCACAGGGCACTGTGTGGGAGAGCTGGGCAGGGAGCTCCACTGTCTGCCCTTTAACCACTGCTCTTTACTGTCTCTCAGAAACTAGCTCACATGCCCAGATGTAAAAGAAATATAGCTTAAAATGCCATTTTTGTTTGCTTTTTTACCCGACTCCCTCTCCTCAGTGGAATTGTCTTTGCCTTTGATCCTAAAATAGCCTGGTGATGGGGAAGACAAGTAGGATATGGGGTGTCTGAAGGGAAAGGGTAGCACAGGAATGTTTGAGAAGGGTGAAAGTTAATGAAAAATGGAACTATTAGTTATTATGTTTAGAAAGTATTTGAAAAGAAACATAGTTTTGAAAATCATAATGTATAAACAGAACTTTCTTGAAACCAGTAGGTTCTTTAATTTCCCCCCCCACCCAAATCAGGGATTTAAAAAAAGAAAAAAACTGTCACCTTGGCAGCTATAACTGGAAGGTTTAGGTGTGAGAGCCAACCGTGATTAGAGTTAAAAATGGGTGGGGTTTCTTATTGTTATGGGTATAAGGTACTGGGTTGGTGAAAGAGAGTGGTGGACAGAGAAAGAGGAGAGTGTGGGACAAAGGGTGGGTAAAAGCCAATTAGTAGAGAGTGTGGAGGGTTTGGCTGTATCAGACATTTTGCATCTCATTAGTCCATGTCTGACGTTAACAGGCTTTATCTGTTACTGTGTTTTGTCCTAGTTGCCGTGTCCTTAAGGAATCAAAAGGTCATTTTACCCCAGACACTAGATACTTACCAGGTGTCTCTTGCAAAAAGTGTCTCTATTCCAGAGCTCAGAGCTTTCACACTCTGCTTTGAAGCAACCAAAATTGGCAAGGAAGACAACGAATGGACAGCTTTCTCCTACTCAGATGCATCCTTCACACAATTGCTCAGT
Source organism: Aethalodelphis obliquidens (assembly GCF_003676395.1). Classification (NCBI taxonomy): domain Eukaryota; kingdom Metazoa; phylum Chordata; class Mammalia; order Artiodactyla; family Delphinidae; genus Aethalodelphis; species Aethalodelphis obliquidens. Next base: position 21,954,527 of record NW_020837947.1, on the reverse strand, counting down.
TTCGGAAAGACCAAGAATGGCTACTTTCTATCTATTTCTGGCTCAAAATGCTTACTAAACAGTGCGTTACCTGTAAAAGATAAGGAAGATATTTTCACAGAAAGCTTTGAGCAGCTCTGCATCGTTTGGAATAATTCTTTGGGATACGTTGGTGTAAATTTCAAAAGAAACTATGGGGCAGTTTCATGTGATTCTACCATTAGTAAAGTTATTCCTGGGAATGGGAAATTGTTGCTGGGCTCCAATCAAAATGAAATTGCCTCTCTAAAAGGGGACATTTATAACTTTCGACTTTGGAATTTTGCCATGAATTCCAAAATCCTCTTCAACCTCAGCTGCAATGTGAAAGGGAATGTGGTGGACTGGCAAAATGACTTTTGGAATATCCCAACCCTAGCTCTGAAAGCTGAAAGCAACCTCAGCTGTGGTAAGTCTCTGGCATAGTCACTCTTTAATTTTTTTCCATTGTTCTATGAATATGTTTGTCAACAAGAAATTATATAGACACACATATATGTGTGTGCTTACCAGCCATACATATTCAATCAAAGCTTTAGTCCTACCATTTTTAACTTTTTCCTGTATCATAAAATATCACATGGTTTATACCTAATATAAACAATTGTGTATAATTATTACGTCTCATATAGAAATGTTAATCCCAGGACTAAAACAAAAGAAATTAATAAGTTACTGTCTTTAATCATGAAGATGATACAGTGAAAAGCTGACCTTTGTCATCCTAGAATGAAATTTCCAGAGCATTACTTAAACAACCACCACCTAAAAGAATGGTATTTACAGGGCTTCCCTGGTGGCGCAGTGGTTGAGAGTCTACCTGCCGATGCAGGGGACGAGGGCTCGTGCCCTGGTCGGGGAAGATCCCACATGCCGTGGAGCGGCTGGGCCCGTGAGCCATGGCCGCTGAGCTTGCGTGTCCGGAGCCTGTGCTCCGCAACGGGAGAGGCCACAGCAGTGAGCCCACGTGAGAGGCCCGCATACCGCAAAAAAAAAAAAGAAAAAAAAGAATGGTATTTACTTAGCCAATATTAAAGATTGTTCATTTTATGGAAAATCTTGATAATCAGGAATTATCAATTTTCTTTAACTTTTTTCTCCATTTATTTGAAAATGAGCATTTGTTGTTTGATAAAAATACTCTTGTCTTTTAGGTTGCTCTTTGGGAGACTTTAAATGTGATATTATTCTGAGTAGCTAACTGCAAAATATTTAGGGAAATAATTCTAAGTTACAAAAATTATATGAAAATAAACTTCTAGCAGTTATTCTCTGTGTACATAAGTCAATTAAGTCCTTATTTTACTGTAGGACTGAGTCAAATATAAAAAGTATAAATTTCATTATCAATTTTCAATGTCATGACTAAACCTAAGGTGTTGATAATATATATTTTTTTAGTCACAGAGATAACTGTCAATAAAGGAGGGATAGAAGGGGCCTAATATTCAAAAGTCATTTGTATGTGACTTTGGAGGGAATTCTATCAGAGCTTCATTCCCAATACATTCAACAAAGTAGGACCCACTGTGAAGACCTGAGGTCACCTGCCCTGTTTCCCTGACCTGCGTTTGCCCTTCCAGCCTGGGGGGCTCCTGTCACCTACCCCTCTGTGGGCCACCCATCTCTCCGTGTGGTCCCTAGTGCTCCTGAAGATGGTGGGAGGCAGTTATGTGATGTCTTTTGAGAGGTATTTCCTTGTGGGCTGTTGGAAAGAGGGTAAACCACAACCCTGTTCCAGGAGACCCTGGAACTTTGTAAGAGTTAGTGGTGTTCCCAGCATCATCTCATTCTGAGATTAGCTACAGAGAACGACCTTCAGGGACTCCCAAGAAGTCTTTCACTCAGCAAGGGAACTGAGAAAATCACGTGTGTGTGTTTGGTGTGGCATGGTGAACAGCGAGGAGAGGGCAGTGGTGTACTTCCTATGTTCAGGGTGATTCTCTTTAGTCTAGGGACCTGTTTTCATCATATCCTTGGCCATTATTAAAAACTCATAATATAGACTATTTAATATTTGCCTTCCTGTGGGTCAATATTTGAGGACTATGACAGCCAAAAGAAAAAAAAGAAAAAAGGATTTGGCTAGTCATATTAATAGTTGCAAAATACTTAAATTATACTTAAATTGAATGTATATTATGTACTAGGTACTATTTTAAGTGCTTTATGCATGGTAACATTTCCTACAACATAGATCCCATGATGTAAGTTTTGTTATTAACCCCATTTTGCATGATGTGAGTTTTATTATTAATCCCATTTTGCAGATGAGTAACTGAGGCACAAAGAGATTAAATAACTTATCCAAGGTCATTTAATTAATAAGTGGCCAAACCAGGAACTGAAGTCAGAAAGTTCAGTTTTAGAACTGTGTTCTCTTAGACTGTCTTTCAGAATAGGCAGGACTAGAAGATGAGATGTAGTGCTAGAGTAGGTGAGTCACTTCTTGCCAAGATGAGGAATACAAAGGTCCAAGAGCTGTCTCTTCGGGCCAGAAAGCACTGCTGGCCAAAACACTAGCTTTCCCAGGTATTAGCATGGTATTTGTATTAAACAAAATAAGGTTTCTTTCCTGCAGTGCTTCTTTGATACCTTAATATAATAAAATGTGAGGACTGTAGTATACAAGAATTCCTAAACTTATTTTAAGAAATCCTCTAGACCCGGGGTTGGCAAACTAGGATGTTTTTGTAAATAAAGTTTTATTGGACCCAGGCATGCGCATGAGGTTTTATATTGCCTGTGGCTGCCTCTGTGTTAACAACTGCAGAGCTGACTGTGAGCGATGACATGGCCCACCATCCTAAAACATTTACTGTCTGGCCCTTTAAGAGAAAATCTGCCAACCCCTGAAACTAGACCAATAAAATCAAAGGGTCTAGTTTTCTGAAGCACACACTTTGGACAATACTGGAAAAGACCTGCTAGATCTTCTGGGCCAGAGATAATAGACCAGTCCCTCAGGGGCTAATTTAGCCCTTAGACATAGGTGGTGGTGGCAGCACTGCTTTGTTTTCATTTATTTACATTTGTTCCACGCAATGCGTTTAAATAATGATTTATTTCCAACATTAAAAAATTTGATTTCACATAAAAATGAATGTTTGGATTCTGATAAAGAAAAAATGAACACTAGTCTAGTGTTTCTGCCTGAGCAACGCAGCTTAAGCTAAGTGGTGACCACCCCGTTTGAAGGGGCTTTCCAGGTGCCCTCGGCCCTTAGCACCCTCCATACTCTCCCCACGCCAGCCCCCGGTAGATTGACTTTGGCCGGGGTAGGCACTCATGTTTGAGAATTCCAATTTAGGCCACGCCCTTCACTTTATAAAGGGCAGGAAACTGAAGCTTAGAAAACACAAGTGGCCGAGGCAGTTGGTGGGCTAAAATTCTCGTCTCCTGTCCCCGTGCCCAGGGGTTATACTTGGGAGTCCTCATATTTTCTTTAACACGGTTTTTAAAGCTCCTTTCCAAGCCTTACGATTACTGGAAAGCATCAGATATGTGCTCGTGGAGCTCAGCCATTGGTAAGTTTTCAAAATGACTTCAATCAAAGGAGTAGCACAAGTTTACAGAGTCAGTGTCTGAGTTCCTTTAACTTTTATAGTCATCTTCTTGACATTCCACAATGACGCTAAACACCCCCATTCCGTACAGTCAGATATCCTGGACTGTATATCAGGACTAATAACAGGAGAGGGAGTTTCCTGCTGCTTAATCATAAGCTTTGGGAGTTGAAGAACCCAAGTCACTTATTAACTGACAGGAAATACCTGTATCAGAGATTATATCTAAGCTTGTTAGCTAAGCAAAACTTGAATAAGTGAAAAAAAGTATGCTCTATTAACATTTTAACCTTTCCTTTTTTCCAGAACTCTGTGGCTTGCTGTTTTTGGTAATGGTAATTTCCCAAAACTAATGATCAGTACAGTAGCCAATGGGAAAACAGAATTTCATGCCTAACATTCCATTGGCTTGACAATGTCTGTTAAATATGAGCTTTCATTCCAGAGTCAACTTGTGATAGAAAATGAATAGATTTTCCAAAGGTCTATTGCTAAGTAAATTTTAATATGAAAATAGGATGGTAGAACAGAACTGACTGCATTCAACATTAAAGCATCCTGTCGTTTGTTTCAAATATTAAATATCCTAACCTTAATAAAATCAATATTTTATTAATAAACGTTTTAGTAATTTCATAACTGGACTTTTGTTTTCCTATGCTGTTCTAAGTATAGTTAGGGAATATACGTAATTAGGAAATTTCCAGCACTTTTTTTTTTTTAATCATGGTTAATCTTGTCAGTCCTTTTCAGAAAGAAATGCTTTATTTAGCAGCAATTCCTTTTCATTTTATATCATCATTCTTTTTCTTAGGACAATGTTATTAAACAATAATGAGTTTTATAACCTCCGTGGATAGACAGTTTCCCTAACGGACTCTTTAATCATAAGTGCAAGTATTTGCCTGAGTTATGATTCGAGTTTAGATACTGACTAATGTCCATCAATTTTCACAAAGTAGAGATAGTGCCTTCTATACCAGTTATATTTATTTTACTCATGACTGCTCTTTCCTGAGTGCTACTGTGTAACTCAATGAAGAGTCTAAGTTCAAACAAATTACATTTATTTAAGAAGCATTTATTAATCACTTCCATTTATTAACCACTGTGGATGTAGAGATAAGACACAGCTCACAAGTACCCAAATTTGATGTTAATCCTTTTCTAGAAGTTTTTGGATTTGGACCGACTGTTGTTTTCCTCTCTGAAATTTTATACTTAATTACCAAGGCTTCATCAACTCCTGGATTCCTACCCTTTCATTTTCAATTATTGCAGTTTTGTCCCTCACAGCCATAAAACTCTGATTCACTATTGGCTCCTTCCTTTCATTCCTAACAAATTACTGAGTGTAGCATTTTTAGATGACTGAATTTTTTTTAAATAATAAAGATGAAATCACTCATCTTTACAAAGGATGTTATTCTTTGAAGATGCCCAAACTCTTTATGAGCATAAATGGCATCCAAAAATAATTTTATTTTAAATATATTTATGAAAAAAACCAAATTCAATTTAGTAACAGCTGCAAAGAAGGAGTTGAAAGGGATTATTATTTGTCTTATTAGTGCAACTCACATGAGAGTTTAGCTCTGTCAGCTGTTATTTGGATTGTCATTAAGTTGGGTGTGAGATGGGTTATTGGCTACTCAGTCTTTTTTCACTACAACTTGTGTAAATATTGACTCCTTTCAGTAACAAAATTTTGGAAGAACAAAAGTAGAGAAGAAAGATTAACAGCTTTACAGCTTTTCGTCTACTGCCCTTTCTTAGAGATTACTTTTTTTTTTAAGGAAATTTGACTTTAAATTTTGCAGTTAACATTAACTGAATACCTTTAAACCTTAAATTTTGCAGATAATATTAAGTGAATACCTTTAAACCGTAAATACCTTTAAATATTTGGTATCCACAAATATCAGTGAATATACATAGGTCACATTCTGAAAAAAGTTCCTTAATGATAAATATATTAATAGCCAAGACAAAGAATTGTCTCTTTTTCCTTAACAATCTTCTGGTTTGTAAATCTGTCCACCTAGAAAAATTGATTGGGAGAATGACTTTTCTATGTAGATATGCTGAAAATGGAACTGGGTACAAATAAAAAGTTTGTGCACATTTTTAATATTTTATGTGTATGTAATTTGGTATATTTGTAATGTAAGATTTCATTTATCAATATTCTGGACCTTTCTAATTAAATTTGTCCCTTGTATTCAAACCATTTTCACTGAAACATGCTTCAAATTTAATTTCTGTTGCTATACTGAATCATCATAAAATAGTGTTCATAAAGTATTTATAAAGCAATGTCAATTTGCTAAACTAAAAGTACCCAAGAAGGAACAACTGATAGTTTAATACTGAGAAGTAAATGTTACAATTTTCCATAACAAGCATATCACATGATGAAATTTAGACTTGCTACCATACAACGAAACTGATGAAATGTTAAAGAAAATTGTTAAACATCTTACTCTAAATCCTAACTCTCCCGATTTTCTCTCCTTATTTCCACCTCTCAGCTCTTTGATATCTGCAGTGGAAATGTAGTTAGCCTGAAAACTTGCTTTCCCACAATGCTGTCCCCTTATCTCCCTTTGTCTTCCAGAGATATTGTATCAGCACCGGAAGTGGCCTTAGGAGCCTTTGTCTGCTAACATTGTGTGAAATTTGAGAAGCACAAACACTCAGTCCATGGGTCTCCTCTCTTGCATGTTATAGTGGCTGAGATTTCCTCAGTCATTCTGAGTTTTAAAAGCTTTTTAGTTTTCAGAAGTTCCTTACTAAAATATAAATACCTAAAGGAGAAGTAAGGTCATGCAAGAAGGGGGCATGATGGGAAGGAATAATGGGCAGAAAACATTCAAGATCGAATTCTAGGCTGGCTTCAACTTCTACCTCCTCATGTGCTCTTTCTCCATAGTACACAGATTAAGTTTTTAATCGGAAACACACACCACCGCCCCCCACCGCCCCGCCCGCCCATCTCTGCTTCCTTTCATAGCCAAGCTTCCTCTGTTTGCATTCACTTCTCAAACATTGGAAATCTAGAGTGCATCATTCCCACGCTACTGAAGAGAATTTCTTCTACTGAAGAGCTGTTGCCGAAATTCCAGTGCAAAGTGAAGGGTCTTCTCAGTCTTTATCATTCTGGAACTTTCTGTATACTTGATGGTGGCCACACCCTCCATGAAACTTTGTTCACTTGAATTCTGTAAAATCACCTTCTACAAGAGCTATTTTTGTCTTCTCAAATCTATAGCTCTTTTTTTTTCTTTTAATCTGAAACTTAAATATAAGAATATCTATGGTTCCATCAAATCTTCTAGCTCAGGTGATCCCAGACACATCTATAGCTTCTGTGGAGTACTTCCTGGCTAGGCCTCTTACAAAAACATGTACACCTTGTACCAGATGTCACACAGGTACCTCAGTTCCTATTCCTGGATGTACTGTTTAGCCTACCCCACCTAAGTTTGCTTTTCTTCCAGTATTTACTATGTCCTTTTATGAGATCATTGTGCACCAATTTCTCAAGTTGGAAACCAGAAAAATTCTTCTATTCTTCCCTTTCTTTCTCTGTTCTCCAGTTAGTCACTAAATAAATCCTATATATTCCATCTTCAAATGTCTTGTATCCATATCTTTCTGTCTATCCTCACTGTACTTATGATATCAAGCCTGAATTATTGGTATTATTCATGCTTCTTGTATTGCCTGTCTTTTAGTTATAGAGCCTCAAATGTGATTGTTTTTAAATTTAAGTCAATTTTCTCACCAAACTCCCTTTCATTGTTTTCCCATTTACTTCAAGAAAGAGTTCAAAATGTTCAGTCGTTCGTATCGCATTCAATAATTTATTCAGAGGACCCACCGACTATGTGTGTGGGATGTGCCATTGGAAGAAAGACAAAAAGTCTGGAGACTCATAGTGCCTGCATTCTACAAAGCCCTCCACAAGCTGTCCATTACCTATATATCTGATCATTCCTACCAATTTGCTATAAATGTCCTATTCCAGTAATGCCATGCCACCTGGGTTCCCAGACCATTTCACTGCCTTCTTGGTATATGTTTCAGTAATTCTGTCTGCTAGTAATAACCATCTCTAGTCTCTTCTCCCCTGATCAGTATAGTGACCCCTCATATTTCCGGTTAATCTTTGTAGTGGATTTCCTATTCACCCTTCTCACCAAACTGCTGGTCACATCTTCCTTTTGGCCACTATGCATCTATATCATGCAGAGAACTGTGAAGCCATCTCCCATTCATGCCTCTCTGAGAGCAGAGGCATTGTTTTAAAGCATTCTTCTAGCCTCCATGTCTCACACACTTTAAACAGTGAGTGAATGTTTATTGGATGAACATGTAAAGGTCTGTGATGAGATCTTCTTGCCAGTTAACATGGCAGACCTGCTGGAGGCCACAGGGTTGAGTCTTTCTGAGATAACATGATTCCTTCCTTGGACCAGCTGCCTGAGGCAATCAAGAGTGAAGAAACCACGACTCCCGAGATGCTGCTAAATTGCTGGGATGCTTTCTAACTATGCACACAATTAACCTAATTAGACATCTTCTGTTGGCTCATGTACCTGCTCTGCCTTTATGTACCATTCCCACAGGAAAGTTTGGAAAATGTTTAAACATTAGAATGTAGTCACTGTTATAGAAATGTTCTTTAAAAATTAAATATATGTGTGTATGTATGTATATATATTTGTATTTATTCTTCTGTCTTAATTCATAGTACAATATGCCTTGCGATAAGTTTAGCCTATCTTCCTCAGCCTCAACCTGTTGGTAAAAGTCTGTTAAAAGCCAGAGGGAGATTTAGTGCAACAGAGAAAAATCCACTACTCCTACTAGAAAATCAGCTCAAAATTTGTTTCCTGCTGAGGATGAGTCAGGCAAAGCTTGAAATAAAAAGACACAGAGACCAATAAGTTTCCAGTCACGGAAACTTATTTCTGGAATTGCAGCTAGCATGTGCTAGTGCCTATGAACCAAAAACTTGCATTTTATGAGTGTTAGTAATATCCAAGTTCACTTTTGAAACTTATCTTTGATGTTCTTATTATTTCATTTGTATGAATTTCCACCAAAGCCTTATAATTTATTATGCAAAAAGGCCCTGAACTTTTTATTCACACTTTAAGGGGCAGTAGCACTTATTTTCCTTTCATGTGTGCATGGGGCCAGTAGATTGAGTTAAAGATTTTGAGGGAGATTTCAGGAGCTTGATTTTACATTTCAATAGCTTGACATTGATACATAAAGATCGTTAGAGACTTTCTTGATGTTGGAATATTACTGGTGGACTCTTCCAGGGTTGCTCCTATTACACCAACCAGATGATTCATGATTTTTGGGGAGAAAAACTGTAATTAAATCATAAGTCAAATTTGTACAATCTTTCTGTGTTGATCGAGGTTCCTACCTGATCCCGCTCCCGGCCGCAGAACTAGCCAACTGTGCAGATTTGGGGACCCTTTGCCAAGGTAGGGAGTCAACATCGTCCTCCTCTGGAGTCTCTGTTTCCTACTTGCTATTTTGGAAAATGTAGTTGTCATTGTTTTGAATTTTATCTTTTCACTTGAGAAGCCAGAAACCAGAAAACCAGAAGAATTTCTGGATGTGTTTTAGTTGTGTGGGTGTGCAGTGTAGAGAAGGAATGCATTCACACACTGTATGACCACATTTCCATAAAGCACTGAGTTTTTTAAATGTGAATGATTATATGCTATTAGGAAAGGTTGACTTCATTTTTTCCCTCAATTTGGTCTCAAGAATATTGTCCAGTATAATATAGCCATACAATATTTTGAAAAAGTATTCATGTTTAAAAAACAAGGGGAAAAATTAAGTTGAATAGTTAGTTAAGACAAGGCCATGAGGCAATTTATGATGTGCAATGTAACTTCAATATTAACATGAAAATAGTTTGAATGTATGATAAGTTTGAATGTATGAATAGTTTGAATGTATGTAAGATAAAAATAGTTTGAACTAATATGGATGTTCTTTTATTAATTATTATAATGCATAATGACTATACTGTGGTCAGTATATATATTACGTACTGAATGGTTGCATGCTAAATAACACATGGTTGCATAGATTTTAACATATTTTACTTTAATTTTATCATGCTTCTTCTAATTACCCATGACCCATTTTCATCCATTTATTCTATTATATACTTCTTTTTGAAGTAGCATTTCTATGTGCCACATTAAGAATCATGACCATGCCTTTTGTGAAGCGGGATCTTTTATTAAGAGGATCATAACATGAAAGTGATGGGGGTTAGAAGTGAGATGGAAGGAATAGAAACCTAAGCTCTCTTCTGTAGCTCCAGTGTGGGAGTAGAGTAGGCAGGGAGAAGGGGTGTAATTCATTATTATCTTTGTTTCCTTTCTGAGACATTATTTCTTGATATTATTATTGATGAATACCCTAAGAAAATAAAATCATTAAGTAGCTTCTTTCCATGAATTCAGTGTAGTTTTAAAATAGTTATATGAAATAGAAAAAAGCCTTGGTTTTGCTTAATTCAAGGTGTGAAGTTTTTTTTTAATTTTAATTTTGTTTTTTTCTTTTAATCTGAGGTAGGAATGATTCCTTGGGTCAAAGGACTAGATGCCCAGCTTTTTTTCCCCCTATGTCCTAAATGACCAAAAAGCATTTTCATATTCATTGATGTATTTTACATTAAATAAATATAACTGATTGTTCATAATTTAAAAATATAAAAGACTTTCAAAAAGAATCCCCATTCTTAGGTGTTATATATTACTTTGGAATGGAAAATTATTTTAGTTAAGAATACACATTTTGAATAAGGAATTCAATATTTTCTAAAGAGGCTTTGGAAGGTAATTCTTTTTATAATCACTGAAATGTTTTAAATTTAGGTAACTTTTTTCTAATTAAGAGAAATACGTAACAAATGGTTATTGTACATAGAAAGGTACATCTTATACAAATATACTCCAAAGATAAACTAATGGAAAATAATGTGTATAGCTATTTTACTACTTACATTGTTCCTCCAGAATTTCTTGGAAAGGTATTAAAGCATTACATAAGGGCTTAATCTTTGAGAGTTTTAGTAATATCAGAAGCATAGCCTTGACATACTGTTTTGAAAAGTCTCTCCTGTATGACTTGCCCTTATGAAATTCATTTCATCTATCAGTGTGTAGTAAAGATTTTGGGATCTTTAGATGATTGATTTCATCTATACATTTCATTCTCTTTTGTTTCCCTTTACATTTACCTTCTCTAGGAGAAGTGCATTTTCCCCTGAGATTTTATTTTGCTAGTCTCAGTATATCAGAAAGACTGACTTTAGATAATTTTCAAGCTGACAGGTGCTGTACAGACTTCCTTCTCTAACCTTTCTTTGTACAAACTTAGCAGACTGAGTTCTGGATAAGGTTTAGTCATTTACTGTGTGGTCATCAGCCTCTTGATGGCAAACCTAGATCTAGAATCTAAATGTTCTTTCTCCATTCCCTTTGTGCCGGTTCCAGACTCTCATACAATATGGCATGAAAGGCCATGGGAACAGATTCTTAATGTGCCATAGAAAGCGTTGCTTCATTTTATGCATTATAACCTTGGGACTTGTGTTTAGTGGCAAGAAATGGTTTCCATTCCTCCTTTATATATTTTCATGCGTTAACCATAGATTGCTCATCCATATTAACTTTCATGTGCTCCTTGCAAAATTACATCTCTCTCATCTTTCTTACCAGCTACTGTAAACTCTCCTAGTACTACACCACCCACTGTCACCACTAACATGCCTGTTACTAATAGAACCAATAAACAAAGGAATGGTAAGAAATCATTATCTTTTATACTTGTAGTATGTCTGACTTGATGAAAAATTGTATTCTAAGGGTGGAAATATCTAATGTTCCAACAAAGTTTCTATTGTTAGAATCAATTGGTACATTTGTACATTTGTAAGACTAGTAAAATAAATATCACTTGACTCCTTTGAGTTCCCCATTCTAATGACCAATGGAATGAGTACATTTCTAGTGCCACGCTTCTGCACTTTTAGCTAAAATTTCTTTCAAAGGAAGCTTTAAGAGAAAGGCATTAAATTAAAGGAATTAATTTGCATTATACTAGAGATCTGAGAAGAAAAATATTCATCACATTCTGTCAGATTATTCTCTAAGGAAACTAGTTTTTAAAGCATTTTATACTCTCAAAAAACTAAATAATTTTAGTAATTTAATTTCTCACTAAGGCCAACTTTATGTTCAAACATTTGTGACAGTTAAATTATTTTTATATGGTAATACTTTGCTCTCTGTTTTTATTTGTTGAAGAATAATGGTTAGAATGTGATTGTATATCAATTAAATCATAAATCAATTTTCGACTGACAAAACTTCAAGTAACTGCCAATACCTTCTGTTTTTTCCCTCTATATATACATGTTTTTGTTTATATTATTTGTAACTTGCAAATATAGCAGTCACATAAGATAAGGAATGAACTGGAGAAATGCCAGGTGAATTGAGTTATTATTTAATCTGCTACCTATATTAACTACAACGCATAGCCTTCTGGTAATTCAGTGTAAGTGATTTCAGTTTCTTCTAAAAAAGAGAAATTCCAATCAGGTGACCACACCATTGCTTCAAACACAGTAGTATTCTCAAATATGAGGTATTAGAAACAAAGGAGGGGGCTTCCCTGGTGGTGCAGTGGTTAAGAATCCACCTGCCAATGCAGGGGACACGGGTTCGAGCCCGGGTCCAGAAAGATCCCACAAGTTGCGGAGCAACTAAGCCTGTGCGCCACAGCTACAGAACCTGCGCTCTAGGGCCCGCGAGCCACAACTACTGAGCCTGAGTGCCACAATTACTAAAGCCCATGTCCCTAGAGCCTGTGCTCTGCAACAAGAGAAGCCACCACAATGAGAAGCCCACACACCACAGCAAAGAGTAGCCCCCGCTCACTGCAACTGGAGAAAGCCCACATGCAGCAATGAAGACCCAAAGCAGCCAAAAATAAATAAATAAATTAAAAAAAAGAAACAAAGGAATTTTCTCAACCCCAATCATTTAACTTGCAAGGCCAAGACATCTGTAATATATCACCAGGGACCAAAACCCAGAGAAAAGAAACGCACATAGTTCATTTTTTCTTTTGGCTTTGGGGGTTACATCAACTTCCTGTACATTTAAGGACATTTAAATTGGAAGTACGGAATATTTTACATGAAACGTAGATATAAATTTCATTAGGGATATAAAGACATCGATTCAGGGAAGTGTTCATGGTTATTCTGGTAGTTACACCAAGGAGATTTATGATGGAGCAAAAATTCCAACAATCCCCAAGAAAGCAACAGCAGCTGAAATTTCCAGTGCATATTTCACATGGGCCTCAGCCAGTAGATGGGAATATTATAATTCTGACTAAGTATTTCACCCTTTGTATGAACATACAAAGAGCCTCTGTGGCATTCTCCCTCTAGGACTGGCACATCCTCTGCTGCCCAAGAACGTTTACATGATGCTTCAGAGTCCTTGACTTGGTGGAGTGGAGCTGTATTCACTCAATCATGTCATTTCTGACATTCTTGAAGAGAGCCTTGTTCAGTCCATCTCTCTCTGCGTCATAACCTTCACTGGAGTTTCAACAAAGCAAGCAAATGTTAGAATCAGTTAAAATGGTTTGACTTAGCCACTTTAAAGAAAAAAAAATCTAATTCAGATCATTCTTGATAAAAATGTAATCCTAGCACTTAAAAATATTTAAAAATATTTGAAAGTCATGTAGTAGCAAGTCTCAAAATGGTGTACTCAAATTGATGTACCATCTGAACAATTTTACCACATCCTTGAACCACCTCTACTATTTATTTAATAGTTTTTCCCCCTAAATTGACTCACTTTTTTACTTAAACATTTATATTCATATAAATAAATTAATATCACTGTTGTAAAATGAAACCAGTACTACTTGTTTTAAAATAGAAGTGAAAAGTGAAAATAAATGTAATGAAAACAATGCTGTTGAATTCTCTCTATATCCTATTGCCTTCTCACATCTCAGCACCTAAAGCCTTCATTATCTTTTTAAAAAGAGAGGGTAACAAAGGGTTAGAGACACACTGTAATTAAGATGTTTTTTTCTTTGGTATAGTCAAATTTGAAATAATTGAAAAGAGAATTACTTGTTTACCTTGTGAATAAATGGGATTTAGTGTCATGTCCTAGACTATCTAAGCTTATTCACATACTGTCAACAATTTGAAATATACTTTTCTTACTCCTTGGGAAACTGATGTAGTAAACATTCTCAGGCCTATGATCTGATATATTAGGGAACCCTGTTTTGTTCACTGTAAGAAAGATATACAGCTATCAAATCTGTTATCTACCTTATCTAGTCCTTTAAACTCTGGACTATTAAAGAGATTTACTGAGTTCGTCAATCATGATATGCTGGTGTCAGAGGGAGAGGGATTGAGATTGTTTGGCAATGAGACATATTTTTTCAGTATATCAATCAAATTTATCTTCCTGGCTTTTGTAAAATGTTCCTATCCCCCTGTGTAAAGTTCTTTTTGTTATTTTTCAATAGGATTTTTATCTGATACTTCAGATTATATACTAAGAAAATCTTATCTTCTAAGCTACTTTTCATAAACACATATTTCAGTATATGAGAGATAATCTAGGTATTCCTACAAATAACCTTAGTGCCTTCTGCATTACATTCCCAAGAAAAGCTCTTGGACTAATCATTGCTTCCATTCCAAATCATATGTTCTATGCTTGAAACATCACTGTCCTGCTGCTGAATATTAGACTTTCGTGAGGTTAGCACAAGCCATCCAAGTAAGGAACTAACTTTGTTAGTCCTTATTATTGTTCTAAAAACCTAACTTACAAGTGCAAATTGTATCATTGCTTCTAGTTCCTCCCATACGTTAGACTACTCAAAAAAATTCACTCTCAGGATATTTGTGTGCACCCAACAATCAATCTAGCTTTACAGGCCCAGTATCTTAAAGAAATCATGTGTGTAGGATGAACAGGACTCCAGTCATATTATAAATGCCACTGTCATACTATAATTGCCACATCACCAGTTCAAAGGAATAGTCTTGAATCTAAAATAACATTTGGTTTATGCTTTAACATTTATCTTTTCAAATGTATATTTTAAAGCCTACCTTTTCAAACCTATATTTCATACCCTTGAATGGAGAATTAAGTAGTGTCTGTCATTTCTATATCTTTTAAGAAACTCTCAGGAGAGTGTTAAGAAGATAAAAAAGGGGAAAGATAATTGGAGAAAGATCTACAGACAGGAACATGTTTTGATACCACATCTGTTATGGCAAGCAATGGTTTCTACTTTGAAGTTTTGTGAGGCTGGACGAGTTATCTAATTGGAAAAAAGTCTATCACAAATTCTTCAGGCTTGGATGTCATTATTAGGACAATACATCTTTTGAAGTGTCTGGAACATATGAAGATTTGTGAATAGCTTTTCTACTGAGACACAATGTGAGTTATTACATCTATAGGAGAAGGCAACTTGACTACTAGGAGGACAGGGAAAAGCCTGCATCAGTGTATCTTAGTTGTGCGTTCTCTGTAATGTCAATGCTTGAGAGAATTATTTCATTGTGGTCCAAAATGTCCCCTCCAGTGGACATTTTATCTTGCTTTGACAGTTCATTCTTGGACATTTCCTAGGATTACTTGTTGACTACGTTATCCAAAAAGTTTAAATAAGTGTAACCAGTAGACACTATTGAATAATTTTTGCTAAATATATATATATATAAATATATATATATACCTCATTCTGAGGCTTCTGAAGAGAGACTACTGGAAAACGATCCACAGCCCCCGAGAATCTCTAACACTTAGGAGTAGGTTCTCTGGTATATTCACATATTTTATTTAGCATAAGCAGTGTGACTCTAGAGAGAGTCATATATTTATAAACTGATTTAGGCTGACTCTGATATGTAATGTCTTTCTTATTTATAAAAACTGAATTGGGAAAAAAGTGTGGAAATATTTTAAATTTAAAGAAAAACATCTTAAGCATTTGGATGCTTCCATAAAATTTCAGAAATGTGAATGATTAAAAATACTGATTTTTAGTATTTTGCAGGATTCTCCTGAGAGGGAAGGAATACAGCTCCTAACATAAACACATGCTTTAGGTCTCCATCTAGTGGTAGCTTGTCACTTACTTTATTGGCACCGGGGAACATGCCCAAAATAGCCCTCAGATCCTGACATCAATATAGAATCCTGGACTTCTGCAACTTGAATTTCCTCTCGTTCATTCAAAATGTCCATGATTTGATATGATGAGAGCTACAGTGTAAAAGTTTTTTTTTTGTTTTTTGGTCTGAATTATTATCATTTATTTTAAATATACTCCTGGAATTATTTTTCATTCAGAATATTTTTTAAAGGACCATGAGGTCAGGATCATTAAAATACCTGAAGAGTTTTAGAAGCTGGAATAATAGTATGCATAAATTAAACTAAATATCCTTGGACTTGTACCAATTTCATAGATTTATATTATTATACCTGGGAGCGGCAATTTATTTTAGCATGAGTTTCTGACCCCTGTAGTGGAAAAACATTCTTTTAGGAGTATGACTGGAATTTGCATTTTGGTAGATTTGGGAGTTCCCAGAGGCATACTTTTGTACTTTTATCTACTGCCTCCCCCAAATCTTCATTAAATCTATTTCCCATTGTTTTAATTATATACTTTTACATTTTCTATGCATATTTTTCTCATGTTTGTAAGCATGAAGGTAGATGACTGATTGACAATAATGAAGAATCAATATTTTTTTCTGTATATAACCTACCATTTTTAAAAAGATTTTTTTTCTCATTAGCTACTTTTAGTAAGGTACCCTATAACACACATAGAGAGAGATTTAGCAAACCCTGGCTGGTCAGTTTGATTTTCATTTTAAAAATATATATATATGGCAGACTACTTTAAAGATTGCACCCTGCCACCCCCCCCAAAAAAAAGCTGAACCTCCTTCTGACATAGGATTTTCTTTTAAAAGCAAGTGAGTCCAGTTAAAATTCCATCTGCAAATATTCTTTCTTTTTTCCCCCTTTACTTGATACAAATGACTACATTTATAGAATTTTGATAAAAAAATCTGGTGAAATACAACCCAATAACTTAATGGAAGTAATTGTTTTAGTGAAGAGGGGAAAGAGGACAGAGAGGATAAGGGGCTGTGGGCCAAAAATATGTGATGCCTGTTCTTTTCCAAATTAAGTTCTGCCCATCATCTTACTCAAGTTTTCACATTCCAAACTATCATTCTTCGTAATATAGAAAAAAAGGATAATTTTTTGTTACAACAAATCAAATTGTACCTGAAAAATCACCATTTTACATACAGGAGATAGAATTCTATAGAATTAAAAAATATGAAGAAACATATGCAGGTGATAATTTAGAAACAATGACTTCATAAGAGTAAACTAAATGATAACTATTTCTAAAAAGTTGCGAAGGTCAATGAGAATGAAGTTAAAATATCTTGTAAATTTTCTGTACCTATGTAGAAGGCGTTTCTTTTAAGTTGTATGAAATCATGTCCTTGTAAGTGTAAGCTGATAAGTATATGACTGTAAAATATAATTAATGGACTAAATCTTATTTCCAATGGACAGATGGAATTATTTATAGAATTTTCATAGAGATTCAAAACATCCTTCATCACCCCGAGGTAAAAGTACAGAGCAAGGTGGCCGAATGGGTAAGTGAATTGTAAAATTTCTTTATTGGCTTTAAGACTTTAATCTCTGGAAATCTGGAAAAGACTCTACTGTCTAACTGAATCCACAGATCATACTGAAACATAGATACTATTCATTATAAATGTATGTATAGATATATAAGTGAGATATTGCACTTTTGAATAGAAAGAGAGATACATTTGAATAAGGACAAGAAAGAGCCTAATAGACTATTATGTCAAATAAGAAAGGTGCCTCACAAATGGAAAAGTGTTTTGAGAGGTATGTTTATTTACTGTTATATCCATACATTTTCAGCACTTTGTTTTTGTTCTGTTTTATTTATTTTTAATTTATTTTTTATTTTATTTTATTTTGTGGTGTGCGGGCCTCTCTCTGTTGCGGCCTCTCCCGTTGCGGAGGACAGGCTCCGGACGCACAGGTTCAGCGGCCATGGCTCACAGGCCCAGCCGCTCCGCAGCATGTGGGATCTTCCCGGACGGGGGCACGAACCTGCGTCCCCTGCATCGGCAGGCGGACTCTCAACCACTGCGCCACCAGGGAAGCCCTGTTCTGTTTTTTTTAAAGCAGTGAAAGCAGGTTTTATTCAGTAACCACTGACAGTAGGAGAACGTGCTGAGCCCCATTCTGATTTGTGCAGAGGTGACTGGGGGTTTTAAAGGAACAGTGAGGGTGGACGGAGGAGGAATGGTAGGGACTTGAACAGAGTCAGGAAAGTGAAAAATTACAAAGAAGTGGGAGGGGTGGTTGGTCCATAAGAAACCCTTCTGGGGTTGCTAACTGGTGCCTATCGAAGTTAGGCTCCTATCCTCCCACAGAGACTGGGAGATGGGCCCTATCTTCAGGTGTTGGCTGGAACAAGCAGTGAATTCATTCATTTGTTCAGCACTGTTTTTAAAAATACATTTCTTATTTTTTTATTTAATTGAATGTTTGATTCAAAAACCACTAAATATAAAAAGATATATCATGAATATCTTTCACCATCCTTGACACTCATCTGCCTGGAGGCCAACCTGTCTGCATAGAAATCACTGTTAGTTTTTCTTGGGTTTTTCAAGAATTTGTTTGTGACTGTAAAAGAAAATGACTATACATCCTTTTTTTTTCCTTTTTATATTAAAAGTAGCATATTGCACACACCATTCCACACTGTACTTATTTTTGTTATTGCCAGATTTGCAGTATCAGTACACAGAGACCGTCCTTATCATTTTTTAAAAAAACAGGGTACAATATTCCATTATGTGGCTCTCTAGTCATTTATTTAACAAGTTTTCTGCTGATGGATATTTGGGTTATAATTTATTTAACCAGCATTCTATTGGTTAAAATTTTGGTAATTTCCAGTTAAAAAAACCCTAAGCATTTTATTTTCTTATTTTTCTTACAAATACAGCCTAAGGGTTAAAAAAATTTTCTTCTTCTCTATAACAATATCAAAAATTTAACTTTCCATAGGTTTCTATTTTTTCTATTATTTTATTTCCTATCTACAGCATACTGTGAGACCATGTACTGTTTTTATGTACTACTACAGTTCAGACAATTTTTGTGAAAAAAGTCATTTGTCATTTGGGTATACATTCTGAAGTAAGAAAAATAGGTTTTCGTACATGGTAGCTGTCTAATAAGTGTGTCCTTGGTAGCAAAAGAAAGTTAAACCATACAATAAGAGGTAGTGGTGATAATACTTTATACATACATATATATGTTTATATGTAGATAGATATTGATATAGATAGATATTTGAAGAATGGTAGGAAAACATAGTCTTATTTTTAAAGGCAAGAAAGGGCTTTACTGAATGAGTATAATCTTGCATCTTGTTTTCTTTCCAGCATTCTTCTCTCTGCTTTTTTAAAGTCAGAATGTTTTCAAAAGATAAAACTTCTATTTTTTAAATTTATTTTATTGAAGTATAGTTGATTTACAATGCTGTGTTAGTCAAAATATAAAATTCTTTATTTTTATTCTCAAAGGAACCACTTCTAATATTATTAATTCTGTAAATTAGCATTCATTGGAAAGTTTATGCTTTAGACAAGGTATAATTTTACATTTATATTTATTTCATGCATGGTTTTCAACAGAACATCATTTTATTCTGAAGCTAAACTTTAATGGACACTTTTCCCTTAAGGTGTAAGATACCAGAGCAGATATTTGGAAACAGGAAAATATATTTCATATTATTACTATTTCATATTATTATTTCATATTATTACTATTTCATACTGTTTCATATTATTACTGTTTATAATTTAAAAATAATTTAATACTTCTTGCCAGAATTTCCTAGAATTTACATTCATTTTAAAAATGCTTACAAGGAAGGCTAAACATGTGTATGAAACAAGACCTAAAAACTCTTTGGAAGAGATATATAAGTAAGAGAATTTAGTGTCAGTAAAGAAATGGTGGTCTGTGATTGTGTTAGACAATGCATATGGGAGGTTTTTATTTATACTGAGAGGAATCCATTGCTTCATTAAAACGTCTGGTGCTGAGACCCATAAAAATTTTTAAATGACCACATAACAATTATAACACAGTTCCCCATAATGTTGAACTTTTTTGTTTTTTTAAAGGTTTATATTGTTAACTTATAATTTTTCTTACTACTAATATTCTTCTGACATGGTAATTGCTAGAAAAACATGTTAATGCATTTCAGTGATTGTTGGATGAAGAATATGGAAGGTGTGTATTGTGCTCATCTTCCCTGTGTACCCTATTGCAGCTAAGTTTTCAGTGTTACAGCTAATTTGAAGGCCCATTACAGAGAAAGCCCTTTATAATAGGGGCTGGAGACGAACGTATAGTGTTTGCAGACAGACAAGACTTGGGTTCCAATCTGGGATCTGCTACTTCTTAGTTGCAGCTTGGTCAAGCTATTTCATCTCTGTGAAGCTCAGTTTCTTTGTGTAGTGGGTGGGAGGACAGTGCAGATAATACCTATCTCATTAGTTGTGAGAATGAAGGAAATAACATTTGTAAGGTTCTTGGCATACAGTGATCTAGTAACTGTTATCTGTACTTTCTTTCACTGCTCTAGTTCTTCGGAATTTTCCCAGGGTCTTATTTCAGTAACACTTTATGGGAGAGAAGAAACTGGATTTAAATTTTTTTTTTTAACTATTTAAAAGTATTACTCAAACTTATCCTTTTCTATTGTATTTTCAGCTCAATTCAACCTTCCAGAATTGGAACTATACTGTTTATGTGGTTAATATCAGGTAAATGACAGAATAAATTGAGAAATAAAAAGTAGTGTCTAATTTAATACTTCTGTCTCCCTCTCTCTCTCCCCCTCTCTCTCTGGTTATTCCTGCACACACATACATGTAAGTACAGACATACACACACACCATATTCATAATCTTTCTAAAACAACTCTATATTATATCATTTCTTTGCACAAAAAGCTTCAATGATGCAGCAGTGGTTTTAAAAATTTTGATTGTAGATCCCAATCATTTTTTAAAATGTAGTTTGTACTTCCAAAATATATTTGTGATTTTAAATAAATTGTATATATGCATGTGTGTATATTACTTAACCAATATATTATGTTATAATGTATCATAAACTGCGAGGATAATTAAATATAAATGGAAGTTCTGTTACTTGCTTCTCACACCCCAGTAGATCATCTAGAGCACCCCCTGGGTTGCATGCACCCCAGTTTGGAGACGATTTTTCTACAAGATAAGACATCTACAGTCTGATTGCAACTTGGCCTTTCAAAATTATCTTTCACTAATCTTCTATTTAAACACTCCACTGAATTTCTAGCAGATATTGTCATTCACCTGTCTTCCTCTGCACCTTGTTTTTACAGTTTTATACTTAAATTAGTTTCTAAAGTGTATTTGATGAACCCTAAACATGTTTTCTGTGAACCTAAGAGATGTAATAACACAGAAAAAGGGATCAAAAAGTCAAATTAGTTCAGGAGCTAAATTATTAAACAAACTGAAGCAAGTTTCTGTATATCCAAGCATCTCAGGTTCTTTCGTGTACTGATATGCATCATGAATCTTAGAGAGAGAGAGAGAAGGCACGTAGCTGTCAAGCTTTATTTGACCATGGAGCTGTTTCGTCTCAGGCATATGAAAGAACTAAGACCTCAGAACACACATTTGCAAACACTGACTTAGAATGTCCTTTCTGCCTCTTTCTCTCACGTCCTCAAATTTTGTTGTTGATCGTGCAGCAGATGAAGCTGATAATGAATGTACTTATTTGTATTTTTAGTTTTCACCTGAGCACTGGAGAGGACAAGATTAAAGTGAGGAGAAGCATTGTGAATGATCAAAGGTAACGCTGGCAACGTCTTGCAGAAAATGTAACATCTTTCTCTTGCTCTCTGCTTTGACTGTCTGGTAGAGAAATGAAATCAGTGCAGTAGGAGAGAAACATTTCAATCCAGTGGCACATTTAAATTATGTCTTTATCTCTAGTGGACAGTCTTCTTTTTTTTCCCTGTAGTTAAAACTGTAATATAGCAGACTGGGTAGAAATGTACATCTGATAAAAAATAATGCAGAAGTAGAACATTTGTTAGTTTTAGTATTTCCAGTTTATGATAACCAATTACCTCTTATTTGAAATTTCAGAGACCTTCAAAGAAAGAAAATAATTATAGTGTTATTTCAAGTAAGGTACTTATGTACAATAGCATCTAATAATATGGGTGATAGATGCTGAAATATTTTCAACATTCAAAGCCATCGGCTAATTTTCTGAAGTCTTCATTTTTAAATTTATATCAAGGTCATGACTTATGCAGGCAGGTAATTTAATGGATATGTTCACCATATGTAATAGTTGGCATTTAAAGGCCAACTGTTCTTAAAAAATAATGTAAACTCCTACATGAAATAAATGTAGTTGTGTTCAGGTGATATATTGCATCTCCACAGAATAAAAATATTAGTTGAAAAGCAAAAGTTCACATCTCTTACTCAGTTTCAATTGACTGAATTAATATTATGTATTTACAACTATAATGATGGAATACATCTCTTTTCAGGTGATACATTCTTACTATGAGAAGCTAGTAATAAAATTTCATATGAGAGTTGACTAGAGAGTTTTCTTATTTTTTTTTCTTTTTCTATTCGGCATTAGAAAAACACGTCTTTAAGATTATATTTCAAACTTATTTCTGTAAGTATTCAACAGACTGGATTGGGCCACCTGGTTAGGGAAAGTTGTTTTTTATTTTCTGGAATTGTTCCTTTTCCTTTGTGATCTAAAGAACAAATAATGTATTTAATGTATTTTAACACTGTATTCTTGATGGTAACAGGACTTTTCTCCTCTATTTAGGCAAATAATTTCTTTTTTCCAAACCTTACTGCTAGATCATATTGAGCTTGAATAATGGATCCAGCAATTATCTGGATCGCTTTGCTGGACACTTTGTCTTGCAGTTGTGGCAGCCCTAGTTCAGGGTATCTCCAATGGTATACCCTCTGCAGAGGGCTCAAACTCAGATTCTAACAGTGCAATTTTATAAGAAGAGCCAAATAGCATATTTCTCAGAAGTATAAATATATTAAACCAATGCTTCTTGGAAGCATAATCATCATCCTCATCCTCATTGTAAGCTTCATCGCAGTGTCTCCTTACATTTGCACAGCACTTTATGATTCCAAGCACTGTCACATTCACTGGCTCATTGGATTCCCTCTCCCAATTACTCCCTGACATAGATAAGGCAGGTAGCATCCTGCCCTTTCAACCAGTGACAAAACTAAGACCCAGTGAATTGCCCAAGATCAACCAACCAATATGAAAAGCCGGGATTTTTGACTTTGTGCTGCCATGCTGCAGTCCCACTTAAAGTGATTCCTCTACTGCCTGACAATACTAAAATCAGCCATCATGAATATATGTCAGCACCTTAGAAACTCTTGTTCAAAAAGCATTTAAGTTCATGGAATCTCAGTTTCCTGTCTGTCAAACCAATGGGTAATTTTACAGAAAATTTTAGGGAGAATGAACTTAGACAATGTATATGGGAAAATCCACACATTTTGTTTTTCTTTGGTATGAACTCCGGCATTGCTTTAAAATTTGTTCTTACTGGCTTTACCTCCATTTCTTTCTTTCTGCTTGCTGTTTCTTTTATGTTCATGGATGAACTTTTACAGTCTCTCATAGTTTTTGTCCAAACAACAATCTACGAGTCTTCACACACGCTTTTTTCCCAACCTTTTCTTTCAATCAGATTGTTACACTTAACACAGACCCTAGCTTTAGATAATGCTATCATACTCTATTACCTAGGCAGACAGGAAACCAAAGCTGCAGAGACTGGTTTATTCAAATAAAGAACAATTGATAGTAACAACAGATAGAACTGGACTTTACAGAACCATAAAATAGTTTCAGTTTCCAGGATGAGAGAGGAAAGCAACACAGATAAGACCTGTGAAAACGCACGGTCATTCTTGAATTGCTGAATTTGGGTCAGTACCATCCACATTGTACTGTGTTCTCAATATTCAAAGGAAGTGAAAGGTCATATTCCCAACTATAAGTTCTCAGTTACTGGAGTGGCAAAGGTTAGTTTCCAACAATAATTTAATCAAGGGATACTTTTTTTTAATAGGCCGTTGAACAAATTATTAAGCTATCACAATTCACCATTATATTTCACATCTATGTTTGTCTCATCCTGAAATATGACTCATATATGAACATTAAGCAGTAAATGATTTTAGAGATAAATAGCTTTTCAGAGTGAATTATGAGAATTGTGAAGTATGTTGTCCTTGAGATTAGCACAGATAGTTAGGGAAAAAATAGGGCCACTTTTAAATTTCACCTAACCTTGAATAGCAAATATTTCACTTACTTTTCTTTTTTTAAGCATCACAAATATGTTAATACTCTATTTCATTTATACTGATACCCACAGAATTTCATAAATAAAATATGCTACTGCCTCTCCACTGAGGACTTCACAGTAACACAGTTCTACTGAGTTCACTTGGGCATCTTTTGATTTCTGCTCTTGACTACAGCTGTGATTACAATAGAAGAGAAAATTATATTACTTCAAATAGTAGAACCAAAGTTTTGGTGGGGCTTTTAGGATATGTCTCTGCTTCCCGTAGAGATATTTTCTTTTTAAAGACATGCAGGGTCAGGCAGTCTATAAACTTCTTCAGTGATATGCTGACCAATAACTGAGTGAATTTCAAGTACTTATTTTGTAACTTTTCAGTGTACAAAGTACTAGTAAATACTTCATGGAGATAGAAAATCATTTATCACAATTCTGGAGAAATTGTAATGTATTTGTAAACAATAACACTTAATACTTTCAAAAGTTAAAAGTTTAGTCAGATTAGTTGAAATTCTAATTCTTCTTGAAAAACTTTATTTTTTGCTTTAAAGAAACAATGTGGAATTAACCACAAATATGGCCTTTCTTGCATGTATGCTGTAAAACATTACTTAAAAGAATTTCTCAAAAGAAATGGGGTGATATGGTAGATGATACAGGCAGTATCTTATAAAATCTATTCATATTGAGATTTTTTTAACATTATAATTTGTGCAGTGGCAGAAGTCTTTGAGTGCCTTGGCATATTTCTTCAGTCTCAGCACTTTATGGTCACCCTCTTACTACCATATCCAAATGTTCTATTTTTCCACCCAAAAACCAACCAACTGGTCAATAGCACCACCAACAATTCTATCGGAATTGTTTTCCTAGGTTGGTGATTTTGGCCCTTCTAGTTTACAATGCTACCAACAATCCTGATTTAGAAGGAAGAACCATTCAGCAGAAGCTCTTAAGAAATAATGAGTCCCTGGATGAGGGCTTGAGGCTACACAGAGTGAACGTGAGGCGACTGGGTAAGTGCCTTTAATATTTTTATAATATGTGTTTTATGTGACTACTATCCAGGTTTAATTGAAACAACAACAAAAATATTCTTCCTTTGTGTGTTTGCTTATTTAAAGCTATTTTTTTCTGATGATGAAATTCATCCTATTGGTGACATTGTTAACAAATGGGTGACAAGGTTAGCATAAAAGGTAGTACCTTGATACCTGTGAATCCAAGGGAATGAAAGAGGCAGATGAAAGTTTATACCCTATTTTAGGAACCTATTATGAAAATACTAAGAATATGAGCAAAATGCCAAGATAACCTTGAGCAGAATTGGCTTCAACTTTAGGAATAGAGAGTGTGTGTGTGTGTGTGTGTGTGTGTGTGTGTGTGTGTGTGTGTGCATTTGGGATCTCTAATGAGGTAAATCTTATAAAAGACTATTTCGTGTTATAAAACATCCTCTTCTCTTATGTTCTCTGTCTCCATTAAAGATACCACCGTCTTTGCTGGAATAGGCCAGAAATCTGGGAGTTATCCTGGACCTAGATTCAGTTCTCACCTGGATGCCATTCACATCCTAAACTCCAACCACAGGTGTGGTGCTTCGAGCACCTCCCCAAACGTGCAGTGCTCTTTTCTCTGTCTTTGCCCACACTTCTCTCCTCTCCTTTCACTGCCCACCTGATGATCAACTATATAGTATTAAGGACAGTCAAAGTCACCTCTTCTATGAAGCCTTTTCTAACATCATCATGTACGAATAGATATCACTGTCTTGGAGACTCCACTTCAAGCTGTCCACAGCTTCATACATTTTCTTTAAACAGGAATTTCCCCTGGCTTGAGAACACATCTTATTTTTCTAACACCCTCACTTCCTACCTCCCCCCAGCAACCAGCATATCCCCCAACCCTTAAATACCTGAATAAATAAACAAATGAGGCTTGATGGGCATATTTTAGAAAAGTAAATGATCAAAATATGGATAACAAAAAATAACGTTATTATTCTAATGTTATGATGACAGTTGATTAGGTATATTAGTAGAGCTCAAAAGAAGGGGAAACTTTGACACATTTCCTTATACACACATGCAGGAGGTTGAAGTGGGGGAAGCAGCTATTCCTCAGCCTCTAAGAGCAGGATTATGGCTGAGGCCAGAATCACAATATAATAAAGAAACAGGCATCTTTGCTTCTGTGAGAAACCACCCATCTCTAATTTGTCAACATACACAGTTACAGTCAGCCCCCCATTTCCACGGGTTCTGCATCTGTAGATTCAACCAACCTTGGATCAAAAATATTTGCGGGGGGGGCTTCCCTGGTGGTGCAGTGGTTGAGAGTCCGCCTGCCGATGCAGGGGACACGGGTTCGTGCCCTGGTCCGGGAAGATCCCACATGCCGTGGAGCGGTTACGCCCGTGAGCCATGGCCGCTGAGCCTGCGCGTCCGGAGCCTGTGCTTTGCAACGGGAGAGGCCACAACAGTGAGAGGCCTGAGTACTACAAAAAATAAATAAATAAATATTTGGGGGAAAAAATTCAGAAAGTTCCAGAAATCAAAACTTGAAATATACATTATATTTAAAACTATTTACATAGCTTTTACACAGTATTTGTTACTATAAGTAATCTAGTGATGATTTAAAGTATACAGGAGGATGTGCATAGGTTATTGCAAATATTACACCATTTTACACAAGGGACGTGAGCTTCCTCGGATTTTGTTATCTTGTGTGTGTGTGTGTGTGTGTGTGTGTGTGTGTGTGTGTGTGTGTGTGTGTGTTGAGGGGGGTGTTTCCTGGAACCAGTCCCTCGAGAATACTGAGGGATGGATGTATAAGGAACTCGTTGAGGTTAAAGAATGCAAATCATCGTTACCGTCATCAACAACAGCAGTTTCTGAGCCTCTGTGGGAAAATGCTTGCTTATTTAATAAACAGAGCTTCTTGGGGATGAGCAGAGTCCAAACGCTGCCCTTTCACACATAAGGGTCTCCACAGAGAAGGAGCTTGATGAATGGTAGTTTGTACGTGGCAAAGGAGCCTCATGAGGACCAACCTTATCTCTGTCCTCAGAGGCTGAGGAATTACTTAGACAAGTAATTTATACCACTTAATTTAAATCCTATACTTTATTGTTCTTCTGCAAGTGGGTCTATGAAGAAAAATTTCCACCAATTGGAAAAAAAACTCAGAATATAAATGGGAAAGTTATTTAAATGTTCAGTTGGTGACTACAATACTGGTTCCCAGTAGTCTTAGTGTAACTTATTTTTCAGTACTGAAATACGAGATTTTGTTGTTGCTGTTGATATAGTGCTTTTATTTTGATATTTTTTAAGTGTAAAATCTGAGTGATTTATGTCATAAAACTCGCCTGGAGAGTTTTCAAACAACAGGTGGGATGATTTGAAGATGAAGGCATGTGTGTACAATGTGTGGCCTACAGGTGTCTTCTTGTCATTCCCCCAGCAAACTTCCAGGTGAAATATGCTTTCAGAACAGCTAGAAACTGTTTCCATAAAATATGCTGGCAACTCAGTGACAACACTATTGAGGCACTGTTTTATAGCCTTTCCCCTTTGAAAAAGATTAAATTACATTTTGAATTTTTCAGGACAGTTTTCATTTTATGTAGTGTGTTTTTTTTTTTAATAAACCTCTGTTTTACTAATTTTATCTACTAATGATTTACATTAGAATGATATTATAAGTTTCATGTTTATACTTGCATAAGTGTGTTTTTTTATTTGATAGTTTTGTAACATGTAATTTAAAATATGAAATGTAGTTAATATTTATTTTTCATAACTTCTAAACTTTTACAAATTCTGAACATAAAAACCTAGTATTTTAGTATTGCATGGAATAAATACCTAATTACCAACATTGTTGTCTTGTTCTCATCTTGCACCTCTAATTTCAAAAAATAGGTTAATATTTCTCGTATTTTCACATAGGTATATGTCATGATGATGAGGACCCCAAAGGCTATAAATGGCCAGCCATCCAACCTTCTGTATACAATGCTCCCTGTCCAGGGAAGCCGGGCTTCTATGCTTCACGGACATGGTAATACTTTCTTTTTTTTTTAGTATTTATTTAGTTTATTTATTTATTTGGTTGTGCCTTGTCTTAGTTGCAGCAGGTGGGCTCCTTAGTTGCGGCAGGCAGGCTCCTTAGTTGCGGCATGCGAACTCTTAGTTGCAGCATGCATGTGGGATCTAGTTCCCTGATCAGGGATCGAAACCGGGCCTCATACATTGGGAGTGCGGAGTCTTATCCACTGTGCCACCTGGGAAGTCCCTGACTCTTGCCAGCAAATTCCATGGAACCTACCTTCCCAGGGTTACAGGTGTTGCACCGTAGTTCCCGTGCAGTGTATATTAATTGGAAAGAAGGGCGGGAATCTCTGTTGTGTATGTGAAATCCATGTGAGGTAAAGACAAGACAGGTAGGTTACCAAGAAAAGCCCTTTTTTTCTCTCTCCAAGAAACATGCTAATTTAGGCTTCTCCAAAGAAAGACAGAGCAATTTGGAAACCAGAGGGTGGTTCTAGAGCAAAGCACCTTATGTGTGGATGAACAAACTCACAGCCTCATAACATACATCTGACATTCTGAGTCTTTTTAACTTTCTGGAGTGGTTATTGTTGGAAGGGGAAAGAGACAGTAAGAGTATTATAAAGACAAGATCCAGGTTAGGGCAGTCTGCTAGTGGAGACTGTTAGGGTGTGGATTTTTCCTAAATATTGAACGGAAACCTCAGACAGGTTGACTGCAGAGGATTCACCGAATAACAAGTCAGATCTAGTTCCTCACCCTCCACCCTCCTTCAGTTAGAGTTTTCTTGCAGGGAAATTCATACACTGAAACTGCCCACATAGAAATACTTTGCCCCCACTGCTTGGTTTGACACGTGGTGGAGAGGGAAGAAAGGGGCTTCAGAGCCCTGCGGACATGGATTTGAATTGTAGCTCTACCTCTTCCTGGCTGTGAGACCTTGGAAAATTCCTTGATTTAGCTCAGTCTATTTCTTCATCTCTAAAATGTGGATTATAATCTGCTTTACAGAGTTAAGTGAAATCAAAAATGAGATTTTATCTGGAAAGTTCTTAAAGCAGTACTTGATCCACGTTACCAACTCTGCTTTTAACCTTAGTAACCTGATGTAGCCTAGGTTACAATAGGCTGTTGCTAGTATTTTCTTTCCCTGATGCATGCACCTGATTTTTTTTCCAATAAGAACTTTTAATATGAGTTTTATGTCAATGTATTATAGTCTTATCTTCAAATGAAACTTACCT
This sequence comes from Aethalodelphis obliquidens, assembly GCF_003676395.1. Taxonomy (NCBI): domain Eukaryota; kingdom Metazoa; phylum Chordata; class Mammalia; order Artiodactyla; family Delphinidae; genus Aethalodelphis; species Aethalodelphis obliquidens. The sequence continues at coordinate 21,924,956 of NW_020837947.1, read as the reverse complement.
AGATATTAAGGGAAATTCTAAAGCTTATTATTAAGCAATTTTGTCAGCTATAGTGTCATGTATGCCAAATATTTACAATACCTTTTTTGTTTGTTTGTTTTATAGTCACCATGACCCTGCCAACACATCTCTAGCTTACTGGGGTCCTCCTGATATCTCCAATTGCTCAAGTAAGTGAGAGATTTGTCTTCATTTCTCAAAGGCAAAATGAGATGACCTCGAGCTTCACGGTTTTCATCCTCTTCAAACATGTTCTTCTGTTCTGTGATACCACTATAATACTAAAAGCTAAGCAAATGATTGCTTCACTCACTTAAGATAGAAAATACCGTTTTGCCTCATTCTGACTTTCTGTTCTATTCATTCTGTAGGAGATTAAAAATAGTCATAAAATTTTGGAGAAGAGAATATATAAATTAAAATTTGTATCAACGTTTTATAGTTCTGTATTTTTTTTAAGCAGAAAATATATACTTATTTAGTGATTCTGGGGGTATCTCTCTTAGAACCATTTGTGAATATTGGTCCCTCCAAGTTACTTACCTAAGTTGCTTAAAAGCACAATTTGTGTCTTACTAAAGAGAGAAATTAGTTTCTGAGTATAACGAAATACTGTTGTCCTGTTAAAATTGTGGTAAGGGGTACACCCAGGAAAACTGACTTACTACTTTACTATGAAGTGAAATACCATACTATGTTTTGGATTCTTGGAAATGCTCATAATACACAGGTAAAACTCTATGTTGTTCTTCTGCCATTTTTTAGGTGAAGCAAATGAAGTTGCCAATCAGATTTTAAATTTAACTGGTGATGGGCAGACATTAAACTCAGCCAATATCACCAGCATCGTAGAACAGGTCAAAAGGATTGTAAATAAAGAAGAAAACATTGATATAACGCTTGGCTCAACTTTAATGAATATATTTTCTAATATCTTAACCAGTCCAGACAGAGACTTGCTTGAGTCTTCTTCTGAGTAAGTTTGTTTGTTTGTTTTCTTCTGGAGAGTAAAATTTATTGGATACACATGTTGTTATACAATTTCTCACAGATCTGAATGCTTGGTGCCCAGCTTTCATAATTTAAATCTCTAGACGATCCATTGGTATTTCCCAAGATCATTCACAGAATAAACTTCGAAGTTCTGTTTTTGATTTTGGTTTTTTTTTTTCTGAGAAAATAATTTACAAATTGATTGGGATTGTCGATCTGGATAGATAATATAAATAGTCCCAGAAAGACATAACTGGGGGCTTCCCTGGTGGCGCAGTGGTTGAGAGTCCGCCTGCCGATGCAGGGGACACGGGTTCGTGCCCCAGTCCAGGAAGATCCCACATGCCGCGGAGCGGCTGGGCCCGTGAGCCATGGCCGCTGAGCCTGCGCGTCCAGAGCCTGTGCTCCGCAACGGTAGAGGCCACAACAGTGAGAGGCCAGCGTACCGCAAAAAAAAAAAAAAGACATAATTGGTATTTCATTTTACATCTGAAAAATGTTTACATCTGAAAAATGTTAACTGGTGTTAATTCAAAATATAAACTATTATATATATATAAATTTATGACACTTCTTTTTGCTTGCAAAGGAGACAGTTAGCAAACAGCTCACATGTTTTAGGCATAACTTGGTCGCTGTAGGTCACTATCCTACAGACTGTGACACAAAACTGCCACACCTCTGTGACTGTTATACTTCTGAAATGAAAATGCCTAGGGCAGGGTGAAATATACCTATTTTTACACAATTCAGTTTGTATCCAACTATATCAGTTAGCGTGTTAGTATTAAGATATTTAATTTTTTCTGTTTCCTTCCTTTCAACCAAATTTCTTTGACGAAAATTTTGTCTTTGTTAAAATGTATTCCCTAACTTACCTTATGCACATAACAATTACAAACTTTTTTTACAGGGCCTTGCAATTCAAAAAATACTTTTATCATGTTATCTCCTTTGATTCTCACTCAGTTATGAAGTAGGAAGGGTATTTTTCATATGAGGAAAGAAAGGCTAAAACAGATGAAAAACAGAATATTTGTTTAGGATGACTTAATTGTTGCTCTTCCTTAAAGCATGTATTTCTCTTGAGGATGAATTTATCACCACGATTCAGTGTTTTAACTGATGTTATTGTGGTTTGGGGGAATGTTGTGGGTATTCATGTTAAGATGAAAAAGTTTAAGGACAATTTTATTTGGTTTGTATTTTGTCCTGCAGGATATCACATGTGTGCAAGTACCTAAAATGTGTCACTTAACAGTGGTATTATTTGTCATTTCTTTAGAGCTTTAAAAACAATTGATGAATTGGCCTTCAAGATTGACCTACATAGCACATCGCATGTGAATATCACAACTCGGAATTTGGCTCTTGGAGTATCATCTGTGTCCCCAGAGACCAATGAAATTTCAAATTTTAGCATTGGTCTTCCAAGCAATAATGAATCATATTTCCAGGTAATAAGCCAGTGGTTTCTTTAATTAATTCGACGAATTAAAATCTGATCATCTGCTAGTTGCTACTGCAACGACATCTTAGTTCCAGGGGTGGAAGGCTAGTCCGAAGTTTGGTTAACAGCAGTAGTAACCATAAGACATGTGGATGCAGAGAGGAGGTATACTTTCAGTTTACCCTCTACAGGAGGTGATAGTGGAACTAAGCATTAAATTATGAGTGAGTGCCACCCTATTGAGAGTGGGGTATGGGGAGCTGTTCAATCAGAAGACATTTATTAAGGACACAAAGGTGGGAAGCTGCATGGTATATTCTCTTTGCCAGTGGTTCTCAAACTACATTATAATCACCTGGAGGACTTATCAAAACAGATTGCTGGATCCCATCCCCAGAGCTTCTAATTTAGTAGATCTTGAGTGGATCTCCAAAATTTGCACTTTTAACAAGTTCCCAGATATTGCTGGTACTGCTGGTATGAGGATTGTACTTAGAGAACCAATGGTATAGAGGCTAGGAATGGCAAGTGATAAGCAGGCTGAACACGAAATCTGGGGCCAGATTAATGCAGGAAAACATTCTTTGGACTGATCTGTGGGTTCAGTAAAAATGGTACCCAAGAATGTTCAGAAAACTTCAGCTGCTTCCTCTATGCAAAGATACTCATTCTCAGCAAACAAATTAACTCGTCTTTTTTTTTTTTTCTTTTTCCTGGTAGTTATTTTTCTGGTAGTGTGTTTTGAGAAAAGCTCAAAGTCTATTAAGTGTAAATCTAATTCTTATACTTGAAAATGGCAACTGATTTATAGATCTCTCAGTTTGTGTTTAGTTAATGTCGGTGCATATCCCATTTTGCCCCATTTGCAAAATGCGAATGAGATCCAGGCCTTTGTCTGTAAGGGATTCAGCCTTGAGGGCAGTGACTGTGGCGGAGGTAAAGGGGAGCCCTGGTCCTGGCCAAGTTGATGCTGGCAGTTACTCTCCTGTGGAGTAAAGTTATTACTGCAATTTAAATATGATTACTCAACTGACATACTCTGTGTGTATGACAGATGGATTTTGAGAGTGGACAAATGGATCCACTGGCTTCTGTAATTTTGCCTCCAAACTTGCTTGAGAACCTGAGTGAAGAAGATTCTGTATTAGTTAAAAGAGCACAGTTTACTTTCTTCAATAAAACTGGACTTTTCCAGGTAAGAGTTCATTAAATTATTATTTTTCAATCGTAAATTGAGTTTCATTGCTCAAAAGGAAAGATAAAAGTTCAGATTTCTTGAAAATGTATCAAGAGGTATAGAAAAATTAATCTACTGTATTTTCAAAACTGAAAAATTTTGACATAACTGTTTAAATATTTTATTTTAGATAATTATATGCTTATTAATAGGATGTGTTCATTTAAGGTTTTTAAATAAATCAGATTAAGACTTGCATGATACAATTAGAAATGGAATTTGTGGAGAAGTTATTATTTATTATTTCTTTTGTTAAGTATTTTACGCTCTCCAGCAATTTAGATCTTCAGAGTTAAAGAAATTGTGTGCCAAAGGAAAGTTTTTTTTTTTTTTAATTCAGCAGGAAGCACTGTTTACATAATGAGCAGCATTCTTGGCTTTAATCAGTTTTCCCATTAGTATTTCAAATGACCTTTGGCCTTCCCACATCCCCTGAGTAGGGTGGCATTGTGCTGAGCACATATTATCATTTTTATTGGCATCATTTCCAGATACTAGAAAGTCCCCTGCCAGCAAACACTGGTGACCTCTGGTTGCCTTTGAAAGTACAACCCGTTCTGAGCAGTTTCACCGAGCCCTTTCAATAAAAGTTACCTATTAAACTGAAGATACCTGTGTATATCAAACAGTGTGACTTATGTAAGCGAGAACTGCAAGTTTCAAAGCCAGTAGAAATGTTTTTAAAAGACTTGTGCCATACGTCATGTTTAGAGGAATGGCAAAGGAGGCTACAGGGAAGTAAAAGGAGGACCATGGAATCATTTACAGTCATTAACTCAAAAATTTTAAAATGTTATCAGCAAATGCTTTAAGAACAAGCTATATAAAAATTTTGAGCAGATTAAGAATGTAATTACATGCAATTGCTCTGAAGGATTTAATAGCTACAAACACGTAAAACTGCATTTGTTAAAGTTATCTGAGGCTTATAACAATGTCGCCTTTAAAAATAATGCAAGAGGACTTCCCTGGCGTCCAGTGGTTAAGACTCTGCGCTTCCACTGCAGGGGGCAGAGGTTTCCCTGGTTGGGGAACTAAGATCCTGCATGCTGTACAATGCAGCCAAAATAATAATAATAATAATACGAAAAATGTAGTAGGTGTTAGATGATGTGAATGGGGGAGAGGGGGCCATTGAGAGGAGAGGTGGAGCCCAGCCGGAGGAGTTGGGAGAAGTCTTAGCTTTGTAAGAATCTGTCACAGTTTCATTTTGAGTCTCATCTTCTCACGCGATCATTTCTTTCTCCTTTGGCATCTCCCAATCAGCGACATTATTAGGAAACATATGTTTGGTTTTTAAAGTAAATTTATGGCAGAGTGAAAAAAATGTAAGGGTTCTATGGTACTCCCCTCACACAGGGAACAGCATAAGAGTATTTTCAAAGGAAAGGCTGGGTATCCCCAAGCCGTAGCCACTTTATTGAGAGAGACCACACAAATGTAATAAAAAGCTATATTCTGGATTCTGAGAGCTAGGTAACATTTAAGGAATCCTGTATTATTTCAAAACAGCTGAGTTATAAGCTGTTGTAGAGAAATTCAGGAGGCTCAACAGGAAACACAAAGGGAAGGAGAAAGTGGTGATGGTCTTGCTGGAGAAACAGTCTACTGGTCCCAGTCATTTTGCAGCACAGATTTGATTTCCTGACATCCTTATCTTTGAAGTGGAAGCTACAGATGCCTGCAAGTGTGCAGCCAGAGATGGTAAAAGTTCTGGTGGGGCTTTAATCCGGTAGAATTACATCTAGGTTTACGTTAGTAAACACTCAGATTGTTGTCATGGACATGAAAGATGAATTGATTTTTATTTTTCACACCATATTTCCTTGGTACTTCTCTAAAGGAAAACAACTTCATTTATTTTTTAGGATAGGGAAATGATCTAATGATTTCATAGCTTTTTATGAGTGTGTATTATTTGTGGGTTTGCATTGTTTCAGATTTTAAGTGGCTGGCATCAGCCACAACAGTGAAGAATGAAGTTTTATGAACATCGCCTTACAGCATTGGTTCATACTGTTCCCTCAATGTATTTATTATAATAAGGGAAATAGCAGAGCTCTTTCAGGAAAGCTAGCAATTTGATCTTATAAACAGGATGTTCTATAACTGAAGATCTTAAGTGTAAAAAGTGCTGACAGATTGCTTATTTTGGAGCACCAAAATAAAATAAAAGTGTGTACTTCTGACTAATACACAATTTTTTCTTCTTTAAAAGGATGTAGGAACCAAGAAAGGCACCTTAGTGAGTTATGTGATGGCATGCAGTATTGGAAACATTACTATCCAGGATCTGAAGGATCCTGTTCGAATTAAAATCAAACATACAAGGACTCAGGTAAGGAAAAGCTACAAATAGCCATGGAACAGAGGCAGACTGTTTGATAGAATTGTGGGGCCTTTTTTAAAATACATGATTAGAAGTAACTAGTACTTTTTTTGCAGGGGGCAGTTTTCCACAAAGGCGAGACCAGCTAGTCAGGTAGTGCCGTAATGTCCTGGTGAACAGTGGCGGCAGGGCAGGGGTGGGATGGGGGGAGTTAGTCTTGTCTAGGATTCAGTCATCTGAAAGAGAGTAAGAGTGAAGGAAAGAGTCACACCTTTTGAGAAACAACATATAATTACTTCAGCTGACTTAGATGTAGATGCACAGTTGTGTCATTACAGGTTTTGGTTGTCTTTTTAAAGCCAGAGAATACTGAAACTAGGAAAGCAGAAGGGAAATGGGAGAAACAGAAGAGAGTTGACATTTTTTGGGAGCTTAGCAGTTGTCTAAAATCTTGGCAAATGTTGTGCTTTTTTTTTTTTTTTTTTTTGCTTCATTACCCTTGCTGTCATCTGTTTATTTGATAAAATTATGTGGGGTTCTTATTGTCTTAAATGGCCCAACCACAGTTTTCCCCTGATTTATAGAGGGTCCCAGTCATGATTTGACCATTAGGCAGGCAGGAAGGCAGGCAGGAAGTGAGCTGGCTGATAAGGACTAAGGCTTGGAACTGAAGTCTTCTAAGAATTAGCCCTGCTTTGTCACGAAACCTCTGAGACTTCCCTGTTCTACCCTTTGGCCTCCTTTGTTTCAGCTCCTTCATCTATAAAAAAATTTTTATTGTGGTAAAATATACATAACATAAAATTTACTATTTTAACCATTTTTAAGTGTATAGTTCTGTGGAATTAAATACATTCACGTTGTTCTGCAACCATCACTACATCCATCTCCAGAACTTATTCATCTTCCCCAACTGAAACTATGTCCCCATGAAACAACAACTCCCGTCGCCCCTCCCGCAACCCCTGGAAACTGCCATTCTACTGTCTCCATGAATTTGACTACTCTGGTATCTCATATAAGTGGAATCATACAGTATTTGTCCTTTTGTGATGGGCTTATTTCACTTGGTATTTTCAAGTTCCATCTATATTATAGCATGTGTCAGAATTTCCTTCCTTTTTAAGCCTGGGTAATATTCCATTGCATACACACACACACACACACTCACACACACACACATTTTGTTTACCCATTCATTCATTGATGGGTACTTTGGCTGTTTCCACCTTTTGGCTGTTGTGAGTAATGCTGCTGTGAGCATGGTTGTACAAATATCTGTTTGAGTCCCTGCTTTCAGTTCTTTTGGGCACATACCTAGTCATAAAGGAGAGTTTTGAAGATGAAGTGAAATTTTAGTGTAAAGAGCCTTGCTAAATGCTGAGAATTACACTTTATGATGAGACATAATTAGTAATCTGCAGGTAAATGGTAACCTGATTCCTCTGGAGTTATAGTTGATTTCCATTTGAAGTCTGTGAGAGCAAACCCCTAAACTGCCTGCCGTTCTTTGGTCATATTGCCGTGACTAATTATGACCTATTTCTTTGTGAAAACCTTAGCATTTTTACTCTTTTCCCATGTTCAAATTGTATGATTTTTTATTTCTTTGAAACACAATTTCACATGTTTGTTCTTATGTTAATACAGGCTGTGCCTCATCCCATCTGTGCCTTCTGGGATCTGAACAAAAACGGTACGTTTTAAAATATTGGTTGTCTTAATAACAACTGAATTTTCAACATTGTTAGACACCCCCGTTTTCTTTAATTCCATCCCAAATCAGAGTGAGTCACAATGTAAGTTTGAGGGCAACTGAGCTGCAAAATTTAGTTTAGGTAGCTTGGGAAGCGAATTCTAATTTCTGTAACTTTTCCTTCATTGCAAGAAGAAATAGGCAGACTTGACTTTTGTTTTAAACAAACCACCTCTGATTTCAGTTATTTATAAACTATAGCTTACGTTTTTATTGCTACTTCTAGATGAATGTCAATGTACATTTGACCACATTCTTCTAGGACACTCCTGAGGAGGGTATTTGATGTGCACAAGGCCTGCAATTTCAAATCCAGCTTCCAGACCACAGATTATGGGGGGAAATCATATTAGGGGATTGTAACTATAGGATTGGTTATAATGGATGCATGTTACTTGAAAGAATTGAACTGCCTCCAGAATGACATTTGACAGTCAAGAGAGAAAGGCAGAATTAAGGGTAATCACTAGGTGTGAAGTGTGGAGATGTCTGTGAAGGGAAGGGAAGTGGCAAAACCGCCCACCTCTGCCCTATAAGCGTCACCTTCCCTTGGGGTTCCCCAGTGGGATTATGGTGTCCCAATCAAACAAGCGCCAGTGTCCCAAGCCTCTTTTTTTGATACTCCAGTCTTAGCTGGGAAGTTTTTCTTGTTGTTTGGTTTCTAGTTGCAGTTTTGAGAAGATCCTAATTTACTAGCTACATAGTTACAAATGATATCACCTTGTAGTCTTAAAATACCCTTCAAATATATGAGTTGTTCATATTCCATAGCATACCGCAAAAGTCAGATAAGATGTGTTAAAGGCATTTGTAGTAAGTTGTCTCTGTGCGTGACTGCTTTGTACATAAGAGCATGTTCCAAGGAAGCTGACCTCCTTTGTTCTCATGTCTTCACAGAGATATAGATTGACCAAGGGGGTAAAAACTTGTGCTGATCTCTAGAGACTTTGTTAGTATATAACATATTTGAAAAGGGATATTCTTTTTATGGAAGTTGACTTTAAAATATATTAAATAAATAAATTATATATCAATTCATATATTAATATATTTATGTTCAATATATATTTATATTACATATAATCTATTATATAAATATACTTAAATAAGTAAAATACATGTTGAAATATTAACATGTATTAAAATGTAAAAACTGAATTTTTCGCAGACCCCTGAAGCACTTCAGTAGAACACAGTCGAAAACCACCACCTAACCTCTGACTGCCCACCTAGCACTAACATTCTAGGATCCCAGGAATCGAAATTCTTCTGTGTATTAGCAGCTTTCAAGATAGTATCCATTTTACAGATAAACTGCAAAGCAGAAGGGTCTGAGGCATATTTCCCCAAGGGAAAAAGCTCATCCATTACAGAGAAGGGACTGACCTACTGTTATTTTCACACTGTTTGTTGACTTCCTCCTACAGAAGGTTCTGGATTTTGGAACACTTCAGGATGTGTCGCACACAAAGATTCAGACGCCAGCGAGACGGTCTGCCTGTGTAACCACCTGACCCACTTTGGGATTCTGATGGTAGGGGAGGAACATCTAAACACATTTTGAAATGACATAATTTTGGAAGGCATATTTCTTTTTGTGAGTCCACCTTTTTAGATTATGTGTTTGGGGAAATTTTCTTCCTGATAATTTTCATGTGTATCCTGAATCTTGATTCTTGATGAAGAATCTGTTGAGAGAGATCATATGTTTAAAAAGTGCAAGATAAGTATAGAGAAGAATCTTACTGTTTTTTTTTCCTTTGGCTTTAACGGTAATGATAAATAATCCCAGAAACAAGCAAATCACCATGAAACCCTTGAATTAAGAGAGAAACAGAGTTAGGGAGATGGAGAGAGAGGGAGGGAGGGAGAGACAGAAAAGTTAAAGAGGAAGAAAATGTCGGGTTTTACTAACATGGAAGGGTGCTATGAAAAATTTCATCAAAAATTTTCTTTCTTATAATATGTTATCACTTGTATGTTTGAATGTTACTTTGTACCAGGTACTGTGCTTGGTGATCCAATTTTACCCCCAAATGACTGCAATCCCTCTCTAGAGATCACAGCCTGTTAGGCTAGACTAGTGACTAGGATAGCACAGAGGCTTCAAGCCTGCAATGGAGATGATGGGTGTTACGTTTCACTCACCACTAGGCCTTCATATCATTCTTTCCTTTCTTTCTTCCTGCTTTCTTTCCCTTGGCCCTAGTTTTATCTCATTAGCCAGCCTGTTCTACAGTTTTAAGCAGAGATTAGATTGCGTTGATATGTTTTTTCAGCCCACCAAATTTTCAAGAGCCACCTTACAACCAGCAACTTGTGCGACGGCATCCACAGACTTACACCTTTACCTTATAACCTGATACGCTTGTGTGTCTGCAGACACTTTCCTGGTGTGAAGTACACCCTCCAGATCATAACAGAGCCATTGTTTCTGTATAGCTTCCATAAGCGGGATCAAACCAAATTTATTTTTTAGTTGGAGATGGGAGTAATGTGTACCGAGGCAATAAAGCTTTTCGAATTCGAATCAGAGACATCAAGATATGTTTATCCCGTCCCTTAAATCTTACAGCTACTTCCTGTGGGACTGGAAGGAAGCAGCGAGGAACTGTGGGATGCAGTGATTGGCTCATGGATCTACCTGGCCTATGTAAATGGCTATTGTCATATAGCAACCGTGCACGTTGTAATTTTCCTGACAATCCAGTACTTAAAGCTCTGAGGGATAAGACCAAGTCATTTAAAAAGAGGACAGTCATACAAATACTGCGTGATTCCTCTTATTTGAGGCATTTAAAATAGTCAAAGATATAGAAGTAGACAATAGAACGATGGTTACCAGGGGATGGGGGGAGGGATATATGGGGAGTTGTTTAATGAGTATATAAAGTTACAGTTATACAAGGGGAGTAAGTTCCAGAGATCTGCTATATAAAATAGTTAATAATACGGTATTGTAGACTTAAAAATTTGTTAGGAGGGTAGATTTCACGTTAAGTGTTCTTACCTCAGAAACAAAATTAAATGAAAAAGGAACGCAAGAAACTTGTGGAGGCGATGGATATAGTTATTACCTGGATTGTGATGATGTTAACACAAGTGTATACATAAGTTCAAACTCACCAAATTGTATACATTAATTATGTGCAATTGTTTCTTTACCAATTATATATCAATAAAGCTGGGGAAAAAAAACAGTAAAAAAAAAAAAAAAAAAAGAGGACAGTCATAAAAAACAGCTTAACTTTCCCAAAATATAAATGTTTTCATTTACTGCCAGACCATGAAAATGAACAATTAAACTATAGCATGTTTTCCCTAAGTAATTAAAAATAAAACCCTCAGTTTTCTTCCATATTCTCTTTTTTCTGAAAAGTGACAGCATCATTCTTTCATAAAACGCTTGTTTTGCGTCATTAATCTTTCAGGTATGTAAGCTTTAGCTTAATTCATTGAATTATTTCAACTGCATGTGTGTTTGAGCATGATTGTGTGTGTTGTAAGTCTAATATTAGATAAATAGAAACAGTAACACAGTCACTATTCAGAGATGACCTATAAGTAACCAAGGTTTGGCTTCCTGTTACTTTGAATGGTTAGTTTTTCCAAATATTGTTTAAATGTTGTTATGAGTTTGTAATTATATATTACTCTTTCTGTTGTCATTTGATTAAATAATTAGTTTTACAGGTATATGGATATGTGCATTTTTCAGTGCTATTTTTCCATTTTCCACTGCAGCTGCTTTTATAAGATTCTAAACTTCTGGAAGAAAAACTTCCCAGAATTCATCTTTTCTGGTGATGTGCCCATATCCTTTCAGCTTTTCCAGATCACCACAACCTTGTTAAGAGTCTTTCTTGATGTATAAACTCTGTATTCACTTGTGTAAGATATTCCCAGAGTCCACCTTGCCCCATGACACATTCACCATATGAGAAATTTGAAAACATACCCCAGATTCATAATTATATCTTCTAATCTACAAATGTATGAACAATTTCATATCCTCTGCTACATTTATTTGTAGTAAAGCTGATTTTCATATTTTTAACATTAGTACATTCTCATGTTGGCTAAATCAGAGGAATCAATATTTTCATATTCTTCATTCTCTAAAAGTATAAAACAGCATGAGAACTGTGTGTAAATGTATAACCGTGAACAGCATTATTTTTTTCAATTTACATTTTAAATTGTGGCTTTAATTGTGACTTGCAAGTATACTGCCTCATCTAAATGGGAGCCGTAGGTTTTTCAAGAGGCAATGACAAGCCCTTTGGAGGTTCCCAAGATATTTCTCTGACCTCGTCAAATCCTGGAGTAACCGAAATGTTGGTCGGGGTAAAAGCTACCAGTGAGTCAAGTGGCACTGACTCAAACCCCATCCCGTGTGCTGTGGGAGTCCCACTTCCTCCCAGTGTTTTCAGGGATTCCCGGGAGAGGAGGATAGGGACGGTCCTCTCTGACCTGAGTCTCTGCGCCCACTGAATTCCATCACTTTGTGCATTTCTTGGTGTTACAGGGAACCTGTTACCAGCTCCTCCCTGCCTCAGCCAAACCTGGAACTGAGCCCCGTCTCATGAGTTCACACACGTACACTCATACAGATACCACTTCCTGGAGGTCTTTGTTTCAGTAGCAGATTTTATTGACATTTTGGTTAAAAGTAAAGAAAGTTAACATTATAGAACTTATAACACAAACTTTTTTTCGTAGTTTAAGACCTAAAAGTTTAAACCAGATATTCCTTTTGGAATATGTCCCTTCTCCAAGAAGGCTCCGTTTTCAAACATCTGCATAATGGAGATGCCTTTCTCCTCCAACCAAGGCTTGCGTGGTTGGTCTTCATTCAAGATTTATCCCTAACCCAATTCTACATTTAAGGAAGAAAAGAAAGATTTTCCTACCAGGCCTGGACTTTGCAAGTCTGCCTCCCTCTGCACAGTGAAATTAAAATTAAGGCTTCGTATTCACATGCTAGAAAATGTTGACTTTTTCCCCCTCACAACCACCCCTAACACTTTTGAGTGGCACCCTTTCAGGTCTATAGGTATCAAAAAACTATGACCCCCAAACTCTTGGTGGCTTCTCATTTATGAAAAAAAATAAAATAAAAAAAAAACAGAGACCACCCCACCTGATACATACCTAGCTCTGAAATGACCACAGTAAGAGCCTCAGCACTCTTCTCTGACTGGGCAGCCACACACCAGCGCCAGCCTCTGGCTGTCTCGGCTGAGCCCCTCCCTACCAATCAAAGAACCCAGGGCCCACCTAAAGGCTTGGTCACGGGGCCATGGTGGCCTCCATTTTCACTTGTGTCCCTAGCCTTGCAAACGATAGGAAGGGTCTGGTCGTTTATTATGCATGACAATGACCTCCTCTCCAGTTTGTTAGGGCCCCAGTGGTTTTGCTCTTCTAGTTATACTGATGTGCAAAGAGCTTGGGTAACAGGGTAATGATAAAAAAAAAATGTGCAACTCTCTCAAATAATGCTACATTTTTGTTTCACGGAGTGATCCACAAGAGTGCGATAAACGGAAATTCCAGTACAGGCATATCTCAAAGATTTTTTTGTGGGTTCAGTTCCAGACCACTGCAATAAAGCAAATATTGAGAGAAAATGAGTCACACGAATTTTGGGGTTTCCCAGTGCATATAAAAGTATGTTTATACTATACTATAGTTTGTTAATGTGCAATAGCAATTATCTCTAAAAAAGCAATGTAGATACCTTAATTAAAAAATTTTTATTGCTCTAAAAAATGCTAACCATCATCTGAGCTTCAGTGAATCATAGCAGTAACATCAAAGGTCACTGATCACAGGTCACCATAACAAATATAATAATAATAAAAAGTTTGAAATATTGTGAAAATTACCAAAGTATGACACAGAGACCCAAAGTGAGCAGATGCTGTTAGAAAAATGGCTTGACTCAGAGTTGCCACAAACCTTCAGTTTGTAAAAAATGCGGTATCTGCGAAGTACAGTGAAGGGAAGCACAATAAAACGAGGTACGCATGTCCTGATTTACACTGTTGTTTTTAGCCCCTAAGATTGAGCTGAGATTCTAAGGGCCATCAGTGACCTTTCTAATACAACAAAACGCCGTTTTCATGAAAAGAGAGATTCTTACAACTGCTTCTCATGTTTTTGGTAGGACCTTCAAGGAACTGCCTCACAGTTGGATTCAAAAAACACTAAAGTTCTCACCTTCATTACCAATATTGGGTGTGGAATATCTGCTATTTTTTCAGCAGCTACCCTCCTGACATATGTTGCTTTTGAGTAAGTATTTGTTTTTTCTGTCTGCCAAGTCCACAGCTAACTGTCCCAGAATGTGAATAAGAGAATTGCCTCAGCTTTTAAAAACACATATACACTTTGTGAATCACGCACAGTGGTTCAGTTTTAATGTTCAGATTTCTTGTAAGATATATCACGAATTTCCCACCTTTAGAATCTTAAGTTATAGTTACTATATTTCTATTTAAAATGTATTTAAGCCTGTTAGAGATGATTAGCATTTAAGTAAATAACAATTGTATGAAATGCTTTTTACATGGTAAAAGATGAAAACATTTGCTTCACAAATCTTATAAAATTGGTTTTGAAACAGGAAATTTTTTTAAAAAAAGGATCCTGACCTTATTAAAAATCAAGAAACTTCAACAAATTTTATGGAAATTGCTTTTCAACAAAGATATCATTTTTTGTAAATCTAAAATTTTTCCTGGATTAAAAAAATCAGTCTGGGCTTCCCTGGTGGCTCAGTGGTTGAGAGTTCGCCTGCCAATGCAGGGGACACGGCTTCGTGCCCCGGTCCAGGAAGATCCCACATGCCGCGGAGCAGCTGGGCCCGTGAGCCATGGCCGCTGAGCCTGCGCGTCCGGAGCCTGTGCTCTGCAACGGGAGAGACCACAACACTGAAAGGCCCGCGTACCGCAAAAACAAAACAAAACAAAACAAAAAAAATCAATCTGTTGTAACCAAGCAGAAATTTTGGAAACAGTTTTGAAATAAAATTAGTGTTTAAAAAAGTCTTTATAATTTGCTAAATACTCCTATATCTTTAGCCCTCCTCCTAGTGGAACCATGTCATAAAGATGGTACTACCTAGGCTATTGCAGAGCTGTATAAGATACGAATTTACTGCCTGTGCTTAGAAGATTTATTTACAATATTATTCTCATATATCTTTCTTTTGTCCTTTATAAGAAAATTACGAAGGGATTATCCCTCCAAAATCTTGATGAATCTGAGTACAGCCCTGCTGTTCCTGAATCTCCTCTTCCTCCTGGATGGCTGGATCACCTCGTTTCATGTGGATGGACTTTGCACGGCCATTGCAGCCCTGCTGCATTTCTTCCTTCTAGCTACCTTTACGTGGATGGGGCTAGAAGCGATTCATATGTACATTGCTCTGGTTAAAGTATTTAACACTTACATTCGCCGATACATACTGAAATTCTGCATCATTGGCTGGGGTAAGCCTCCTAAATTTTGTTTTCTTTTTGTCTATCATGGAAATCACTAGGTTCTCATAGGAAAATCCTATTTTGAAAGAATAGCACTGCTAAAAGAAACTTCAAAATTGTGAATGATGTGGATGTGATATACATAACCTAAGGAAGGGGCTTCCTCAGAACGGTGTTTTTAAAAACTGTTCAACATTCCTCACTAAAGTCAGGAGTAAAGGGAAAAAACCCTTGCTCTCCTGAGTCACCACCACCTTATTTCCTGTGTCCAGAGCCAGCCCACGCAAGTCTGAAGAGGCAGCTGGCAGACAGTGGTGCATTTCTATTATATTTCAAAATAGAAAGGCCAGCTCAGACTCCTAACTCCACTCGCCCTAAACACATGCCCATGTCTTGGAAACCTGAGCAAGAAGGTTATTTTTGTGTGTGCAACCAGAATACTGACAGAATTCTTGCTTTGAGCTTCTTACCATGATTCCTCAGCCGCACATGGACAGCTGTGTTATCCTGTTTGCAGTCTTCTAATTGGGCTCCTTTATCTGGGTTTTGTATTGGGCCAGGCATTTTCGAGCTTTCTCACAAATCTCTTTTTCAGATAGCCATGTAGAAATGAGATGTTTCCAAGGTGTTTAGTACCACCTTAGGAGACAACAAAAGCACCTTTCAGGGAATTCAGGTGGTGTAGCGTTTCCCCACTGAAATATACATGGAAATACTATATTGGTCCTCCTGAGAGAAAAGACTATAAAGACTTTATGTCCCCATTGTTTTCCCCCCAACTTTTTCTAAAGACTTTTCTTTCTATAGAAAGGGGCAAAATGAAGCTGTAGTTACCTTCTTACCTGAACTCAGGCAGTCTGACAGGTGTCATTAATGAAACTACATTTTCTGGTGCAGCATACAGTATAAATCAGGTCCTGGTACTCTAGTGGGTACCAGTAAGCAAACAGAATATTTAAATATCTGTCATTTAAGAGTAGGTTTAGATTGTTTCTAATTAAAGTTGGATGTTTCACACCACGAAAGGGATTTTATTGTTGTTTTTAACCAAGTTGCCTGTTCTAAGAAATTTGATTCTATGATATGCAGTGTTTTCTTTCTTTTTTTCCCCTTGCCATTATCAGTCTTATAAAGCAGTCTACAGATGCTTCAGAAAAGTTGTTTCTATCATGGTCTTGTTATAACAGGTCTGCCTGCCTTAGTTGTGTCCATTGTTCTAGCAAGCAGAAACCAAAATGAAGTTTATGGAAAAGAGAGTTATGGAAAAGAACAAGGTGATGAATTGTAAGTAATAAAAGCTTGTTGGGAATTTATTTGTGATGAGTATATATCCTCTGTTTGCTGAAGTTTAGTGTGAGTTTCCATCCCAATAGTGAGTGAGCTTCTATTTTGGAAGGTTAAAGTGTACTTGCATGTCTTTGCCAAGGTCTCTGCTACACCACAGATGAATTCGGTTGAATGCTCTGAACTGTGTGAGCTGCTTTTCCATATTAATGTTGTGCTTTCTCATCGGGGGGAATTCAGAAGAAGTGTAAGATACTATCTTCTAGACACAGAAGACCTATTCTATCTGAGGAGATTCTGTAATACTCCCACCTCCTTAAACCACACACATCTTCGAGAGAGTTAAGTAGCAGCATCGGACAGTGAAGGATTCAGTGCCAATATGAGTGTTGTGTGGAAGTGGAGAGAGTGGATCTTGAATAATTTGGAAATTTCCCTTCAGGCTGTGAGATCACTGAAGCTAAGGTTTTTAAACTCTTCAGTTTTGGCAATTAGTTCTCTTGTATTTTATGTAGTACATGGTACTCAATATTATTATTTGTTGATTGAATGAATTACTGAATGAATAAAGAGTTTATTCCAGACTGTGATGCCACATTTCTGTGCACATTTCATGGATGGATAAAAATTTTATATCCAGTCAGTATCCAATTCTGTTCCATTCCTCCTGGCCTTC
Source organism: Aethalodelphis obliquidens (assembly GCF_003676395.1). Taxonomy (NCBI): domain Eukaryota; kingdom Metazoa; phylum Chordata; class Mammalia; order Artiodactyla; family Delphinidae; genus Aethalodelphis; species Aethalodelphis obliquidens. Next base: position 21,907,744 of record NW_020837947.1, on the reverse strand, counting down.
CTGTTTATATTTCCAAAGTAGCAGTCCAAAGCCCCCACGAGAACTAGTCGGAAATAAAGGATCTAGGTCAGGAATTTCGGATTCTAGGGGAACTTCCATATGGAAAGAAAGATTAGCTCCAGGGACAAGCAGTGTCATTTGGGGGACCTTTAAAATAAGATATATTAAAAGTAGAAGTCAATACATATGTTCTAAATAAGGGAACTTAAAAAGTATGTGAGTCAACTCTTATAGAACTTTAAAGTACGACTTATTAAGTTGTTGTGCCAGCAACAACTTTCATTAATTGAGCATTTACTATATGCCAGGAATCAGGTTATAGGACTCAAAGATGTTCAAGACAGCTTTTGCCTTTGTGAAGGTTGTGTTCCACGGTGAAAGACACAACCAAAATGATGACCACTTACATTCGAATTTTAAGATTAATTTAATTGTCTTAAATAATTCTTCTAATATTTTTTGGTACCTAAGAACTTCCATAGTATTAGTTAGGCACTGGGGCATCCACAAATTGCAGTATTTTAATTTTACTCTTAGTTCCCTTTAAAATTACTTTCATCTATTTTCCAATCTATATCATTCTGAATATCAAGTGTATCCTTCCTGATCTCATAAGGATGTTATGATTGATGTAAGCCTTTTAATTGTGTATGAGAAGTGTCAGCATAAGAATATCAGCGTTCTACAATAAGGTCTTGCCTCAACTAAGCCAATTATATTAATAGGAATTATTTTGTCCACAGTAATGGAATCCACAATTACGTGTGTCTTAAATAAGTAGGAGTTACTCTTCTCACATGATAAGACATGATAAGATTTGGAAGAAGGCAACAACTGGCATTAATTTTGTGGCTGAAAATGTTAGGACCAGCAATTCTACAGCTCTCTTGGCCTTTCTTTCCTCGATATAAGATGATGACTACAGCTGCAGAGCTTGCATTCATGTTTGAAGCAGAAAGAAGGAATAAGGGCTTTGCCAGCTGAGTCTGTCAAGAATAGGTGTAAAAATCCTTAGCAGACTCTGCTTCCATTATCATTTTGTAGAACCATGTCCACATGGCCCTCCTTTAACTACAACGGAGACCGAGAAAGTTTCCCACCTTCAGGAGTGCAGGCGCACTGGTTTGGGGTGAGCCAAACAGAGTGTCTTCATGCCAAGTCAGAGTTCAGGAGACCACCTTGTTTTCTTAACTGTTGACTTAAATAACTAGGTATTAAGAGGATGACTATCCAAAACAAAGCAAAAAACAAAAACAAATCTATGTAAACATTGAGGAAGAAACTGAGGCCCAAGAAAATGAAGTGACTTTCTAAAGGCATTTGAGGAAGGCCCAGCTATGAAATCTGCAGAAGCCCAAACTTAGCCAGGAGGAGTCTTAGGTAAACAGGGCGTGATGATAAATCTCGTTCTTTCTTGTCTCTTCTCCTTTAAGCTGTTGGATTAAAGATCCTGTCATATTTTATGTGACCTGTGCCGGGTATTTTGGACTCATGTTTTTCCTGAATGTCGCCATGTTCATTGTGGTGATGGTGCAGATCTGCGGGAGGAATGGCAAAAGGAGCAGCCGGACGCTACGCGAGGAGGTTCTAAGGAACCTGCGCAGTGTGGTCAGCCTGACGTTTCTACTGGGCATGACGTGGGGGTTTGCTTTCTTTGCCTGGGGACCTTTGAATGTCCCTTTCATGTACCTTTTCTCCATCTTCAATTCTTTACAAGGTAAGATAAATGGTAACCGCACCATTTTCCCTTTCTAATTTTACCATATTTGCAAAGAGCTTCACTGTTGGACAGATGCCATGCTAAGTTTCTAAGTCACTATCCCAAGTGCTGAGCACAGTTCCAGGCACAGGGTGGGTACTCGTGAAAAAGACCTTGAATGGAGAGAAGAGGTAGAACATCAGTTTGTTTATTTGTTTTCAGTGATATATATACCAAGCACCTAGAACTATGCCTGGAATATAGTAGGTGCTCAATAAATATATGTTGTTGCATGAGTGGATATAGGCAAGGAGGTGCCCAATGGGAGGTGTAAAGAGAGGCATAGATGAAGTTTGCTTTCTTTACAGTTTTGCTGAGTGTTGGTGTTATCCATGGAACCATGTGGGTGTAGTGCTCTTGGCCAGAAGAATCTTTAGACTCTGTGCAGGGACAGAGCAATTCAATTTGATTCCTTGGTTCCTTGGATTTCAGAAAAAATACCAACAATCTAGTTCAGAAATGCTTATTTCTTCATAAGATATGGCAGTCAATTCAACAATCTAACAAATGGCTTGCTCTGTTCAGAAATACAAGGCTTCCTTCAAGGAGCTTACTGTCATGCTTCAGATTCCGTAACACTTACCCTAGTATACTGTAGGATGAATTTAACTTTAAAAAAATTTTTTTTATTGAAGTATAATTGATTTACAGTGTTGTGCCTATCTCTGCTGCACAGCAAAGTGACTCAGTTATCCACATACAGACATTCTTCTTTTTAATATTCTTTTCCATTATGATTTATCCAAGAGATTGGATATACAGTAGGACCTTGTTATTTATCCATTCTAAATGTAATAGTTTGCATCTGCCACCCCCAAATTCCCAGTCCATCCCTCTCCCTCCCCACTCTCCCCTTTGGCAACCAAAAGTCTGATCCCTATGTCTGTGAGTCAGTTTCTGTTTTGTAGGTAGGTTCATTTGTGTCGTGTTTTAAATTCCACGTGTAGGTGATATCATATGGTTTTTGTCTTTCTCTTTCTGACTTACTTCACATGGTATGATAATCTCTAGTTGCATTCATGTTGCTAAAAATGGCATTATTTCGTTCTTTTTTATGGCTGAGTAGTATTCCATTGTGTATATGTGCCACATCTTCTTTATCCATTCCTCTGTTGATGGACATTTAGGTTGTTTCCATGTTTTGGCTATTGTGAATAGTGCTGCTATGAACATAGGAGTGCATGTATCTTCTTGAATTATAGTTTTGTCCGGGTATATGCCCAGGAGTGGCATTGCTGGATCATATGGTAATTTTATTTTCAGTTTTCTGAGGAACCTCCATACTGTTTTCCATAGTGGCTGCACCAACTTACATTCCCACCAACAGCATAGGAGGGTTCCCTTTTAGGATGAATTTAACTTTTAAGCTTAATTGAACATAAAGTATTTTTTTGAAAACTCAATAACATTCTATAAGACATTGGATATACCCTGTGTTGTTGATGAAACTCCTTAATGTTGGAAGCTCCATGAAGCCCACACTCCAGTAGGAATGAGGTGACAAAGTTTGGAATCTTTTTGAGCAGGGCAGTATTACTGGCTTACCTGAAGCTACTGGTCACACACTTGAAGGTGTCTAGGAAAGGAAGACCTGACTAAAGTTGAACAAATCTGAGCTGGGATGGAAAGTGTGGAAATCAGGTTTGTGCTTCTCACCAGGAGAGATGCCTAGGTAGGAGCTCCCAACAGGTGTGTTCTAAGAAAAGTCTGTATTTACCTGCAGGAGAGTGTTTACTGCTCTGTATCATACATATCTGTTTTGCTTCTCCTCCTACGTTTCCCACTAGCTCATGAGCTCCTGTAGAAAAACCTGTCACTTAGAAGGTGCTCTATAATTATTTGTTAAATCAGTAACTGGATTGGTGGATGAAGAAGGGAGGGGCTTTGGGGATGGCCTAAATTCAGTCTGAGACTCCTCCAGCATAAATATGCATTAATTAGTTGAGCAAATTTTATTCAGATCCATTCTCCCATAACAGAGGAACTATGTAGGCTCATTATCTTTAGTGAATAAAATAATAAGCCTCAAGTACACCTCCAGAAGTTGGAAACTGAAGAGGTAGCATATGAATACCTCTGCACTGGGATCCACCTTTGTAAAGTGAGTTTTCCTCTTTTTAATCTCTTCTATCATACACAACATAAAAGTGCCTAGACAAATATTGACAAAAATGTCCATTAACATTAGAAAATTCCATGGTTTTATATTTCAGGATTGTATATGAAAGGCACATTAATCTGCCAGCCCAACCTTGTTTTTGCTTTTAGAATTTCCTGGCAGTTTCAGCAACCTTCAACAGTTACAGTTGTCTGTTCAGCTCTGTTTCCATTAATGAGAATCGGGGTGTTTTATTTTTCCCAGCGTAGGTCTTCTCTCAGGAGGGAAAAATGTTGTAAACCATCACAGAGTGAGTGTTCTTCATAAATCACTGACTTTTAAGGCTGATTTTAAATGATATAAATTCAGAGCAGATTTCTGCCCATCCAATGATATCAAAAACACCTCCTAAAAAGGAAATGTAAATTAAAAGACAGTGATACAGAGCACATGAGTCTAACAGTTCCTTACTGGCCAGCCTTGTACAAAAGCTTCAGAGGACACTATGGAAAGGCATAGTGTCTTTTATTTGCTTTTATTGGCTTTTATTTGCATCATTTTCAGAACCTTCCATGAGAGACTTGGTTGTTAAAGGTATATGCTTTATTAAGAGAAGCATGTAGAACTTAGACAGTTTAAAGAAACAATTCGGTGAATGCATGTTGAACTTAGACGAACTACGTTGTGTCGACTTCTTTCTAGTATTCTTTATTCCAGCAAAAAAACATGACCTGATCCCTTTGTCTCATGGAGCTTATATTGTAGTAGGAGAGACTAAGGTTAATCCAATATGTCACTGTATAAAGTGTACATGGTGGTGTTGAGAGTGCACATGACAGAAGACATGATGTCTAAGCCGAAATCTGAAGGATCAATAAGAATTAACTAGGTGAAAGGTGGGAGTAGGAGTGAGGGAAACTGTTTCAGGTAGAGGGCACTTCGTGTGCAAAAAGTTTGCTGTAGTTGGTGATTATAGCACATACTCAAGGCATTAAAAGAAAGACCATATAAGCTGAGAACCCAGAAAGAGCAGGAGAGTGACAGAGCAGTGGGTGTGACACAAAAGGGAGGCAAAGGCTAGACCAGGAGGCTCTCTGTTTTGATCTTCATAAGGGCAATTGGAAGTCCTTGAAAGGTTTTAGGCCTGTGGAATGATATGAGCAGATGTACATTTTGTAAAGATGAAGTTGGATATAATGTAGAGAATGGATTAGAGCAGCCCAACAGAGACTATAGATGAGAGGCTATTGCAATGGTCCAGGTAAGGTAAGGTGTTTTAGACTATGGTGGGAATGGGGGAGCTAGAGACACATGAGCAGAGTCAAGAGAAATTTAGAAAGTGTGCTACTGCAAAACACTTATCATTGGCTTGGTCATTAAACTCTTATTTTTCTGCAGTGATTAGGATAAGAAAGCTTCATGTTAATGCGATATTGTAGTGAACTGAAGCCTGTCATTATAAGAATTAGCAATGGCTAAAGGTTTATAATGTAATGCAATATTCTGAAACCTACAACTATGCCAAAGTAAATTTTAATCTTCTCAGATTTGGCTTATAATTGAACATCTTAAAATCAGCAAGGTCACAAGTCACCCTGTAGTGTTACAGAGGTGGGACCTGTGAGGACAAGATGTGTTTGAGCAGTGGTGTCAGGGCACGTGTATCAGAGGAGTGGCTTTTGCTAACAGATTTCTTTTCACTTTTGTATATGTCTTTAAAGATTTTTTTCAAAGATGTTAAAAATCCATTTTATCTTTCAGGATTCTTAGGAATACATGTATGTATGTATGTGTGTGTGTACAAAGACATATACATGTATAACTATGTCAGTACTCATATATTTGTATAGCTTATATATTAAAGTTTATATATGTATTTTTATTTTAGATGTTTTATTTTTGTTTATTTTCAATATGTATTTTTATTTTTATATGAATTTTTATTTTTTAGGTACACTTATAATTATACAATTTAATTCCAAAAAATCATGGTAACTGGATATGATAAAATTCTTATAGTCTGTGTGGCTCTAACTAAAATTTTACCTACTTGAATAAGCAAATGAAGTCACTCGAATCCAGGCTTAAACCAAGTTTATTATTTTCTAATTTTCCACCATATATTGCTTTGTTCTTTTTTCTTACCTACTTCATTTGATTGGTATATATTAATCATTTCACTGAATTTTTAATTCTAAGATGAAAAGATAAACATACCTTCTCTTAACGAGGCACAATTATGTTTCTAACTCCTTTAACTACCTTTGCTGCTTTCCCAGGATGAAAGTGACAAATCATTTTATTAGAAATTTTAATTTTTTCTAAAGAATACAACTTGAGAAAATTATATGGTATACAAATTGCTATTCAAAAGAGAACAGATGTTTGATGAAAGTACATCATAATTCACATGCCTGAGAACATTAGCCTGTACTTCAAGAAATATAATGTAATTCGTCCTAAAGAAGTAAAAGGCAATTCTCTGGTTGCTGAGAAGATCTTGGCCAGAGTCCTCTTGGGCATCTGTGTCCCTTGGCGATATTGATGTGTTTGCAGGATTGATTTATTGCTCTGAGATGCAGCCTGTACACATTGCTGCTTAGTATACAAACGATGAACAGTATCTCGGAATGTATATTTTTTTCATTACCGTACAAAAGTATTTGACATTTTTGATTAGATTAGGTTTCTCCAATATAGAGAGAGGTTTAACTCTCTTGACAAGTTCATCAGGATCTAAAGTCTAGCCCCATACTGAGAGCTTAATCTTCAACTTTAGTTTTCCATGCACGTGAAACAATATTGATTGTTTTGGGGGTAATCAGCCCATCTTCTGTACGTATATATGACAGCATAATACCATGTAGCATATGGTTGTGCAAATAGAAACTGCAATGGCGAACACAGAAGGGTATCATCAGTCTACTCAGAGGTCATGTATGCCAGTAATTCATTCAGTAACAATAAGATACCCAGAGCAACAGAAATAACATATTTGCATAGTGCATTGTGGTTCACAAAGCCTTTCACACAACATCTGTGATCTAATTCTTGTAGCAAATCTGAAAAGTAGGTCCCAAGAAAAAGGGTATTCGCTCCATTTTACAGATGAAGAAACAGGCTTAGAAGAGTTAATGACTTACCTAAGATCAGTGTAATATTTATAACATAGCATATATGAAAACAGAAAAGCACATTATTAGATGACAAAGCATGAGCCAAAAAAATAAAACAAATTACTGCCCTTTCAACTTTTTATTTCAAAGTTTCTAGGAAGTGAGTCTCTATGTCCTTTTAAAAAAATTGTTCATAAATGTACATTTAATGAATAAATGGAAATTTACTCTCTTACCCTTATTCAGCAAAAACCATCTATAGAAATGTATTTATCATTATTATTTTAATCCTATTGGTAAACTAAGAAAATTAAATAAAATGATGGGTTAGGAGCCTCCTGACGGTTAAGCTGGGCCACGATCACATGTACAACACACACGGTGAATCGGCGCCAAGGTAAAGAGATGAACCACCTTTAAACCCGTTAGCATCTGAAATGGCATCATGTTGGCCGAGACATTACACACTGCAAGGAAATAAATTACTCATCTTTTGGCAGAGCATTTTGTGCCACAGAGAAATAATTTTCTAAAGGGCACCTTGTCGAATGAAAGGAGGATTCAAGAGGTTCCCAGAGAGAGTCATAAACTCTAGAGATTCCCCAGCCCAGCAGCCAGCTGGCTACGTCTGTGTGACAACAAAACAGATGAGCTGTTGGAAGATTTGGACTTAGGCTTGCTGGGAAGCTCAGAAGTTATCTAGATCGTTTTTGTCAAAGATCAGTTATGGAGACCACGTATCCTTTTTTGCCCCAACACCTTGTTTGATTAATTCTTGATGGATTCCATCTCACAGTCTGAAAAGTTATCTATATCTGCAGTCTTCCCCTTCATTGTGTTTCTGGATCTTTATTATCCAGGGTAAGAAAAATCAACTTAGGTCGTTTGTCAGAATGTATCGATGATGAGCCTTGCTGAAAGCGTCAATGGCCCTTGGCTGGTAAAGAACTCATTAGGAAATGAGCACCTAAGGCGTTTGTTTTGTTTTGTTTTCCTTCACCAGGCTTCTTGAAAGTGGTTTTGTAGACCAGTAAAAGGACGACAATACATGTTTCCCTGAATTTTACAGTATGGCATTTATTTTCAAATCCAAGGGAAGCTGTTCCTGGGCAGTTTTTTAAAAACTTTTGATAGTCGGGCTAGAGATCTGAGAACATCCTTTTGGCTACTTGTTTTACATTTGCTCCACATGTTTCTGCCAAAACTCAACCTAAGAGAATGAATTCTATATGGGAGCTAAATTCCTAGCCATAATATTGAATGTAAGGATATCTTTATTTTTCCTAAATAAATAGTTAAACAGCTCTTATAAAGACCAAGATTAAACACAAACCCATACAATCTGGATATAAAGCCAGTACTTTAGAAGGAAGCTGTTTTTTTTTTTTCCAAACCCACTACTTGACGAGATTTCTCAGAGTGTTTCTCACTCCACATTTAGAGGTTTAGAGCACCCTCTTGGGTGTCCCTTCTTGTTTTTTGAGTCAGGCTTGGCCCCTGGTGTGCTTCTCTAGGAGGGCTTGGTGAGGTGGAATTCCTTATGTTTTCCTTCCTACCAGGACTCACAGACAGGCCCTCTTTCCCACATGCCTGTAACGCCCTTCCTCCATCACAATGGAAAAGGCCATTTATTTTAATTGAGAAAATTGCAAGATTTGCTGAGAATTAAGATATCTTGAATTCATATATTGGTCTAAGTTATTTTTAAAAGTGAGCAGAAACCTCTGGTTAGTGAAAGATGGAGGTTAAAGGAAGGCAAGGGATGAGCAGGTAAAGAACTGGTTAGGATCTGTTCATTTAAAGAAAGTTTAACTTTTTTTTCTTGTTTTAGCATAAAATCTGGGTTTGTATGGGTAAGATAAAGAATCCAAGCAGTTATCAACCTGAAGAAACTATTGCTAAGGAACTGGCTTACATTCATCAGAGTGGTCATTTTCTGGGCTAAAATTCACCCCAAAAGGGCCATTGTGAAACTAGCACAAGCCTGTCAAGATGAAGCAGTGACTTTGCCTCTGATTTCTATCTTTTCAGTCATTTTAGCGTCCAGCTTTTATGGGCAATGTTCCCTACTCCTTGGTCAGTTAAATAAAGCTGTAAGGCGCTATGAGGAGTAAAAACCAATTATTCTGGTCCCTGGTCACAGCTTTCCAGAAAACTAGAAGAGCATATTTTTCCAGGTGGTATGAAGAGCCTCTTTGAGGTGCGTGGGTTTATATAAAGATTCTCAAAGGGGAAATATTTGACTGAAATGAGCATTGAAAGAGAGCAGAGCTGGGGATTAGAATCAAACAGATTCCCTTGGATGCCAATGTAAAACTCTTTAAAGTTTTGTGATTTTAAGTGCTGCTCTGGCACCAAAATCTGTAAGTAGATGGAAAAAAAAAAAAACCCTCAAGACTGAAGAGGGACTAGCCCTCTGTTTTTTCACTTTGGCCTCCAAGTGCCCTTGGCTCTCCTGCTGCATTTTCTACTCCTCCTTCTTGCAGTGTTCAGAATTTCTTTCCATACGGCATGTGTGCTCTTCCAGATGTGGATACCTTCCACGTTTCCCACAGCTGAACTCTAAGAGGGATATTTTGTCCTAAAATAATCTTGGGATAATATTTATTGCCAGACTGATTTAAATTCATGTGAAAAGGGCTAGTTACTACAAATAGTAAAATAACCTATTATGAGAATCCTATTCTAATTTAAAATGGAAACATACCTCACGGCTAAAGAATCTGCATAATACCTTGGAATTTTAAAATATATTTATTCCAGAGAATTCTAATTTCTCACGCCTATTATCTGCTTTTGTCCCATAGCATCACAAGTCATAGTGGGAGACAGAGCATGTAAATGACTTCGATCAAATAATTTTAGAGGAGATGTATCAGATTTTAAATCTAATTTATATATGTGTCTCTTAAACTTAGTGGATGCCTGTGTATTTACAGGTTGCTTAAAAGTAGGCAGTGTCATCTAATGCTATGTAATTATGATACAGAGCAGCACTGCACAATCTAAAAAATTGTTTTATTAAGTCAGTTTTTCTTGGCTTTAAGCTACTCCCATGTGACTGTGGTCAGCATCAGGGCCTCAAAATAATTCACATCTTAATATCCCAGCAAGGCCAAAGGAGCAAATCCAAGAACTAGGTCTCTTCCAGTGTCCTCAAAACACCAGACATATGCTCTGAAGTTTTTCCTCTGATATATATGACATTTATAAAAACTTCTGAGTGTTAAGGGAAACAACATCTAGAAATTTTCAACTTCTGCCTCAGCTAAAAGAAAATCATTTGCTCAGTGTGGGACCCGAGAGCGAGTAATGCCAGGATTGATGCCTTAGAACCAAAGTCCTTAATTGGAGTTTCTAATCTTTTACAGCTCTGATACGTGAGTTTGTTAAACAATTGTTTAAGAAACACGTGGTTAGCTATATTTTCAGCTGTAGGACAAAAATACCTCCAACAACCAATTCTGCAAATTCTGTCCCAGTTAACAAAAATAGAGTCAAGCCAAGGCAAAGGATTCCTTCTCCAACCACAGACTCCATCTGTAACCTATGATGACATCACCTCAAGCTTCCATGCCTTCTGCTCTCTTTACTCTGAAACTGCCACCACCTCTTAAAGACTTGAAAGATTCTCAAAGGGAAACCCATCCACATTTTATATATTCTTTGGGTATTCACACTACCCGTGTTACAGAACATGTGTGCTTATTAAAGGGATTTTCTATGTTAGCAAGCAAGTTAGGGACTTGGGGGTTTGTCCGTGAGGAAGGCTTTGAAAGGCAATCAGATTTAGTCAGAGTGTGAAGATGGGGTCCAAACCCAGTGTCTATCCTGTACTCCCTGGGAAGGTAGATCCACCTGCAGGTCCTGGTTCTGAGGGCTTTTGAGTGTGGAGCAAAGTCTTTCTCCCACTCTGAGACCTGTCACGTCCGAGCTCCAGGCCAGGCTGCAAGTCGATTTCTTGTCTCCAGCTCTCCCTCCCCAACCCAGCTTCCCTCCTTGTCCACAGCACAGGGACTTTCAGGAGGGGTGTGTGTGGGTGTGTATTTTCTGAATGAATGAAATTTGATTCATATTTATTAGAGCTTTCTTTTAAAATTAGAACTCCCCTATCCTATCTGATATCATCTTAGACAAATAACTAGGTCACTAGGATATATTTTCTTCACTAATTATTTTATTACTAATAAAGTATTATTAGTAATATAATAATAAAATAAGTGTTTTACTTAAATAAATATGTATAAAATTATATAGTAATAATAATAAATAAAATGGTACTATTACTGATTACTAATACTACTTAGGTCATTGAATGCCTTATTTATACTTCTCAGAGGTAAATGTGTTTGAATTTCCCAGGAATTTTTTTTTTTTTTTTTTTTTTTGGTACACGGGCCTCGCTCCGGACGCACAGGCTCAGCGGCCATGGCTCATGGGCCCAGCCGCTCCACGGCATGTGGGATCTTCCCAGACCGGGGCACGAACCCGCGTCCCCTGCATCAGCAGGCGGACTCTCAACCACTGCGCCACCAGGGAAACCCCTCCCAAGAATGTTTTAATAGGCTAGTTGTCTATTCGAAAGCAGTGACCAAAATTTAGTATTTTCATAATGGCATTCCTCTATGAGTCAACATATGTAATGATTTTCAACCAGTAACTTCATTAGGAATTTATAGAGCACCTTCTAAGTAAGTGTAAGCCCCTACCCCTAAATACATTTAAGGCATTCAGATGTACATGTAAGTATTCAATTAACTCATGTAGAATAGATGAGCGATTAATCACGGTTACTATTCATTCATTCAACAAACATTTATGGAGTTCCTGCTTAGTTCCTGGCATCATTCTGGGAATGGCTAGTACAACACTGGATAGACAAACATCCCTGTGCTCTTGGAGCTTATTATTTACTAGCAAGAGACAGTTAAGCAAAGAAATAAATGAATAAATTAGGAATACAAGAATATCAGGTAATGATCTGTGCTATAGCGAAAATAGGTGTGTGCAAGGGTGTGATCTAAAACATAAAAAATAAAAAGTTGATGATGGCCTTTTTGAGGAGTTAACAATTGATCTGAGGCCTGAATGACAGGTAAGAACCTGTTAGGGAAAGCTTTGAAGGAAGAGCCTTCAAATTATTGGGCAGAAATGAGTTTGATGTGTTTCTTGGAGGGTAGTGATGAAGAAGACTCCTATTTAGAATATCAGGGGTGTGAGATGCAACAAAGTGGAGATACAGCCAAATGAAGATGTCCTGCAAGCAGTGTGGGTTGGAATCCTGGTGGTGGTGGGGGGGAGAGAAGGCAATGGGGGCACATATAAAAAGTAGTATATGGTACTTATACAGCATGATTAGTACCTACTGGGACAGTGTAGCCGTAGAAAAGATGGAAATCCAGGGCTGAGTCATGGATGTGTCAGCCTTTAAAAGTAAAGCCGAGGGATGTGCTACAGAGACCAGGAAGCAAATTAAGAAGACGCCTAGGAGAAAGTGGTACCAAGAATGTATTTCAAAAATGAGAGAATGGTCAATTGTGTTGAATACTGTTCAGAGATCTAGTAAAACAGGAATAAAAACTGAGTTAGCAATAGGGAAGTCCCTGTGACCTTCACAAGAGCAGTTGTAGTGGCCTTGTAGCTGTGGATAGTAACGTATTTGAAGCAGGTTGAGAAGAAAAGAAATGAGAAAAGGTAGAGATGGCGAAAGTTAACCATTTCACGTTGTATTGAGAAAGGGAATGAAGAAGTGGAAGCTGGAAGAAGATTGGGGCTCAAAGGAGAAATATTTTGTTCGATTACTTAAAAGAGAGTTACTAGAATATGCTTGTAAGTAATGGGAATAACCCAAGTATGGAGGAATAGAGGGAGAAATTGAGGCAGCAAAGGGAGAATAAAAAGGCAGAAGCAAATTCCTTGAAAAGTTAAAAGGGGTTGGCTCCCAAAGCACAAATGACACAATTAGTTTTTGATAGATGCAGGGAGCGACTAAATATGAAGACCACTTGACAATACAGAAATATTTCTGCATTAAAGTATTGAGAAACTAAAGCAGGCCAGGTGGAGCCACATGAATTTGCTGATTTGGGCCCATTTTTGACTTGTAAAAATACCACTTTTCTATTGCCCAAACTTACAATAATATGCTTACATAAAATAGCTTAGAATATACAAGTTGAAATAGATGATGAGCTCATGGATGTTTTCCGTTTTCTCTTTTTTTCTAAATTTTGTGAAATGTTTTCACATAATTTTAAAACAGATATAAGGGAAATATAAATGCCTCTTACATTGAATATTGCCTATTTCAGCTTAGTCTTTAGGTTAAGTCATAACGAATACCAAACAAAACAAAGACAGAATTAGATCCATGTAATCGTTCTAGTTTTATCTGATCCTCCGTGTTCTGTTCTAAAGGATTAAAACATCTACTGCATACCTAAAGATTCCTTAGGATCTGTTTCTTAGTGATTTGGATGTAAAAAAATTTAAATTAAAATAAATCCATATGTTTTGTAAGGTTTATCTTTAAAAATGTGTCCTTTGGCCTAATTGTTTATATTTTCTTTCGTCCCAGGCTTATTTATATTTATCTTCCACTGTGCTATGAAGGAGAATGTTCAGAAGCAGTGGAGACGGCACCTCTGCTGTGGTCGATTTCGATTAGCAGACAACTCGGGTAAAGGAGCATGTTGGTGATCGTTTTTCTTACATCGGAGAGTAGTTAGAAACCTTTGTCATTTTGATTTTCTGTGGTCTGAGCAACCCAGTCCCAGTGGTAGCAAGTTGAAAAGGCAGAGTATATAAAGATGCTTAGTTGTAGTCTTAGATTATTAGGACTGCAAGAGATCTGAGGACGCTAGGCCTGACCTTCCTATTTTACAAAGGAGGAGCGTGAATTCCAGACAGGTTAAGTGAGTTGCCCAAGGTTTCATGTCTAATTTAACAACTCATATATCCACTATACCATACATACCTTTCCAGATTTTTGAAGTCTTTAATTACATTATTAGGCAAAGAGATCTTTCTCAATATAAAAAATCCCGGAAGAAGAATCTTACTTTTTTTTTAACCACCAGTGGTTACTTCTCACCCTTAATATATTAAAGTATAATTTTAAACATAGGGTCAAAGTAAGAAACTTTTATGTTTCTTCAGGTTGTTATTGTTGACATGTCAGTCTCTTGTGTGAGTCACTGCCAGCGTGTCAGAACGTCTAATGCTCTGGATCAGTTACTTAAATAATGCAGTGATGATTCTTCAGGGCAGAGTATATTCCCCCTACAGCAGACTCATGGAGAGATGTCATTTCTTTCAGACTGGAGTAAGACAGCTACCAATATCATCAAGAAGAGTTCTGATAATCTAGGAAAATCTTTGTCCTCAAGCTCCATTGGCTCTAACTCAACCTACCTTACATCCAAGTCTAAATACAGCTCTACCACCTACTTCAAAAGGAATAGCCACACCGGTGAGTCACTCTGGCCATGATAAAGATGTTCTCTGGGACATCTTTGTGAATATTTTGTCTTTTTTAAAAATATTGCAACCAAAATTGAATCTATATTGCCAGAATATCATTAACTCTGAATATTTTTGTAACTTCATTTGCTTTAAAACTTAATTTTCCTTAAAAGGTATGGTCTCTTGTTTTAAAAAGTTATGTGTTTTTATTTAAAAAGTACAGAAATTGAGTTGTAGATTATTTCAGCATAGTAGGAAAGTTACTTACATGTTACAGTTAAGACTTAAGTCCTTTGAAATATATACAAATATAAAATCATAATGTTGTACACCTAAAACTAATATAATGATATATGTCAATTATTCCTCAGTCAAAAAAGAAAAAAATACCTAAGTCCTTAACCATTGGAAGAGTTATTGGCAATTGCTCTTCAAGTCACTGACTAAGTATGAAATAGGGAGCATCATACTTGGAAGGTGATACAGGATGGTGAGAAACACCGTGTCTTTGTTCATCTACTGAATCTTCATGATATTTACAATGATCACACTTTCTGACACTGAGCATGTATATGAACAATCCTGAAGACAGTGTGCAAATACAGGCAGACCTTGGACATACTGTGAATTTGGTTTCAGACCACTATAATAAAGCGAGTGTTGCAATAGAGTCACACAAAGTTTTTGGTTTCCCAGTGCCTATAAAAATTATGTTTACACTATACTGCAGTCTATTAAGTGTACAATACAATTATGTCAAAAAATGTACACACCTTAATTTTAAAAAGTACTTTATTGCTAAAAAAAATGCTTATCCTGTCATCTGACCACACAGGGTTGCCACAAAACTTCAATTTATAAAAACTATAATTTATAAAAAATATAAAGAAGATGTGCCACACATATACAATATAATATTACTCAGCCATAAAAAAAATGAAATTGAATTATTTGTAGTGAGGTGGATTGACCTAGAGTCTGTCATACAGAGAGATTAAGTCAGAAAGAGAAAAACAGATACCGTATGCTAACACATATATATGGAATCTAAAAAAAGAAAAAAAAGATTCTGATGAACCTAGGGGCAGGACAGGAATAAAGACGCAGACGTAGAGAATGGACTCAAGGACACGGGGAGGGGGAAGGGTAAGCTGGGACAAGTGAGAGAGTAGCATTGACATATATACACTATCAAATGTAAAATAGATAGCTAGTGGGAAGCAGCCGCATAGCACAGGGAGATCAGCTCGGTGCTTTGTGACCACCTAGAGGGGTGGGATAGGGATGGTGGGAGGGAGACGCAAAAGGGAGGAGATATGGGGAATATATGTATATGTATAGCGGATTCACTTTGTTATACAGCAGAAACTAACACAACATTGTAAAGCAATTATACTCCAATACAGATGTTAAAAAAAATACTTTATGAAAGAAGGAAGCAAAAAAAAAAAAAAAAAACAACTGTAATCTATGAAGGACAACAAAGTAAAGCGAAATAAAATGACATAAGCCTGTGAAGACTATTTTGCAGTCCTTGATAGCCAGTGAGCAGTGTGAAAAGATGTAATCCTTTAATAATTTCAATTGAAAATAGCAGAAATGCTACTTTTAAATACTAATTAAACCTCGAGCAATCAGCTCTCAACACTCAGCATCCAGCACTTTCCTAATTAAAGATGATTCTAAAAGGATAATGGAAATAAATTTTGTATTTGTTTAGCTAATTAATGTAGGCAAAGGCGAATGACACCAAAAAGATTCATATTTAGCTTTTTGCAAGCAGGGAGCGGTTTGTGCAATGTGTCTATAAATGTTCACATTGCAAACATTTGAATTTCAAATGACCCGTATGTACGTTTGAATCCTTCCACACGTCCTTACTTGTGCCACTAGGGTCCCCACTGCCTGGGATTCAAGATAGCACTGTGGAAAAAAAGTATGAATGTTTACTGAGGTTTTTAATTCCAAGGTTAAGTAAAGAAAGATCTGAAAACTTGGAGCAGCTTAGTACAGCAGTTTTTAAAGTTTCTTGGAGTCAGGGACATTTTGGGGAATTGAATAAAAGCTGTGGACTCTCTTCCAGCCTTTGAGTGCAGCCTTTGAGTCCTGCACACAAACAGTTTTGCCTAAAATTAAGAGGTCTGTGCACTCCTGCTCGAAACACCTGTGTAAGAAAATTAATAACAGGTATATAGTCTGAGATAGATAATTCTATAATAAATAATTGGTAGTTCCCTGGCACAAAACATCTTGTACAGTTGACTCTTGGACAACACAGGTTTGAACGGTACAGGTCCACTTAAACACAGACTTTTTTCAGTAGTAAAAACAACAAATAGTAGTACATGATCTGCAGTTGGCTGAATACATGGATACAGAACTGCAGCTACAGAGGAACCTCAGACACAGAGGGTCAACTGTAAATTATACTCAGATTTTCAACTGTGCAGGAGGGTCAGTGCCCTTAACCCTTGCCATTGTTCAAGGCTCAACTGTACTTATAATAAGTGAACTTTTTACTTTATTTAATCAGCCTTAAAATCAGATACTCATTTTGTTTCCCCTTCTAAAATGCAAATACTTAATGCATTGTAAGTCAGTTGTGAATGAATAGGAATTAGACCAATTGAATTGTTTTCCTCTTAACACACCTAATAGTTGACCTAAAGAACCACTATTAAAAGGCGAAAGAAGATAACAAAGTACATAATTTGGAACAGAGGACATTTTGGAAGTATTAAAATATTTGGAAATAGTAAGCATCATGGGGAAAACTGACTAGAAGATAAAATGAATTGCAGAAATGGGGGTACCTAAGGAAAACTTAACTATTTCAAAATCTTGTGTATTTTTTTTTTTTAAGAATTCATTAATGTTTTTCTGTTTCTTTTAAAATCCTTGGGGTTAAATGGGTTTTTGTCAACAAGTATAAGGATGTAGTCAGCTGTATGACGTTACTTCCACGGTATAATAAATTCTAGTTTCCGATCAGCTGACGTACAAACGGTCTTCTGCGAGCTAGCCAGTTCTCAGTGAAACTGCTGACGTTCTTGGGTCACTCAGGGTGTGCAAAAAGTCACTGCATAGCATCATGGATATCTAGATGGTTTATTTCTTGGCATTGATTCATATGTTTATGGTGTAGATAATGTCTTCTAAGAGCATTCCTTCAACAAAAGTGGATCATTCAGGTAAACTTTTATTACTTCTTTGAATGCATGAATTTTTTGCAAGGTAGTAAGAGAATACTTGCATGGATTAAACTAAGACTCTTGCCGCACCAGCAAAGTTGCTTGTTCTTTACAATACTTCTCAGCTAGCACAAGGAAATTCCTGCACTGAGCTGGAGTTTCTGAAATTTCAAATGGTCCTGTGCTGTGCTGGCTCTTCTCTGCATGGGGGTGTCTGCAAGCCGCTCCTTCTAGGAAATGTACCATGCTCTGGAGTTAGTGGGTCACATTACCAGGTAAAATAATGAAAAAAAAAAAAGTAGTACTTGAGAGGTTTGTTATAGAACAGAGTGAAATTCTTTACTTTTTCGCTGCTCTTATGAATTACTGGATATGTCACAGTACATTCACAGAAGTCATAAAAGAGAAATTGTCGATTCCAAGCCTGCTTTTTGAGGACTTTTGTCTGCTTGAAATTTAAGCATAGGTGAAATAATAGTTCATTTCCCTAGCCCCTGGTTTTCAAACTTGCAGCCATAATCAAAATCTATATTATCCACCATATAATAGCTACCCAGAGGACTGGGAATAGCATATATGTTGAAATACAAACCTTGCTCAGAATTTTACCTACTTAGATGGTGAAGACCCAGAAAATTGGGTCACGTATTTGGAATGGAGCTGGTCAAAATCTCTAAAAAGAATGTGACCCTGGAAGTTGTCAGCGAAGCAGAGTGATTGTATCCTTGAAGTTTCTTTGAGGATGTGTGGCTTTCTAAAAACATCAAGTACAAATTGTTCATTATTGAGATTTAAGTCAATAGAAAAATTCCCAACAGAAAACCAATGGCTAGTGAACGTATGAACTGAAGGAAAGCACAGAATCAATCAGCTTGCTGAGAGCCGAATGGGGAGGGGGCCTTATAAAATGCCTCCCTGAGCTTTTTTCTCACCAATCCTGGGACATGATCATTCCACCGTGCTTCGGTCTGCCCACTCTTCGCAAAGGCCATCTGTTCTCTCTTGCTTCCTTTAGTGGGATAGACACTCCATTTTCTATTTTAGCCTTCATTTTATTTAGTGTCTGCTCCAACACCAAGACCACACTTGAACAATCTGAGCCGTTTCCAAAGACAACAGATAAAATGATGATGGCTTTTACCAATTATTGAGGATTTTTAATGTTATGTCACTTACTGGGTCAAACTTACTCAAAATATAAAACACCTAGAGTGAACATTCCAATTTTTCAGCCATGATTCCTAGAAGCAGGTTTTCATGATAGAGTTTTTGCCTCTTCCACAGTGAATAGAAAAGATACAACTGTAGGGAACTGAGGACTTTGTAGAAGGTCATTTGCTCTTTCATTGATGTGAAATCTCTGTAGTTAATTTTAAGACAGCATTTTTCTCCAAAATGTGGAAAGCAGATACCTACAAGATACATGAAGACAGCCATATGTATTTGTAGATAATAGTGCTTAGCTGAGTTTCAGGGCACTAGCTGTATCACTTTTAGAAAGCTTTGGGTCTAGGAAAATAATATTTAAATATGTGATATTGGAAAATTCAGAACAGAAATATATTTAGCAGTCCTTTATTGATATCAATTGCTCTGATATTAGTGCTGCCAGCAATAACATCATTCTGAGACTGTAGCATAGTTAAAGAAAATATATACTTAAAATATTTCTGATAAAGATAATTTTGATTTTTATAATTCAAAAATAATTAATAAAAGATACCTTTTTTCTATAATTGCAATCATTTCACAGGTTTTTTCCATGAGAAAATGTGTTCAAAATAGCGTTTATGTTTTTTTTATTCACTTGTCTTTTCCAAAATTCTTTAAATTATATTTTATTAAAAATTGTATTATGAAAAGTGTCAAACGTATGAAAAATAGAGAGGATAATATAATGAATCTCCTTGTTCATATCAACTCATAGCCACCTACACATTTTCCCCTCCATGTATTATTTTGAAAACATATCATAGACATCATATCATTTCTTCCCCAGATATTTCAGCACCTTTTAATTCGTTTGTTATATAATCTGTTACTACCTTGTTTGATTGATTTGCCACATATATTTTTGCAGCAATTTTCTGATTATTCTATTCACTGGCTCTTTGAAAAATACCACTTACAAGAATATTTCTTAAAACAACTCCCAACACAAATTACTAGAAGGCACATTAACATTCTTTCATATGCAAGGATGCACTTTGAAGATGAAAAACATGACATTTTAGTGCTGCCTATTACCTAAACTAAGAAAGAACCAGAGCTTCATTTCCTTTGTGATCTTCTTTAATGTGCAAAAGAGCGTCCAGAACGTTAGCCCTTAGACATGTCACCAGCTCATTTTGTAGCCTAATTTCTTGTATCATTTCTTGCAGACAATGCTCCCATGGACAAGTCCTCATCAAAACTGACCCATGC
The DNA here is from genome assembly GCF_003676395.1 of Aethalodelphis obliquidens. Classification (NCBI taxonomy): domain Eukaryota; kingdom Metazoa; phylum Chordata; class Mammalia; order Artiodactyla; family Delphinidae; genus Aethalodelphis; species Aethalodelphis obliquidens. The sequence goes on along the minus strand of NW_020837947.1, from coordinate 21,887,692 downwards.
TGCTGGAGAACAAACATCAATCATCCCTGTCCATCAGGTCATTGATAAGGTCAAGGGTTATTGCAATGCTCATTCAGATAATTTCTATAAAAATATTATCATGTCAGACACCTTCAGCCACAGCACAAAGTTTTAATATCTTTAATATACTGAAGAGACATCAGTCTGCAGCAACGTGAAGATGTGCAAGCTGTGAAAACTCTGACTAGCAGATGTAAACGTGGTATTACCTAGGTAACTGCATATATATGAAGAATGTGTTTTGTGAAGAAGGCTTTCGTGAAATTCAAAATCTGTCTTTTCAGTGTATTTCTTCCATGGGGGAGTTTCCACCATCACTCAACTTCAGTACTAAGAGCAGCACTCAGTAGCCACAGGGATAGGATTTTTTTTAACTATATGATTGAATGGATCAATCAGAACTTGGGCTGTGGGGTGGAATAGTAAAATTAGAGGGCAAGGGACAGGCCGAGCTTGGGACAAGCCCTAGTTTAGAGCTCATTCACACCCCACATAATAATTAGATTTGGATATGGCCACCTGCTCCATCATCTTTCTCTGCAATCAAAAGCATACTAATATTTATAACTATCTCGGATGCCCGCAGGTCCCATCTCAGTGCTGGTTTCTATGAATGCATTAGCATTTCCTCTTTTTAAATGAAATTTCAACCACAGATACAAAAGAGTATTTAATGTCTGACTCAAAGTTTAGAAAGGAATTTTTTCTCCTTATCTCAGATGTTTAACCCTGAAGACCACAACATGCTTAAGAAAGAAAGAATTCCCCAAATTTTGACCTAGTTAATAAGAGGCCATGTTATTTCACTTATCCTATTCAAGACACAAGGCTTAAGCATCATCATTAATTATAATTTAGTCCTATACATTTGAATCAAGTTTAGTGTTGATGTTCCATTAGAGTGGAGCTCCCAGGAGCTGAAGAATGACCCTCTTACACCTCTGCTTTTGCTGCTCTACTGTACATTGAGCTGCGGGCTCATGGGAGGAATGCAGATTTCCATTAGGCATGCCGTGTACAGTAGTCTCTCCCTTTTGGGAAAAACAACCATTGAGACTCTATGGTCTTGTCTTTGCTCCAGAGACTTTTTAAGACATTTCCATTTGCACAAATGAAAAGCCTCTTACTTCCTCTTTCCAGAGTTTTGTTCCAAAGAATATAAACTGAGACTTACGTGGGTGACTTATCATAATCAAAATAATTTATAATTGTGTGGGTCTACGTTTGCCAGTCTGCAAACTATTTGTACATAAGTCCTCTGATTATAAGAGCCAGAGGAGGTCTGGCAAGACAGATGGGGTGTTATTTATGGATTAGGTCTCTGCATATAAGCCATGCATAATATTAAGCAGCTTAACCTAACTATCAAACTGTCCTGAGGAATATGTTTGCTAGTGAATGTGTAAGAGACCACATTTTAATTGTTCTTAAATGATGGACTCATATCCAGTTTCTTAGAAATCGGTCTCAGTACATGCTGTACCTTTACATTTGCTCTAGGTTATCTGAGATGTTTCAGGTTCTGGGAGGTGGCAGCCTAAGTGATGAGAAGATGAGACATTCTGGCAGAACCAAACTGCTTAAAGGCAGAAACCAGACTGAGCACCTGGGGACCTTTCTCTCTGTGCAGGAAGCAGGTAGCTCTCAGTCTGAAACATAGGAAAGCTTTCAGGCTATGCAGCAAACAAGGGGCCTCTCAGCTTTTGCTGATCTTCAATCCTGAAGCTTTTGGCCAGACTTAAATGGATGATAATGGGTTTTCATACTGTTCCATTTTGTAGCATCCTGGAACACTGTTCTGGAAGACAGGAGCATTGCCCAGCTTGGCCTTCACAGGGGAGGGGTGTAGGTAGTAGGAAAGGATAGTAAATCTAAGGTCACCAAGACCCTACAGTAGAGCCATGTCCTTTTCTCTAGGCATCTATATTAACAGGCTGCTTATTTGGGCAGAGGTTACATCTAGGTGAAAATTAACCTTAAATAGTCACTGAATCTTCATATACTTTCCCCCAAGCCTTAGAGATGGTAGAATTTAATTAGCTTTCGACTGTGAGATTTCTACCCAAAGTGCTTATTCAGTTAAAAGTAATTAAGAGATAGCTTTAAAAATAGCTTTGATTTCTACTTGTATTCATCCAGATCTGGGAAAACTTTTTTTTTTTTTTTTCAAATTTGACAACAATGTCAGCTCCACTTTATAAATTTCCAGTAATCAGGTAAGGAAAGAAACAATGGATAAACAGCTGAATAGAAACATTTGCAAGTGGATTTAAAAGACTGAGTCAAATTCTACCCTCAGTTCTGCGCATGTAGTGCTCACTTTCATCTAGCCCCGCAGGAGAGCAGAAACACAGGAATTTAGCTGTGGAGCCAAAATTTAGTTTAGCTTAACTTTGAGAATAATATCAATTTAGACTCTCTGGGGTATTTTTGGTTGTTTTTATTTTCTTTTTTTTTAACATTATGTTAGAGTCAGTCTAAGATCTTGAGGTATTTTCCATTGCTGTCACGATGACTTACATTGTAAAGCTTTTTATTTGTTCAATGTTGACGTAGACTCTTTTGTATATATTTATTTATTTGTGTTTATAAATGTGAGCTTGTTTTATATCTTACATTTATATTGCCTGGCTTTGTCCTTTTAATTAACTTTTTATCAGAGAGACTGTATATATTTTTTTCTAAATACTTTGTGAAATAGTTTTCTGTAGTAGTATCTCTGAATTTGATGAATAAAAAGTGACTGTGAGTGCAAATTAGAATTAGTAGTAAGAAGCTACTATACCTGATTTGCCATTTTACTCAAATAGAAAATGTTTTTCAAATAAATACTTATGTTGTTTGTGATCCAAATTATTCAATTCCTTTATGAGTGAATGTTTTTATTTCTGACTCTTAAATAGGAAAAGATTATTTGACAACTGGAAAATAACCTGGCAGCAATTAAGCTAGTGACATGGGGCTACTTTGCCAAAACACTAAAAATGAATATTTTAGAAAGATTCAGTTCACTGGGGATTAATGCATTTTGAAGTTCTTAGATTTTCTTAAGATGACTGATGCAAAGCCAAGCTCTGTGGCAAATTAAAAGCAATGTAGGTTTCCTTTTTGGGAAGTCTTCAGCATCTTGAAAGGGAAACAAATCAATAATACTACATAGAAGTTAGGTCATGGGATATTTTTTTTCACATTTATAGGAGGCTTAGAAAATGACAGAATTTAGCCAACTTGACTTGCATGAGTAGAACAGAACCTCCTCCCTTCCTTTTGCTGTGATTAGTTAGGATAACTCTCTTCTGCAGAGAGCCAAGGCCCACTCTGGCTCACGGCCCTACCCAGTGCTAAGCTGTGAGGCTTGTTGGCTGGTCACTGCTCACTCAGGTCTTCTGAGCCAACATTCACAACTCCTGGCCAAGCCGTGTTAGGAAAACAGGCAAACATTTGCTGAAGCTTCATTTGCAGTTACATACAGCAGGTTAAAGCTGAGGGAGCAGCAGTGAGAAGTAGGTGGGAAACACTTATTTGATATGCAGGCTGACCAGTGTTTGTAGTAGTTTGAAATCTGAAGGAATTGGGCTTTGTAAATACCGTGTTTTGGAAGAATGCCCGTGTTTCCAGTCGAGTAACAATCTATTTTTCTTGTATAGAAGCACTAAATCTCTCTCCCTCTTTCTGTCCCCCTCCCTCCCCTTCTCTGTCTACCTCCCCCCAACTTTCCTGCTTTTCTTCACTTCTTCCCTTTCTCTCTTCCTTCCCTCCCTCTTCATATCGAGGAAGAATACTTAACCGTTTTCTTTTTATGCTTCCCTAGAGAAAAAATAAGAATAAATGTGAAGGTGAAAGGGTGAGGATGATGAGAATTACAGGGACAGGGTTAGCCCTGGCAAAGAGAAGAGGCATAGCTTTCTTCTGAGTTTGAGGGACAGGTTATGAGATGAGCAAGGAGGTATAGAGGGGCTGATAGTGAGGCAGTGTTGAGTTTCCCGATTTTTATCAATTAAAATAATTAGAGGCTCACTTCACAAGTTGGGTATTGTAAGGGCGGTAGTATCAGGATGGGGATATGAATAAAATTAAAATTTGAAACAACCTTACGGGGAATGCAAATCCTTGGCTAAATTAATTCAAATAAGCTGGTAAATGGCGTTTGCCCTTAGAGTAGCTTTTGCAAGTACATTCTCCAAATCATCTTATTAAAATTTTTTATTTGGTGTGTTTTGAAAAAGTAGTTTATTTCAAGTTCATAACCAAACATTTAATATTCTAAAGTCTCAAACCTTATTGATTTATCTTAAACATTTGAGAATAGTTGGATGACAAATGATTGCACACTTACCCCACAACCTTTTTAATCTTTTAAGTTACATCTTCTGGTTGGCTTATTTTCATCATGAATTAATTTAAATGATTTTTATAAATTCAGGATATCAGTGAGAATAGAACATTTGATATTCACATTAAATACAATTTAATATTGATATATATAGTCACACCGTGTGAGAAAATAACACAATAATAGCAAAATAAAGTGTTTAAGTACTCTAAGAACAAAAGAAAGATCTCCAGAGCACCACAGTATTTTCCTCCTTCATCGTCCTAAAGTTCAATCAATCAACCAAGGATATTAAGTGACGACAACCCTGTAACCTTCCTACGAGGAGTTCACTGGCCTGAACTGACAGATCTGTCACATTTGAAACTATTTTAACTAAAAAAAACCAGTTTATCTGTAAAGCTCTGAAATGTAATCATTACTGCCAAATTAGAGCTAATACATCGTCTCCCATAATACTGTTAAGAGCAATAAATAGTTAGCTCCTGCAATGTCTAGCACACTTGAACGTGACACGTTATACTCTATTTTGGGTTTTTTAATTTTCATATGTGTGACTCTTCTACTGAATGACATTAATATTAAGGTCTGATGCACTGAGTTATGTTTATTCTCATCATTTTCTCATCATCAGGTGATAGCATACTGCTGGCTACATAACAGGTGCTCTGTTCGTGTTTATTGAATTTATATGGAGTTTACCTGGTCCATTTGCATTTTATATTTTGGAAAAGTAGATCTCAGAGTACCTCGGATTTGCATGAGTTTGTAAGGATATGGACTAGAAATACAAAGTAAAGGTGAAAAAACATATTAGCATCACGCAGTTCAAGATACTTTACCCTCATTGCTAAATGTCACCTTATATGATGCAGGCAAGTAAGATAAGAACAAAACGATACCAAGTTTGATGTTAACTCTAAATCTTTTTTAACAGTTTTGGAAAAGGAACTAGGTTCAAAGGAACTAGGTTCAAAGAAGTCTGAGATGAATAAGTACACAAACCCGCTTTTGAGCACTTGCCTTGGGAACTGTTTTCTGGCTCAAACTGGCTTCAATAGGGAATTTAATGTACGAGCACACAGGGTCCTCGTGGAGCCCTGTGACCAGACTTTGAAGAAGCTGGGACCGAGGGATATTTTTCTCTCTTTACTTTTACTACATAAAGTCAAGAGATGTTTTAGAAACCAAGCTGAACTGATCATTTGAAAATTATTTCCCTTCAACCCCATTTGATAAATTCATCAGTTTCCTTGAATGACTGTTAGGTTGCTGAGAGAACAGTGGTAACTGGTTAACGAAAATCCAATATTTGCTAGACTTGCTTTGTATGAACTTCTGATAAATATGTTTTTGTTCTGGCTAACTCATTGCATATAAAGAAAAAACTGAGATACCAACCAGCTTACTAGCCGGGGTTCTATTACTGTCTAGCAGTTTCCACCAGTGAGAAAGCCATGGTACAACCTGCAGGAAGGATGGTGAGCTGTGATACTGTTAACTAGTAAGGATGAGAAGAACTGGAGAAAGCAGTCATATAGAATTACTATTGTTTAAGGCTTACAAAGGTAGATTGACCCCATTTTGCTAAAGCCAACAGTTCCTTCACTCTGAAGGAATCACAGAATGTAGAAGAAAGGTCACTGGTAATGGTCTGTGCTATGTGACTTTAGTATGTCACCTCTCTGCTGTGGGCCTCAGTTTATTTATCTGGTAAATAAAAGAAGCTGCTTAAGAGCTAAAACGTTTTCAGCACTAGAATTTTATAGTTCCCGTTAACTTCTTTAAATAGAAAAATTCTAGTCGTTTTTATTTAAACACAAAGACCCAAACACTAAATGTCAAGCAAATCATTTGATCTTGTTCAATCTGAATGTTTCAAGGGAATGCATGCATTCTATGTCTTTTTTTTTAACATCTTTATGTCTTTTTTATTTCCAAAATAAATGCCTTTTCTATACAAACACTTTAGTATTTTCAGGGCACTAATTAAATCTTTTGCAGATAAAATTAATAGGAAGATTCACTCTCAGATACAAAAGAGAAGATGCCCCAGCAGTAAGGCAGTACTTACTCATTGTGAAAATCAGAATTAAAATCCTGGTTTCCTTTCGGCAAATCTGTGGAATTAATGATCCTCCCAACATAGGTACAAAAGTTCCATTTCTCCTCCCCAGCTGTGTTACAACGCTGTGCACGGTCCACAGAGGGAAAGAAGAAAACAGATCAGCAGGAAATACGAAGACAGCAAGCAAAACAGATTTGACAGTTGCCAAGAATGTGCCTCAGATGGGCAATTCAGGGTCTCTTGCTGGGTAAGTGAGAAACACAAAACCAATAGGTGTCACGTAATAAACGCACATGGACGTGCCCCACGGTGCAGAGGAGCTTATTTAACTTTGCTCTGGATGCCTCGGCCAGGTTTGCATTCAAATTAGAGACAGCTGTGTGCACGTAAGTTATGGAGGGCAGTTCCTAGTGCGCAACTCATTGCCAAATATCCGAGAAGCATTTTAAAGACATAATATTTCATGTGATTCCTTTTCAAGGGCCCTGAGAGTCTCCTAATTTGTATTAAACACCAGTTTACAGATTTCCCATTACAATGGGACATCATCTATGGCAATACAAAGATGTGGAGGTGAGAGGGATGCTTGAGGTGAGAGGGATGCTTGAACAGCTTAGAGGTCAATACAGCTACCAGAGTAGTATCTTAATATTTGTTTTTAAAGTAACAGATCTATTTCTGCAAGCAGAAGTTGTCACTATTTGATTCGCCCACGTCCAGTTAACATTTTAATCAGAAGGTAATAGAAAATTATTTCTTCAAAAACTTTGGTAGAAAACTATATACACAGAATGTTTTCTAAATAAAGAATCGTAAAAAGGACACTTTCTCAAGAACGATTCCAAGCAAGGATTCCAAACAAGGGTTAGACAATGTTTTACTAGGTCTTTGCCACAGTTATAGAAAACTCAGTTTGTAGTTACAAAGTGTTGGTTGGTTTTCTGGTTTTTTGGTTTTTTTCCCTTATCCGCAAAAGCTATGAGGGATTGCTAACATAGTTGTGGCTTTCATTCTTCCAAATAGTTTCCAATTCACGTCGAACATTTTTCCTTCACAGGATCTTTTTCCTAACTTTGGTTCTGCTGTTTTGCATGATCTCTGTTCACTCAAAAAGAGCACTTGAAGTTTAGGCACTCTCTCCCTAATCCTCAAGTTAATTTTCCCCATATCTCACTTAGCATGTATGTGGGGTGAAGGGGGCTGTGATGAGCCCAGAGTCATGGGGAGGAAGCTGTATTTCACGGCCTCTCCTTGTTTTCAGTCACCCCTTTTCTGTCCATTACTCTCACCGGTGTGAGGGGCTTTCAGGGCTTCCAAGTGCTTCTGGGTAGAATTATGATGTGCAAAGTCTTGCTTTCTTCAGTCACAACAAAATAGCAGGGCAAATCCACTGGACCCTAATCCCTCTTTCCTTCTAAATTCTTGTTAGCACAAACCTCTAAAAGGCTCGCGTGGGGGTGGGCAGGGACCCAGAATCTGTCTCCTAAATGATGGTAGTGCTATTTCCTAAAACTCATGAAAATGAACTGTGAGGTTTCATGAAATAGTTCTACTCTTAAAAATTGTTCCATGTTGTTCAGGCAAATGAAAATTGTCCAAGAATGCAAAGTGGAGTTCTGTTTGCTTCCTTCACCGAGAAGAAAGCAACTCAAGCATTTAGCTGAGATTATTGTCTTCTCTCTTGAACCCTGAACCTCAAACCTAGAGACAACCAGGGCATGGTGGGCATCCTCCTAAAAGGATGTTCTGTTCACTTGGACAGCAGGCTAGTTTTAACTTGATGTGGGGGGCAGTAGAGCTCATTCATTTCAGTGGTTGCATTGTGTGTGTGTACATATATGTTATGTACTATATAACAGATCTAACATTCTTGAGTATTCAGGCTTCTCCAGAGAAACCAAACCAACAGGATATGTGTATATATAAAGAGAGTTTTATTTCAAGGAATTGGGTTGTAAGATTGTGGAGGCTTGGCAAGTCCAAAATCAAGTAGTTTTGTTCATGGAAATTTCATTAATAGAAACCAAACACTGAAACAGCTTTACCTTCAGATTCCAAAGATGCTCCAGGAGAGTGGAAAGCTGTGTCTCACCTCACTTCGCATCTCCTTCCCCAGAAACACCTGCCCCAGACTCGAAGGTCATGTAGAGTCAGGGCTTTTTTAGCATCAAGATTCTCTTTAGAACTGTCTGGGCACAGAAGCACAAGCCTGAGGAATCTGAGGCAAAGTATTCTTGTTGTTGTTTATTAATTTTTTCATCATCTCTGCTTTATAATAGCTTATATAATTATGGGGATTTTATTTTCTTCATTTATATCTTATAACACCTCATACAGTTGTGGGGATTAGGTTGAAAAATTACCTTGAAACAGTCCCTCATTTCTAAGGCACTGAAATTATTTAAAGAGTCTTAAGAGACCTGATTTTAGGTTCCTCTTTCCACTCAGTAGATCTCAAATTTAACATATTTTGTGCATTTTATTCCTACATTATGGTCTAATTTTCCTTCCTGTCTCTTTTATATGTAGAGTTAACTTACTGATGTTGTGTGGAGAGAGGCAAGGTCTTCGCCTGTGTAGGTAGATTAATAACAGTTGTTCCAAATATATGAAGATAATTTACTTTTCCATTTCCATGCCCAGTGCATCTATTTGTCTCCACAATTCTTGCAGAGGTACTCCACTAAATTGTTTCTTACTTTGAGCAAATATCAATATGGTCTTTTGCAATTTTTATAATATATGCTACAAGAAAGCAAAGTTAAATGTACTCAGAGTTGCTTATTCTCCTGACTTCAAATATGTCAGCAAGTCCTTACCACATTTAGTTCCCTATTCTTAAAACCAACGAAATCGCTTTTCAAGGATGATAGCATGATCTAATGGGAAAGAAGTCAAATCAATAAGTTGAAATTTCCTATGAGAACTGAATTCATGGAAATCATGGATTTATAAAATAAAACAATCTTGGGTTTTCTTTCTGTGCCAGACTACATTGTCCCTCAAATCTTCTTAACAAATGAGAGGGAAACTACAGACAGAATATGTCAAATTCCACGCATTTAATTTCTATTAAATGCAAAGAGCAAGCTCTGCTTAGATATTACTAGCACGCTGTCAGTCAGCCTCCCAAAGACAGAAAACACCCAGTGTCCAGCTGGATCCCGGGTTCTAAGCTGGTGACACCTGCTCCTACTGAAGGCAGAGGGCAGGACAGGTGTGTCTGTGGCTGCACTGCAGATGCTACAGCAACTGAAAGGAGTCCTGACCCTTCCCTCCCTATCCATTGTACTTTTTCCTGGGTCTATGAAGGCAGATGAACTGTGCGCAGGTTTCCTGGTCTTTCTTACTCCCATAATTCCTTGTCGGGCAAAAACCCGTGTCCAGGCATTTGTCTAGTCCTTAAACAAAGGAACAAATATTTCTAAATAGATGAGGGATCTGCAGAGTAAGCCAGAAGAATCCCTCAACAACATCATCAATAACAACAAAAAGAAACTTTGAGTAGAAGAACTTTCAATTTATTTTTCATCCTTCATTAGGCAAAAAGTAACAGAAAAGTCATTTACTGACCATTGGCAGATCTTACACGGGAAATGGTCATAAAAGTTATCAACATTCTTTTTTCCTATAAAAAAGGATAAATGAAAATATGAAACCAGGCACTATGAAGTTCAAGCCTCCATAAGGAAATTTCCATAGTGGTTTTTATTATTTTTGCCCTGGATTTCCACTATAGCCTTCTAACTACTTTCTCCCTCTGTCTACCCACCTGGCAGTCTATCTCCTGTAACACAGGAATGATTTTTTTCCCTAAAACATAAACCTGATCAAGTCAGACCAGTGCTCTGTGGGTTCACCTCACTCCTGCCTGGATTTCTAGCCTCATTTCTTACCATATCTTCCACTGAAGCCCTTACCTCCTCCTTCCTGACATGCACACAGTCCCTAAAATTGTGATGATCTTTCATTTACCCATGTGTGAGTGGACAGCACTCCCCAGGACACTGTTTTAAAACCGTGTTCCATGCATGAGCTCTCAGGGGTCTGCTAATTCCCCAAAGCTATTTTAACATGTTTTTGTGTCATCATTTTTCAGGGGAGAGTTTATAGACTTTATTTGATTTTATCTGAGTTCTAGTAGCTATTTTATAGATTCCACTGGATTTTCTATATATACAATCGTGTCGTCCAGGAATAAAGACAATTTTAATTCTTTCTTTCCAGTCTGGATGACTTTTATTTCTTTTTATTTTACTTCACTGGATAAAGCCACCAGTTCAATGTTGAATAGGAGTAATAACCAAGACGAGTTTCATTTTAGACAATCACTGTGATGTAAACAGAATAAAAGCCATATTATCATCTCAATAGATACACAAAAGTCCTCTTTATCATGAACACCTGTTAGCAAACTACAAGTAAATGTTATCTACAAAATAAAAACTACAGTAAATATCAGATTTAATATTAAAATATTAGAAGTTTCTGCTGCATTTTGGAGCAAGAAAGGATGCATGCCAATATCACATCTATTCAGTAGGTCTTAGCAGAACAACAAGGCAAGAAAAAAGGAAATTATAAGGATTAAAAAGGAAAAAATAAAAGTTTATTTATGTGTAGATAATGTGATTCTGTACCCAGAAAATCTACGAGTCATAAATAAATTATTAGAATTACTAAATAAATTTAATAGGTTACTGGATAAAATGTCAGAAAAAATCAGATGTACTTTTGTATTTCTATATGTTGAAACTCTACTATCTACTTCTTTTTTTGGCATTCATTTATTTATATCAATAAGTTATATGAAAATAAAATTATATAAAATACCATTTGCAATTGCATAAACATAATAAATGTAGAGAAAAATGTGCAAGATCTCTACACTGACAAATGTAAAGCATTTTTGACAAAAATTAAAGATGAACTGAATAAAATGGAGATATATACCATGTTCATAGATTTTAAAAGTCAACAATATAAAAATATCACTTCTCTTCAAATTAATCTGTACATTCAATTCAATCCTATTAAAAATCAAAGTGGGCTTTCTTTCTGTGTGTATAAATTGACAAGCTAAAACTAAATTTTTGTTTTTTAAAAAAAAACAAACCTTTTTTTAAATTTTACTTTATTTTATTTAACATCTTTATTGGAGTATAACTGCTTTACAATGGTGTGTTAGTTTCTCCTTCATAACAAAGTGAATCAGTTATACATATACATATGTTCCCATATCTCCTCCCTCTTCCGTCTCCCTCCCACCATCCCTATCCCACCCCTCTAGGTGGTCACAAAGCACCGAGCTGACCTCCCTATGCTATGTGGCTGCTTCCCACTAACTATCTATTTTACGTTTGGTACTGTATATAAGTCCATGCCATTCTCTCACTTCATCTCAGCTTAACCGTCCCCCTCCCCATGTCCTCAAGTCCATTCTCTACGTCTGAGTTTTTATTCCTGTCCTGCCCCTAGGTTCTTCATAACGTTTTTCTTTTTTTACATTCCATATACATGTGTTAGCATACGGTATTTGTTTTTCTCTTTCGGACTTACTTCACTCTGTATGACAGACTCTAGGTCCATCCATCTCACTACAAATAACTCAATTTCGTTTCTTTTTATGGCTGAGTAATATTCCATTGTATATATGCGCCTCATCTTCTTTATCTGTTCATCTGTCGATGGACAGTTAGGTTGCTTCCGTGTCCTGGCTATTGTAAATAGAGCTGCAATGAACATTGTGGTACATGACTCTTTTTGAATCATGGTTTTCTCAGGGTATATGCCCAGTAGGGGGATTCCTGGGTAGTATGGTAGCTTTATTTTTAGTTTTTTAAGGAACCTCCATACTGTTCTCCATAGTGGCTGTATCAATTTACATTCCACCAACAGTGCAGGAGGGTTCCCTTTTCTCTACACCGTCTCCAGCATTTATTTCTTATAGATTTTTTGATGATGGCCATTCTGACTGGTGTGAGGTGATACCTCATTGCAGTTTTGATTTGCATTTCTCTAATGATTAGTGATGTTGAGCATCCTTTCATGTGTTTGTTGGCAATCTATATATCTTCTTTGGAAAAATGTCTATTTATGTCTTCTGCCCATTTTTGGATTGGGGTGTTGTTTTTTTTTTGTTTGTTTTTTTTTTTTGTTTTTGATATTGAGTTGCTTGTAAACTTTGGAGATTAATCCTTTGTTAGTTGCTTAATTTGCAAATATTTTCTCCCATTCTGAAGGTTGTCTTCTCATCTTGTTTATGGTTTCCTTTGCTGTGCAAAAGCTTCTAAGTTTCATTAGGTCCCATTACTTTTGTTTTTATTTCCGTTTCTCTAGGAGGTGGGTCAAAAAGGATCTTGCTGTGATTTATATCATAGAGTGTTCTGCCTATGTTTTCCTCTAAGAGTTTTATAGTGTCTGGCCTTACATTTAGGTCTTTATTCCATTTTGAGTTTATTATTGTGTATGGTGTTAGGGAGTGTTCTGATTTCATTCTTTTACATGTAGCCGTCCAGTTTACCCAGCACCACTTATTGAAGAGACTGTCTTTTCTCCATTTTATATTTTTGCCTCCTTTATCAAAAATCAGGTGACCACATGTGTGTGGGTTTATCTCTGGGATTTCTATCTTGTTCCATTGATCTATAATTCTGTTTTAGTGCCATTACCATACTGTCTGGATTACTGTAGCTTTGCAGTATAGTCTGAAGTCAGGGAGCATGATTCCTCCAGCTCCGTTTTTCTTTCTCAAGATTGCTTTGGCTATTCGGGGTCTTCTGTGTTTTCATACAAATTGTGAAAATTTTTGCTCTAGTTTTGTGAAAAATGCCATTGGTAGTTTGATAGGGATTGCATTGAATCCGTAGATTGCTTTGGGTAGTAGAGTCATTTTCACAATGTTGTTTCTTCCAATCCAAGAACATGGTATATCTCTCCATCTGTTTAGTCTTTAATTTCTTTCATCAGTGTCTTATAGTTTTCTGCATACAGGTCTCTTCTCTCCTTAGGTAGGTTTATTCCTAGGTATTTTATTCTTTTTTGTTGCAATGGTAAATGGGAGTGTTTTCTTAATTTCTCTTTCAGATTTTACATCATTAGTGTATAGGAATGCAAGAGATCTCTGTGCATTAATTTTGTGTCCTGCTACTTTACCAAATTCATTGATTAGCTCTAATAGTTTTCTGGTAGCATCTTTAGGATTCACTATTTATAGCATCACGTCATCTGCAAACAGTGACAGCTTTACTTCTCTTTTATGATTTGGATTCCTTTTATTTCTTTTTCTTTTCTGATTGCTGTGGTTAAAAATTCCAAAGCTATTTTGAATGATAGTGGTGAGAGTGGACAACCTTGTCTTGTTCCTGATCTTAGTGGAAATGGTTTCAGTTTTTCACCATTGAGAACAATGTTGGCTGTGGGTTTGTCATAGACGCCCTTATTATGTTGAGGTAAGTTCCCTCTATGCCTACTTTCTGGAGGGTTTTTATCAAAAATTGCTGTTGAATTTTGTCAAAAGCTTTTTCTGCATCTATTGAGATGATTATATGGTTTTTCTCCTTCAATTTGTTAATATGGTTTATCACATTGATTAATTTGCATATATTAAAGAATCCTTGCATTCCTGGGATAAACCCCACTTGATCATGGTGTATGATCCTTTTAATGTGCTCTTGGATTCTGTTTGCTAGTATTTGGTTGAGGATTTTTGCATCTATGTTCATCAGTGATATTGGCCTGTAGTTTTCTTTTTTTGTGGCATCTTTGACTGGTTTTGCTATCAGGGTGATGGTGGCCTCGTAGAATGAGTTTGGGAGTGTTCTTCCCTCTGCTGTATTTTGGAAGAGTTTGAGAAGGATAGGTGTTAGCTCTTCTCTAAATGTTTGATAGAATTCACCTGTGAAGCCATCTGGTCCTGGGCTTTTGTTTGTTGGAAGATTTTTAATCACAGTTTTAATTTCAGTGCTTATGATTGGTCTGTTTATATTTTCTATTTCTTCCTTGTTCAGTTTCAGAATGTTGTGCTTTTCTAAGAATTTGTCCATTTCTTCCAGGTTGTCCATTTTATTGGCATTTAGTTGCTTGTAGTCATCTCTCATGATCCTTTGTATTTCTGCATTGTCAGTTGTTACTTCTCCTTTTTCATTTCTAATTCTATTGATTTGAGTATTCTCCCTTTTTTTCTTGATGAGTCTGGCTAATGGTTAATCAATTTTGTTTATCTTCTCAAAGAACCAGCTTTTAGTTTTATTTATTTACTATCATTTCCTTCATTTCTTTTTCATTTATTTCTGATCTGACCTTATGAATTCTTTCCTTCTGCTAACTTTGGGGTTTTTTTGTTCTTCTTTCTCTAACTGCTTTAGGTGTGAGTTTAGGTAGTTTATTTGAGATGTTTCTTGTTTCTTGAGGTAGGATTGTATTGCTATAAACTTCCCTCTTAGAACTGCATTTGCTGCATCCCATAGGTTTTGGGTCATCGTGTTTTCATTGTCATTTGTTTCTAGGTATTTTTTGATTTCCTCTTTGATTTCTTCAGTGATCTCTTGCTTATTTAGTGATGTGCTGTTTAGCCTCCATTTGTTTGTGTCTTTTACAGAACTTTTCCAGTAATTGATATCTCATCTCATAGTGTTGTGGCCAGAAAAGATAATTGATACAATTTCAATTTTCTTAAATTTACCAAGGCTTGATTTGTGACCCAAGATATGATCTATCCTGGAGAATGTTCCATGAGCACTTAAGAAGAAAGTGTATTCTGTTGTTTTTGGATGGAATGTCCTATAAATATCAGTTAAGTCCTTCGTGTTTAATGTGTCATTTAAAGCTTGTGTTTCCTTATTTATTTTCATTTTGGATGATCTGTCCATTGGTGAAAGTGGGGTGTGTTAAAGTCCCCTACTATGATTCTCTAACTGATTCTCTATTTCTCCTTTTATGGCTGTTAGCATTTGCCTTATGTATTGAGGTACTCCTATGTTGGGTGCATAATTTTTTTTTTTTTTCGGTATGCGGGCCTCTCACTGTTGTGGCCTCTCCCATTGCGGAGCACAGGCTCTGGACGCGCAGGCTCAGTGGCCATGGCTCACGGGCCTATCCGCTCTGCAGCATGTAGGATCTTCTCGGACCAGGGTATGAACCCATGTCCCCTGCATCGGCAGGTGGACTCTCAACCACTGCGCCACCAGGGAAGCCCCAGCGTGCATAAATATTTACAGCTGTTATATCTTCTTCTTGGATTGATCCCTTGATTATTATGTAGTGTCCTTCTTTGTCTCTTGTAATAGTGTTTATTTTAAAGTCTATTTTGACTGATATGAGAATTGCTACTCCAGCTTTCTTTTGATTTCCATTTGCATGGAATATGTTTTTCCATCCCCTCACTTTCAGTCTGTATGTGTCCCTATGTCGGAAGTTGGTCTCTTCAGGCAGCATATATACGGGTCTTGTTTTTTTATCCATTCATCCAGTCTATGTCTTTTGGTGGGAGCATTTAATCCATTTACATTTAAGGTAATTATCATTATGTATGTTCCTATTACCATTTTCTTAATTGTTTTTGGTTTGTTATCGTAGGTCTTTTCCTTCTCTTGTGTTTCCTGCCTGGAGAAGTTCCTTTAGTATTTGTTGTAAAGCTGGTTTTGTGGTGCTGAATTCTCTTAGCTTTTGCTTGTCTGTAAAACTTTTAATTTCTCCGTCAAATCTGAATGAGATTCTTGCTGGGCAGAGTAATCTTTGGTTGTAGGTTTTTCCCTTTCATCACTTTAAGTATGTCTTGCCACTCCCTTCTGGCTTGCAGAGTTTCTGCTGAAAGATCAACTGTTTACCTTATGGGGATTCCCTTGTATGTTATTTGTTGTTTTTCCCTTGCTGGTTTTAATATTTTTTCTTTGTATTTAATTTTTGATAGTTTGATTAGTATGTATCTTTGCTTGTTTTCCTTGGATTTATCCTGTATGGGACTCTCTGTGTTTCCTGGACTTGACTGATCATTTCCTTTTCCATATTAGGGAAGTTTTCAACTATAATCTCTTCAAATATTTTCTTAGTCTCTTTCTTTTTCTCTTCTTCTGGGACCCCTATAATTCAAATGTTGGTGCATTTAATGTTTTCCCAGAGGTCTCTGAGACTGTCCTCAATTCTTTTCATTCTTTTTTCTTTATTCTGCCCTGCAGTAGTTATTTCCACTATTTTATCTTCCAGGTCAGTTATCTGTTCTTCTGCCTCAGTTATTCTACTATTGATTCCTTCTAGAGAATTTTTAATTTCATTTATTGTGTTGTTCATCATTGTTTGTTTGCTCTTTAGTTCTTCTAGTTCCTTGTTAAACATTTCTTTTATTTTCTCCATTCTATTTCCAAGATTTTGGATCATCTTTAGTATCATTACTTTGAATTCTTTTTCAGGTATGCTGCCTATTTCCTCTTCATTTGTTTGGTCTGGTGGATTTTTACCTTGCTCCTTCATCTGTTGTGTGTTTCTGTGTCTTCTCATTTTGCTTCACTTACTGTGTTTGGGGTCTCCTTTTTGCAAGCTGCAAGTTCATAGTTGCCGTTGTTTTTGGTGTCTGCCCCCAGTGGCTAAGTTTGGTTCAGTGGGTTGTGTAGGCTTCCTGGTGGAGGGGACTAGTGCCTGTGTTCTGGTCTTTCTGGTAGGCAGGATCACGTCTGGTCGTGTGTTTTGGGGTGTCTGTGACCTTATTATGATCTTAGGCAGCCTCTCTGATGATGTGTGGGGTTGTGTTCCTTCATGCTAGTTGTTTGGCATAGGGTGTACAGCACTGTAGCTAGCTGGTTGTTGAGTGGAGCTGGGACTTAATGTTGAGATGGAGATCTCTGAGAGAGCTTTTGCTGTTTGATATTTCATGGAGCAAGGAGGTCTCTGGTGGACCAATGTCCTGAGCTTGGCTCTCCCACCTCAGAGGTTCAGGCCTGACACCCAGCCAGAGCACCAAGACCCTGTCAGCCACACAGCTCAGAAGAAAAGGGAGAAAAAAGAAAGAAAAAAGAATAAAATAAAATAAAAAGAGATAAAGTTATTAAAATAAAAAATTATTAAAAATTTAAAAGTAGTTAAAAAAAGAAAGAAGAGAGCAACCAAACCATAAAACAAATCCACCACTGATAACAAGTGCTAAAAACTATACTAAAACAAAAAAAAAATAAAAACGGACAGACAGAATCCTAGGACAAATGGTAAACACAAAGCTATACAGACAAAATCACACAAAGAAGCATACACATACACACTCATGAAAAGAGAAAAAGGAAAAAAATATATATATATATAAAAGGAAGAGAGCAACCAAATCAATAAACAGATCTACCAATGATAATAAAGTCTAAATCCTAAACTAAGATAATCATAAAACCAGAAAGCAGTCAGTTGCATACAGCAAACCCCAAGTCTACAGTTGCTCCCAAAGTCCACTGCCTCAATTTGGGATGATTCATTGTCTATTCATGTATTCCACAGATGCAGGTACATCAAGTTGTTTGTGGAGATTTAATCCTCTGCTCCTGAGGCTGCTGGGAGAGATTTCCCTTTCTCTTCTTTGTTCTCACAGCTCCTGGGGTTCAGCTTTGGATTTTGGCCCTGCCCCTGCATATAGGTCACCTGAGGGCGTCTGTTCCCACCCAGAGAGGATGGGGTTAAAGTAGCAGCTACTTAGGGGACTCTGGCTCACTCAGGCCAGGGGAAGGAGGGGTGCGGATGCGGGGCGAGCCTGCAGCGGCAGAGGCCAGCGTGACTTTGCACCAGCCTGAGGTGTGCCGTGTGTCCTCCCGGGGAAGTTGTCCCTGGATCACAGGATCCTGGCAGTGGCAGGCTGCAGAGGCTCCGCAGAAGGGGGGTGTGGATAGTGACCTGTGCTCGCACACAGGCTTCTTGGTGGCGGCAGCAGTGGCCTTAGCGTCTCATGCCCGTCTCTGGGGTCTGCGCTGATAGCCGCGGCTCACGCCGATCTCTGGAGCTCCTTTAAGCAGCGCTCTTAATGCCCTCTCCTTGCGCACCAGGAAACAAAGAGGGAAGAAAAAGTCTCTTGCCTCTTCGGCAGATCCAGACTTTTCCCCGGACTCCCTCCCAGCCAGCCGTGGTGCACTAACTCCCTGCAGGCTGTGTTCACGCCGCCAACCCCAGTTCTCTCCCTGGGATCTGACCTCCAAAGCCCGAGCCTCAGCTCCCAGCCCCACGGGTGAGCAGACAAGCCTCTCGGGCTGGTAAGTGCTGGTCGGCACCGATCATCTGTGTGGGAATCTCTCCGCTTTGCCCTCCGCATCCCCGTTGCTGCGCTCTCCTCCGTGGCTCTGAAGCTTCCCCTCTGCCACCCACAGTCTCCGCCCGCGAAGGGGCTTCCTAGTGTGTGGAAACCTTTCCTCCTTCACAGCTCCCTCCCACTGGTGCAGGTCCTGTCCCTATTGTTTTGTCTCTGTTTTTTCTTTTTTCTTTTGCCCTACCCAGGTACGTGGGGAGTTTCTTGCCTTTTGGGAGGTCTGAGGTCTTCTGTCTGAGGTCTTCTTCAGTAGGTGTTCTGTAGGAGTTGTTCCACGTGTAGATGTATTTCTGGTGTATTTGTGGGGAGGAAGATGATCTCCACATCTTACTCCTCCGCCATCTTGAAGGTCCCCCCAAATTTTTATAGAAAAATGAAGGGTCGATAATAACTAAGGCAATCTTAAAGATTCACAGTGGAAAATTACATTGCCATGTATCAAGACTTACTATAAAGCTACAACATTTGAGACAATGTGATATGGTCATGGAGATTTGACAAATATAGAAATAGAATAGAGAGTACACAAATAAACCCACAGGTTTATTATGGTATCTTGACTTCTGACAAAACTAACAGCTTATGGAGTAAAGTATAGGTAATTTTTTCAATAAGTAACGTGGAGTCAGTTGAATACCCATATGGAAAAAATAGGATTTGACTCCTACTGCCCACACAAAAAAATCAAATCTAGGTGGCTGGTAAATCTGAATGTGAAAAGTAAAACAATACAGCTTCTATACAGTAACATAGGAGAAAATCTCTGTGACCTTGGAGTAGGTACATATTTCTTAAAGAGACAACACAAAAATATTGTGATTTTTTTGTCCTTCAGTTTTAAATTGAGAACCTCTGTTTATCAAAAAACACCATTTAAGAGACTGACCATGCACACTATTAAAATATTGAAATACATATATCCTGCAAAAACTCACATCTAAAATATTTTTTAAATCCTACATTTGGAAAGAAAATTTAAAAAGGTTAGGTAGTCTAATACAGAAGGGGCCAAAGACGTGAACAGGAACTTCCAAAAATTAAAATTAAACTCATACTGAGATATCATATACACCTCATAATGGCTAACATTTACAAACCGTCAATATCAAAAGAACGTAGCGCTCATACATTCTTGGTGGAAATGTAAACTGGTAGAACAGTCTGGAAACCTGTTTGGTAGTAATAACCCCTAAGGTTGAACAGACACATACTCTATGCCCAGCTAGCCCATCGTTAAGTATGTGACTAACGGAAAGACAAGCTGCGTGTATTGAAAAAGATGCATGATGATGTTCATAATGTTACTGCATGCAGTAACCCCAGTGTTATTGTCCATAAACAGTGCCATAGATAAATAAACTGCTTTATAATCACATAACAAAATACTATTCAGTCGGGAAAATGAAGACAATCCAGCTACAAAACGCAACAACACAATGTCAAGTAAAAGAAGCTAGAATGAAAAGATTGTATGCTGTTAATTTCATTTGTATAAGGTTCAAAACAGGAAGAAATCAGATAGAGGTAAATTTCGGGAGAAAGCTGGTAGTGATATGAAATGACTATGAAGAGGCATGGCGGGAAGGGCTTCCTGTGGTGCTGGGAATGTTCTATTTCTTGACGGATGGTGATAACATGGAAACATTCACTTTTTCAAAATTCATCAAGTTGCACTTATGATTTGTGAGCTTCTCTTTATGTATGTATTTTTAAAAATAAACCTGTGTGATGGTTGTTAGAGAAGCAACTGTGACAGCTGTCCTTGGGGTGCTATAAAATAACACCTGCAATTTCATAATGAAAAGCAGTGGAAAAATTGATTTGAGACACCTATATACTTTTTAGGAGTCCTTTCTGATGCATGCCTATTCCATAAACTAAAGTATAGCTGCACTTGGAGGTAACCTCTTTGTGTGACTGTATTAGTTTCCTATGGCTGCTGTGACAAATTACCACAATCTCAGTGGCTTAAAACAATACAAGTTTATTCTCTTGTGATTCTGGAAGCCAGACGTCTGAAATCAGTTACACTGGGCTAATATCAAGGCGTCAGCCAGGCTCTGCTCTTAAAGAGGCTCTAGGTAATTTTGCCTTGTGAGCCCTTCCTTTACCTCTAAAGTGAAATCTCTTTTTACTTCAGTTACATCACCTTCTTCTCTGTGTGTGTAATTCCTTCTGCTTCCCTCTTTTAAGGACACGTGTGATTCCATTTAAGTCCTGTGAAATTAACCAAGAATAATCTTCCCATCTCAAGAGCCTTCATGTAATCACATCTGCAAAGTCCGTATTGCCGTACAAGATAACATTCACAGATTCCAGGTACATCTCTGGATATCTCTAGGAGGCAGAATTCAGCCTCCCACAGTGAGCAAGCCACGGAGTGAGAAATCCAGCCGATATCCAGGAACAATATCACACCATAGCCTTTGAATGGTTTCATTTTGCTTTTACCGCAGCTGATATTTTGTGTGGGCGGGGCCGGGATGACATTCATTCTTACTCAGTCTCAACTCAGGAACTAAATGATATTAATCACCACATTCCAATTTGCCTGGCTTTCAGGTACTCTCTCTGTTAGACTGTTAGTCTCTCCACCTACAGTCCTGCCACGGGAACTAGAGCAAGCGGTGTTCTTGTCTAAGCACTCATGCTTTGCCCCCCACCCCATCGTACATTTGTTGCACACTTCAGCTCTCTAAGCAGCAGCTATTCATGAAGAATGTAAGGTGGTTTCAACAGCAGATTTGAATCTTGTCTCTGTTAATCACCTGTTGGATAATATTTACCAAGTAACCAATCTCTAAATTTCAGTGTGACCAACTATATGATAAGATAATACTATTTCTCAGAGCTGTTATAACAATTAAATTTAAAACTGTACATAAAAAGAATTGTCACAGAGTGGCCAATCAATAAATGGTGACTTCGCCATTATAGTGTGATATCTTTCTGACCTGGTGTATATAGTTACCATAGTGAAGTTGAATTTTCAGCAATTTCACATCAAAGCTATTATTGATGTGATTTATTTCAATTCAGCCTGCTCTTACTAAGCATCTATGACATGCTAGGACCTGGGCATTGTAGGAGATACATTACCGGATGGAATCAACCCTTCTTCTTAATAAGCTCCTGGTCTGTTGGGGAAAGTAGGTATCAAACAGGTGAAGACAATACATCTAGAGCTACAAAATCAAGGAAATTTGAATATGGTGTTTGATATGAAGGAATGATTAATTTTGTGAAGTGTGACAGCATGATGATTATATTAAAAATTCTTGTTTCTTAAAGATAAGTACAGTATCAGCTCCCGCTTGCTGCAGTGACAGATTACCACAAATTTGGTGACTTGAAACAACATATTTGTTCTCTTAAAAAACAAATTTGTTTTCTTAAAGTTCTGGAGGCCAGAAGTCTGAACTGAGTCTTCTGGGACTAAAATCAAGGCATCGGCATGGCTGGATCCTTCTGGAGGCTCCAGAGAGAATCCATTCTTTGCCTCTTCCGGCTTCTAGAGGATGCCCACATTTGGCTGGTGGCCGTATCACGCCAGTCTCCGTTTCCGTTGTCACATTGCCTTCTCTGCCTTTGGCTCTCCTTCCCCCTCTTATGAGGATCCTTGTGATTACATTGGGATGACCCGGATAATTCAGGTTAATCCCCCCCATCTGAAGATTTTTAATTTATCTGTAAAGTCCCATTTGCCATGTAAATTCTCATATTCACAGGTACTACATCCTAGAGAGGGAAGGGATGGGGAGAACAGAAAAGCTGAATTGCGTATCCAATTCAATGGTTTTCAGAGCTATAATTACCTTAGAGTTTCTCTAGAGCAATCCATATGTCATAGGACAAACGAGGCCCAGAGAAATCCCACATGGCAGCAACTTATCCTGGCTTCTAATAAACAAATTGTGCTCACAAGGGTTTGTGTTAAAACATGGTGGGAAGACAAAAGAAACAAACAAACAAAAACCAAACAACAACAAAAACATGGTGGGAAGAACTTATACATGCTCAGGGAGACTTTATTTGTAAAGAACCAGGCCCAATAATCAATGAGACTTTGGATTTTTCTAGGGATTCAGGAATCTCAGCATTGTTAAATTCTCTAAGAAAGGGTCTTACCGGTAGAACCTTCATCCCTTCATTCTAGGTAAGGCTCTGAATGTCCAGGGCGGCGCCCCTCACCATTGTTTGATTCCTTCTCTCTCAGGCGCATCTGTTTATATCCAGCCTTTCTTTTCCCAGACTTGCTTAGATTTCTCAGTATAGGTGAGGGTACATAGTTTATCATTTTGCAGGGAAAATGAAGAGATTTTCTGGTCTAAATCGGTCTTAATTTTTTATTTTATTATAAAAGACAAAAAGTGTTCACACAATATTTTCTCAAAACACTGTTAAAGCAATATAAAAGCAAAAAAAGGAGAGTGTCCCTCAAGATTCCATTCCCAGGGATGTAGCTGTAATTATGCACATTGCCAGCAGGTGGCATTACATCATTAGTAATGGTTGAGCAAACCATTAGAACAAGGTAGGTTGTTCCATTCTTCGGAGATCTATAGACTAAAGTGCTTATGGATCTCTTACTGTGTGCAAGGTTCTTCTTCAGACTCCGGTTTACACTGGTAAACAAACAGGCACGAACTCGGCTCTGAAGAAGAACATTCTAGTGGAGTAAGATGCACAAGCAAGATGCACAATGCTCCAGCTCGTCTTTTTAAAATTTCTTCTCCTTCTTCACCCTTTCTCAACTCCTTGAAAGTCATATTTCTGAGACAGAGTGTTATAGTGAAAAGAAGAAAAACAAAAGACAACTATAACTGTTTTATAAACAAGGAGACTTAAGGAAGGTAAAATGATTTGCCTAAACACACAGCTAGTAGTAGATGCAAGTCAGTTGACCCAACATTTTCTCTAGCATTTCACCACAGTGATCCTTCAAGTGACAAATTCAGGGCTGAAGTCCTTGTCCTGCCACGGACTCTTCGTGGGTTCTTAAGCAAATCATTCAAAGTGGGCCTTAATTTCCTTTTCTATAAAAATTAAGGCATTGGATGAGGTAAGTAGGTTCAAACGTTTTTACCAATGGAGTATTTTTTTTTAGTTTTTTTAATCTTTACCAAGAGTTCAGTAAGTAAAATAAAGCAAAGTGCTTGAATTGAAAGAGATTTGTTCCCCTTGAGCTTCTGTCTTCCTCCTCTGGAATCCTCAGCTTCCCCAGAGCACAGTTTGAAAACTACCACCCTGAGCGATCTTGCAAAGACCTTCCAGCTCTAAATCTCCATCATTCCCCAAATGCATAGACTCAAGTGTGAGAGTAATAATCTCAAAACGTGCTTGCTGCTTGGTTAAAAAAACCAACCCTAAATCCTGAAGATTATGACAACCCGGTGCAATCAGTTAAGAACAAAGAGAAAGTGATATTTAAAGCATTCTCAATACCTGCAACACAATTTCTTTTGAATAACGACCTTATCTTCATGCTTGACACACACTCGGCCAGGTCTCAGCTGTGAACATCTTCTGGCACAGAATCTCAGAGGTGAAAAGTTTGCCCATGGAGAACACTGGCTTCCCTGCATTTAGGCATCAAATACACAGGCTTTTGGCTGTGGTAAGTGCCCAGATCCAAAGGTGGTACGGCTTACTGCTCAATCATGGTGAATGGAGCCAGAGGATTCTGGAAACCACTCAAACACGAAGCCACAAGCAGTTGTGGGAAGGGCGACTTAAGGGCAAAGGACTAGGGGAGGCTGACTGCCGCAGACCTGAGAATTCATCTCCCTGGGTTTCCATCCCTGCTTCATCACTTTGGACAAGTTACTTTGGTTCCTAAATTGTAATTTTGGATAATAGCAGTAACTACTTCCTAGGAATGATGAGACCTCATAGGACAGATAATAGCAGTAAGTAAATACGGAGTAAATGTTTCAGTGGGTCTCTCACAGGATTCTTGCAAATGCCTCCAGGCTGGCTTCCTCACTCCTGTCACCTTCTAATCCTTCTCCACAGGCTGCATGACCTTTAATTGTCAGGTCACATCACTCCATTTTTAAAGCCCTTCGGTGACTCTCCCTTGCACTTGAGAGAACAGCTAAATTTCCCACGCTGACTCGCAAGCCCTGCACAGCCTTCCGTGTCCACCCTCCAACCTTTATTTGCCACTTGCCAACCACACTCCAGCCACACTTGCCTCCAGACAGTTCCCGGAACAGCCCAAGCCTTTGCCATGCCCTAGAGCTCTCATGTTTCCTGCTTCTTTTCCCAGAACACACTGGCTTTTCCTAAAGTCTCAGTTAAAACATTTCTCCTCAGAGAGGTCTTCTCTGACCGCTCTGTCTAAAGTATCAAGAATAAAGTGTGCTTTATTCCATTACACAGACATTGGAAAATTTTGACCCATGAACCAAACAAAGGTCTCTGCCAAAGGTCTGTAGATTTAGATACAGAAACCAATGCTTCTGTATCAATGTTAATTTCTTAGTTTTGATAGTCAAATTGTGGTTGTGAAAAGAATGCTCTTATTCTTAGGTAATATCCATTGAAGTATTCATCAATAAATGGGTACAATGTCTGCAACTTACAACTTACTCTCAAATGGTTTAGAAAAAAATTACCTATTTATGGTCTATTATTTATAGAAGAGAAAGTAAGACAGATTGAATGATAAAGCAAATGTGGGAAGATGTTGATGTTTGGGAATCTGGGTTAAGGGATGTACAGAAATACTTTATAGTATTTTTTCAACTTGTTTATAAATCTAAAATGGTTATGAAATATTATGCTAAAATATGAAGAATATAGGTTTCAGGGTGGCCCATGGGAAATATTATAATTCGGTCCTCACACTTCAACAGTATTTTATGGTAAATTATATTTACTTTTGCAAGATGAAGCATAATACGTCCTTAGAAGGGCTTAATACTTTCATACCTTCTTCCCCCTTCCAAGCATAGTAGAAATGAGCTGCAAAGCTATATAAAAATATATTAACAGTGTTTGTCTATAAACTGTGTATTTCCTCAAGCCATTTATTTTCTTCTTTGAAGTTTTCCATTTTTCTGAATTTTTATAATGAGCACTTACTACATGTATTATAGAATCCTTGAATTTCTTCATATTTTCCTCAGTTCCAGAAAAGAAAGGGAAGAGGGGAGAGAGAGAGAGAGAGAAAGAGAGAGGCAGCGAGAGGAGTCCTGATACCTTCCTGGCTGTCTGGGAGCCACTGAATGTACCTGGATGGGGAAATTCCCAAGGTGGCATGGTGTCAGCTAATGCTCACAAACTGTTACCTGCAGCCCTAGTATGATCTGCCTGCTGGAAGGGCAGCTGTTCAACTCTCCAGGCTTGATAACTCAGGGGTAATTGAAGATCTAGTCTGGTGGCTAAACTCAGGTTTCATTCCTCTCATCCTCACACCACCCTAAAGAGAGAACCTCAGCTCCAAAGGCATAAGCAGCATAAGATCAACA
The DNA here is from genome assembly GCF_003676395.1 of Aethalodelphis obliquidens. Taxonomy (NCBI): domain Eukaryota; kingdom Metazoa; phylum Chordata; class Mammalia; order Artiodactyla; family Delphinidae; genus Aethalodelphis; species Aethalodelphis obliquidens. The sequence goes on along the minus strand of NW_020837947.1, from coordinate 21,861,524 downwards.
TGCAACGACAATGATTGCACTGCCAGTTGGAGCATAAAACAATGAAGTATGTGTGAAGAACTGATGCTGACACAGTGCTGGACAGATGAATTTGTGCAAACTTCCTGAATGATTCAGATACTTATTTAGTGGATGTTTGTTCAGTTTTAAAACTCTGGAAGAGTATCAAGGACCACAAAGTTCACAATTTCCTTTACTAGGGACAATTTGTTTATTAAATTGCACCAATGACAAGCTAAAAGCCTTTTATGCACTAGCTATTTGACTTCCCTCTTCCAGGAGTTACTCAAAGGCACATAAAGAGGTTTCTCCCTCCACGCCTGTCTCCTACTCCTGTAGAGAGACATACACTCCACACCTGGCAGCACTAAACACATCATGGTGCCACATGTTCCCCTAACAAATCCACGTGTGAGGGTGGGAGCGAGTGTGGGAGAAGGAATGTCACACAGTTTACTTGGTAGGGGGAATAACTCAGAGTACTCTGGTCTGAATGGAGCTTCGTGATGTATGAGTGAGAAATGCCTGGACTTATTAAGCGCTGATTCTCTGAGTCTTGACATTCTATAAGGACTCCTGTTCTGAAGATGTTTTATAGACTGCGGGGGGCGGTGGGGGAGGGGTATGACATCATTTCTGAGAGACCACACTGCTTCCTATTTCCACTTTCCTTCAAGCCACACTTCACTCATTCATTCATTGGCAATTTGGAGCCATTGCTTCAGGACCACACACGTCATAAAAATTATGTCCCATCATGGCTCACAGATTGACAAAGAAGCAGCGTGCAATACCTCCTTAGATTCGGTTACGCCAAATGCTTCTGGGATATAACCATTTGATCTCAAACTAAATAGTCCTATCTACAAGCACTCCATGTTAAACACCAAATCTACCCCAAGCATGACAGTCTTCTGAGTTTCCAGGACAGGCTGCCTGAGGAAGGAACGTGGATTTTGCCTCATGTGCACCTCACTTCCCATCCCAGCTCTAATACAAGGTCACTGTGTGACCCTGAACAAGTCGCTTACTCCTGAGAGCCTCACTCTCTTTGCCTGTAAAATGGGATTAACAACAAGTACTTGTTAGAATATTTTTAATAGGATCAAAAACAGTGTGTAGAAAGTATCTTGCACACACTAGGTGCTTAACAGGACAGTATCTATTGTTATTACTCATGTAACATGAGAATGCACTTGTAACTCTTTGACAATTCTCAAGAAAAGAGCTTTTTTAACATTCTCTAATCCAACTGGCAAAAAGAGCTGAGAGGAAATGTTAGAGAGAGAGAGAGACAGCGAAAAAGACAAAGAGAGAGCAAGTATTTAAGGAATAAGGCAGAGTTGAGACGAGAAAGAAAGAAAGGGAAAGAGAGAGAAAGGAAGGAAGAAAGGGGGGAAGAGAAAGGGCAGGTAAGTACAAGTACTTAGGGAATAGCTTATTAGGATATTTTGGGGACCTCAGGTCTGTTACCAGTGGAAATTTAGACATAGCCCCTTGGGCAGCCAATTTTCTTATTTTCAAAAATGAGGTCATCTGTTGTTGAGGGATGAGGTTTGGGAGGGAGCAGTTTCCGGGTGTCTACTTGAGGAAACGTGTATATTGTCCCTATGGGCCAAAAGGTCAGCACCTCCCTCCTCTCTCCATCCCCAGTGGAAAGCAATTCACCTGAAGGGGCTTATTTCTCAGGGTGAGGTTTCTCCCACAGGGAATTTCCAAATGAGAATTCTACCCTCTGGAATCCCTCACCCCCAGCCTCCTGATAAGAAGCACTCCTTGCATTGAGCCTGCATCCACTCAACACTTATCTCTTTGTTTTGAGATATTTTAAAAATGTTATTCAAAGGAACTTGTGGTGGTTTTGTGCTCTTGGGTTTTTGTTTTGGCTGGTGAAATTTTACTCTTTTATCTTATCTTCCTAGTTGGGAAATATTTAGATTATTTTAGTGCCTGTCTATTTTTAAGCAAAGTCTAAGATATGGCTCCAGTGAGTGAATAATCCCAAGACAGGTCCACACTTCTGTCCAGATGTGTCTTCCTTCTGGTCTGCAGCCCCAAGGCGCCAGCCTTTGATAAAATCCGTAGGGAAGATGCCACTTTTAGAATTGTGTTTTCAGGTGATTTCAGGAGAACAATAGCCAACTAGCTCCTAAAAAGAAACACTCTGGCCACTCCAAAGAGACCACTGGGCTGGGACAGGATGATTGTTTTCCATTTTCAGTATTCCAAAGCTCAGCCAATGGCAGTGTACTGTGATGGTGAAGAGTACGGATTTGGGTCCAGGCCACTGTACTTGGATCCCAGCCCTGCAATTTACCAGCTGTGCCACCTAAGGTCTGTAAGTGATGACACTGTCATCTTATCTCTGGAATAATACCATCCTATAGGTTGTTAACAGGGTAACTGAGTTAATTTATAAAACCCTTATAACAGGGCCTGACATACAGAAGTGCTGTATTTAAATGCTGGTTAGATAACAGCCACTAATAAACATAATTAGAGTTTGGAAGTTCCTCATAAGTTGCCTAGTCCATGGAGAAAAAAGGAAATAAGTGGCGATTTTTATGATTTCTTTGTCTGTGGTGTGTGTGTGTGTGTGTGTGTGTGTGTGTGTGTGTTTTATCCACTGTTCCACCTGCTGCTTTATTCCTCTCCATTAATTCTCATATCAACTCTGTGTGGTTGGCATTGTCACTAGCTATAAATGGCAGAGATGGGATTCACGTTCCTGTTGCCAACACCCAGGGCTGGTTCCCTCTCCCCTCCCCCTAACCTCCAAAGATGCATAAGTACACCTGGAGCTGATCCTCAACTTCTATTTTATAAGAACGACTTTGGGGATCAATTAGATGGCTTTTAACAGCAGAGGATCTGTGACAGAAAACAGTCCCAAAGGCCCAAAGTGGTTTTGTAGAATGGTGGGATAATGAACTTTTCTCCTTTCTTTAGTTTTTAAATATTCCCTTTTATAAAATTATAGTACTGGGGAGGGGGAAGGGTAAGCTGGGACGAAGTGAGAGATTGGCATGGACATATATACACTACCAAACGTAAAATAGATAGCTAGTGGGAAGTAGCCGCATAGCACAGGGAGATCAGCTCGGTGCTTTGTGACCACCTAGAGGAGTGGGATAGGGAGGGTGGGAGGGAGACGCAGGAGGGAGGGGATATGGGGATATATGTATACGTATAGCTGATTCACTTTGTTATAAAGCAGAAATTAACACACCATTGTAAAGCAATTATACTCCAATAAAGATGTTAAAAAAGTAAAATAAAATAATAAAATTATATTACTTTTATATAAAACCATGTGCTTATTTTTTAAAGCATCAGTAATTGGTAGAATTATTTTTATGTTCTCTATTTAGACTAAATTTGAGTCAACTAATTCCCTTTTAAGGAAGAGATTCAAAGACTTCCCCCTTCCCTGACCCCAAACATGAGAACTCAGGAGTCTGGGCTAAGGCTGGACTTGGGAGGACAGGGCATGGATACCCACCCTGTATTATGGGTGTCCCCCTTTTCCAAATCAAAGCCCTATACTCTCTTCTCCCATTCAGGCCTGGAAAGAACTGTTGAATCCACCAAGATGAGGGAAACTGCTTTAATTCCCAAACAGGTTAATCTGCAGCTTTTTCCATAAGCATTTTGAAAGCAAACAGGGATAGCTGAGGGACCGCCATGGGAGTAGGCCAGATGCCTCCCAGAAAAAAATGACCAGTGATGGGTCCCAGGCACCAGATAACTCAGTGGCTCTAACTACTGACCTTCCCTACTACATCCTAAGCATGAATCCCACTGCAGACTGTCTCACACCCTTGGTTCTGACAATACACCTGACACTGATCCTGTCCTCATAACAGGGGACAAAGATTTTTGGCTGGTCAGCATCTCCTTGTCCTTCTTTACTTGGGGATCTTCCGCCTGCCCTCTGAGTCGTGGTGGGTGGAACTGACTCCCATTTAGAAAGTAGAAAGTTAGGCTTGCTCTATTCGGCCCTTTTGCTGATCAGACCCACCTCTCCAGAGCTCTGAATTTGGAGACTGTGATGAAAAGAAGGAGGCAAAGTGAGAATTTATGCCTTCTTGGTGCAGTGGCAACACCAGGCTCTTTGAAGGGTCGGCAAAGGCGGGGGTGCCGGGCTGTGTCTGATGGCGTCTCCAGGCGGGTTCCGGGCAGTGATTTTGGAACCTTCTGCTTAGGCTATCTACGCCCCTGCTTGCTCCTGAGCCTGTATCTCCATCAGTTCCATGAGCTACATTAACCAGAGTCCTGTTCTGGCTCTTGCTTCCAATAACATGACTAGTTCCCAGTTCTAACTCCTGGTTTGACCAGTTTACTCCGAAATCCTTTCCAGTGGTTTTCTTGACCTTACTTGCACCTCATCCATCCCAGCTCCAGCTACATCAGTCAAGACATGTTAAGAGCCTTTTACAGTTGTATGATCCCTTCCATCTTTAGTGATCGGGCTTAGAAACCTTATCAATTCTTCCAGCACGAGTAATGCTAATAATAATAGCTAACATTTACAGTGAGTGGGGGTTTTTCTTGTTGTTTTTTTTTGGCTAGCTACTTTCAGGCATTGTATCAGATAATACTTAGGAAAAATAACTATGGGCTGTTTCCTACTGTAATACAAATTTCACGGGTTAGGAAAACTGTCCTCAGACATTTATGGTTACGTAACAGTCCGGTGTGCAAAAGCCAGCGCGTGGTAGAGATGAGGACTGAATCTAAGTCTGTCCAACTCCAACGCCTGAATTCAAATCACTTCAAATCCCGTATCTCTGGGGAACCAACAAACTGTGTTCCACTTCAGCCCAGGAAACTGGGTCAGGCTGCAAATCAGTCACTACAGGAACATTTCATTTAAATTTCAAAAGGCAAATAAGTAAAAGGTACCTGAATCTGCGAGAGGTGATGAATCATATTCTATAATGATTAAAATATTTTCTCTTTTCTTAGAGAGGGAGGGAAAGACTGGAATAATTAACATTCGTTTGTAGTTTCAAAATTCAAGAAATGAGGAATTAAAAAAAAAAATCTTCTCTTGTTTAGGTGTTAAGTCCTCTTTCAGTATTTCCACTGGGCAACGAGACATTTACCAGGACACAGGGCAGTCTGCACACATCAATTTCTGTCAATTCAAAATCCAAAGCAATTCTCATCAGAGCTTTTTTTTTTTTTGAGGGCCTATATTAGGCATTGTGGTCAAACAAGTTAATCCAAAAGACTATTTCTGATCTAAATGACTGAACAGGAAAAAAAAATATTTTTCCTCCTTCCAATGAGAGCCTGATAAGATAGACATGCAACTCGAAGTGTAAAAACTATTTCCTAGGAAGGAAGCCATTGGTGGACCCCTAGTTCCTCCTTCATAGTCATTTAATTCGTAAATATTCAAAGAAGCCTGTAGTTCACAAGAAAAATCAATGTCAAGATCAGAAGTGGTGCTGCTTGAGCCTAATTCATGGATGTTTATCTTCTTAAAGACAATTTAAAATTTTTGTTCTTTTTGGTATATCATCATTACTTTTAGGATCTGCCTATTTTTTCATGATGGCGATAGTTCAAAACAATGATGACATTTTACTTCAGGTTAGCCAAGCTCTAGAAACCACAGCAGAGTGCATAGTCTTTCCTGGCAGGAGGGAAACATACGAAGTTTAACCAGTAACTGACAGCACATGGGGTTGTGAGACCTGTGTTTCTGCCGCAAACCTTGTAAACTTTGGCTAAATAACTTGCTTATACATATCTTCCTTGACTTATGATGGGGTTACATCCTAATAAATCCATTGTAAGTTGAAAATATCGTAAGTGGAAAGTGCATTTAAAACACCTACCCTTCCGAACATCGTAGCTTAGCCCAGCCTACCTTAAACATGCTCAGAACACTTACATCAGCCCACAGTTGGGCAAAGTCATCTAACATAAAGCCTGTTTAATAATGAAGTGTTGAGTATCTTATGTAATTTATTGAATACTGTACTGAAAGTGAAAGAATGGTTGTCCATGTCCAGAATAACTGTAAGTGTACTGGTTATTTACCCTGGGGGTCACGTGGCTGACCAGGAGCTGCAAGTTCCGTAAAGCCGCTCAGCATCACAAGAGAGTATCACACTACATACCACTACCCTGGGAAAAGAAAAAGCCAAAATTTGAAGTACAGTTTCTATGGAATGCATATCACTTTTGTACCACTGTAAATTTGAAAAATCGTAAGTCAAACCATTGTAAATTTGGAACTGCTGTATTGCCTAAATTTTCCCAACCAAAAGCTGGGAATGGTACCCTTGAGTCCTACAACTCAAAAGTATTATTAAAATTAGGTGATATATGATGTGTTGAAAGTACATTTTATAAAAGAGAAGATTTATAAACTTGTCTAATATCTTCTCTCATGTTGTTTTATCAATTTTATTCTATAAGCTTCTTCCTTGAAAAAATTCACTATGACACTTATGCTTGCCTTACTATAAAACCATGATATATCAGCTACGGCAGAAGAACAAGTTTAATAATGTATTCTGCAAGAACATTACCACCGACTTTATGCTGTAGCCATCTTTCACCGGGCAAACTAATCCATATTCCATTAGAGGTCCAGAGCAGCTAATGAAATATATCATTGACCTCTGACCCTTATGCTCTCTGCTTGCTGCTTCTTCCTCTTCTTCTTCTTCCTTTTTTTTTTTTAGTCACTATGCCCAGTTCTGTTTTTAATGTCTCCTCTCCGCTAACTGCCTTCCTAGGTTTTCTACTCTGCCTTTCCAGAGCAGAACCACAGGGACTTCACAGTGGCCACCATGAGATGGACGGGGCCCCCAGGGAGCTTGTGAAATGCCTGACAAGTTCCTGCACACTGGTCTGCTCCAAAGTTCACCAGTTTATCAGAGCTTCACTGCGGGTAACAGGAAGCAAGGAGATGAGGAGACTGGCTCTTGTTAGGGTCAACGTTACAGCTGAACTAAACTTTGATTCTTTAAAATTAGCTTTAACCCCTCCTAACTTTGAGGAGAACAGATGGACTCAAGATAGAAGGGTGTTAGGACCATTGGAAAGCAGCAGACTTCCCAAGATAAGAATCCTCTTTTAACCCCAGCAACTCTAGTGTGGGACATTAAAATAGGGAAAACTGGAATTGAAAAATCCAGATAGTGCCACATACTATCACTACTGTCACTACAATGTGACAATTTCCTTAATTTCTCAGAACCTCCATTTTTTTAAAAATCATTTCTCATAGGATTGCTTATACTATGCAAAATCCTAATATATACAGTAGGCACTCATGACATGTTGGGTCTTTCCCCCAAAATATTTTTGGAAAATTAGATCTTTTAAATATGAATATACCAATATCAGCTAAAAACTCCGTTTATAACAAGCACAAATCTCTCTCTCACACACACACAGACACATATATCCATTACGTAAAATATAAGAAAGCTTAGATACACTCTGAATTTCTTTCATGGTTTCTCTGGATTGGTGGTGAGGTTTGGAATGCAATTTAAAGGAGAAGAAGAAACAGGGATTTTTTTAAAAAAGATTAATTTTTAGAGCGATTTTAAGTTTATAACAAAATTGAGAGGAAGAAACAAAGATTCTTGACTTCTAATGTTTTTGAAAGGCAAGTATAAGCAGAGGCTGATGTTTCACAGAATAAGATCTCCAGGCCCAAATACATCATCAACAACTGCTCTCTGCCCACAAAGAATTAGTACTGTTTGGATCGTGAAGGAATAAATACTATGAATCCCTACTGACGAATTAATAGCATGCACAATAGAACTACTGAACAAATATAGATCAAAGAAAGAGCATCTGGCTTTTTGGCAACAGGAGGATACATAGCAAATGCAGTGGGAAATTATTCAGGGAACTGCAGAGAAATTAAGCTGCATTGCTCTTTGTTAAGGAAGCCACACAAAGGTCATGTTATCATGCAAAAAAGTATTGGAAGGTAATCATCTCCTCTTCCTAATACAAGCTTCAATTCTATTCAATTCCAGAAATATTTATTGAGCACCTACTATGAGAATCTATTATACTATATTTCAGGGGCATTGGTTGGCACTTGTCGGGAGCAGAGCACTAGAATGGTGACGAGCACAGATTTCAGGGTCAGGTAGAGAGGGTTTGAAGTCCAGCTCCATCATTTACTAGCTGCTTTTTTTTTCTTGGTTTTTTTGTTTGTTTGTTTTTTTACCTTGGGATGTTTGATAGTTCGCTCTTTCTAGAAACAGACACCTAGGAGAGTGATGCTTATAGACAGACATATGGATGGACATTCATTGAGATACAATGAGAAAGGGATAACAGTGTTAAAAACCACTGGCTGAGTGATGCTTGGCAATTTTCTAAGTACATTTTATATGCCATTTTTCATCTTGATAGCATACTGAGGCTAAAGATATCAGAGTTTTTTTTCTTATTTCTACATTATAAATGATTAAAGATGATCCAACCATAAGGACGTTATAGTTAAATTTGACAGAGTGTCTTCAGATGATTAGTAGTGAAGTAAGGAATTTTTACTGAAACAGTGACTGGCACATAGCACGACTTCATGTCACTTGGCTATACTTGACTCTGATCATAGTTGTAGGAAGCAATAAAATTTTAGCAATTATCAGAGATGAAGAAGCAATAAAACTTTTAGCAATATGTGGGAGTATATGATAAATTAGCCTAAATAAAATTTATAGTGAATAAACTGTGGAGGTATATGCCTGGATCCAGCTACCTTAAAAGGTAAAAACATCTACCCAGGAACTGTGGGATAACCAAATCTTCCTGGAATTTTCTTTTGAGAAAATAGTTCTTTTTATTTCACTTATTCGTTCTTAAGAAACATGAAATAAATACAATTATAAGAAAGCTTTTCAATGGTCATTTTTGGTTTATAAATTCTAAAATACTTTATTAGAGTCTTTAACACATGCTTCATAATTTGATATAATTGATGTGCAATCAACTGCATGTATTTAAAATGTACAATTTAAAATTTTTGTACAATTTTGTACAAAAATAGGTACAATTTTAAAGTTTCGACACATGTATACAACTGTGAAATCATCACCTCCAAAGTTTCCTCTCATCCTTTGTAGTCTGTCCCATCCCATCCATGACCCCAGGCCCAAGCACCCACTGACTTACTTTCTGTCACTAGAGATTAGTTTGCATTTTCTAAAATTTTATATAAATGACAGTATGTATTCTTCTTTCACTCAGCATAATTATTTTGTGATTCATCAATATCACTGCATGTGTCAATATTTCATTCCTTTTTATTACCAAGTAGTTTTCTATTTTATGGATAAACCATAATTTGTTTATCCAGTCATTGTAGATGGAAATTTGAATTATTTCTAGTTTGGGGAGATCATAAGTGCTCTGACATTTGTGTATAACACTTTGTATGAGCAAACGCTCTCTTTTCACATAAATAATATGAGGGGAATGGCTGGATCATAAAAGGTGCATCTTTATCTTTTTTGGAAACTGATAAAATTTTCCAAAAAGGCATACCATTTTATATTCCCACCAGAAGTGAATGAGAGTGCCCATTCTTCCATATCCTTGCCAGTGCTTGGTATGGTCAGTCTTTTTAATTTCAGCCATTCTAATAAGCTTGCAATTATGATTTTAATTTGCATTTCCCTAATGACTAAAGATGATGAGCATTTTTTCATATGTTTGTTTGCCACCTCTATGCCTTCTTTGATGAAATGTCTAGTCAAATATTTTGATCATTTTTTAAGAATTAAGTTTTTGTTTTTGTTTTAAAGAAGATGTTGGGGGTAGGAGTTTATTAGTTAATTTATTTATTTTTGCTGTGTTGGGTCTTCATTTCTGTGCAAGGGCTTTCTCTAGTTGTGGCAAGTGGGGGCCACTCTCACTATCGCGGCCTCTCTTATTGTGGAGCACAGGCTCCAGACGCGCAGGCTCAGTAGTTGTGGCTCACGGGCCTAGTTGCTCCACGATATGTGGGATCCTCCCAGATCAGGACTCGAACCCGTGTCCCCGGCATTTGCAGGCAGATTCTCAACCATTGCACCACCAGGGAAGCCCAAGGTTTTTTTTTATTATTATTATTATTGGGTTTTGAGGATTTTATATATGCTGGACACAAGTTATTTATCATATATATCTTCTAAATATTTTCTCTAGTCTATCTTTTCAGTCTATTAACAGCCTCTTTTGAAGAGCTAAAGGTTTTAATTTTGATGAAGTCCACTTACCATTTTTTTCTTTTAGGTTTAGGACTTCTAGTGTGGAATCTAAGAAATCTTTGCCCAACTCAAGGTCACACTAATTTTTACCCATGTTTTCTTCAGTAAATTTTATCCTTTTAGGTCTCACATTTCGTTCTACAGTTCACTTTGACCTAATTTTCATATACGGTGTGATACAGCTCAAAGTTCATTTTGGAGGAGAGGTGCATATGGATCTCCACTTCTTCCAGCACCATTTGTTGAAAAGACTGTTCTTTCTCCACGGAATTACCTTCGTTCTTTTGTCAGATGTCAGTTGTCCATAAATGTGTGATCTATTTCTGGATTCTCTATTCTGCTCCCTTTATCTGTTTACCTATTTTTGTTTTGATACCACACTGTGTTGATTACTGTCACTTTATGATAAACCTTGAAATAGCAGTGCAAGTCATACAAATTTGTTCTTCTTTTTCAAATTTGTTTTATCTATTCTTGGTTCTATGCACTTGCATATGATTTTTACAATCAGATTGTCAATCTTTACAGAATAGCATCCTGGAATTTTAATTGGGATTGTTTGGAATCTGTAGATCAATTTTTTTTTTTTTTTTTGCGGTACACGGGCCTCTCACTGTTGTGGCCTCTCCCGTTGCGGAGCACAGGCTCCGGACGCACAGTCTCAATAGTTGTGGCTCACGGGCCTAACTGCTCCATGGCATGTAGGATCTTACCGGACCAGGGCACGAACCCGTGTCCCCTGCATCAGCAGGCGGACTCTCAACCACTGAGCCACCAGGGAAGCCCCTATAGATCAATTTTGAGAGAATTAGCATCTTAACAATATTGAGTCTTCTAAGACATGAACAAGGTATAGCTCTACATTTATCTAAATATCTTTTAATTTATCTCAGGAGCATTTTGTAATTTTTAGTGTAGAGGTCTTACACATCTTTTGTTAGATTTATTCACTAAGTAGATCATAATTTAATGCCATTGTAAATAGTGTTTTTTAATTTCAATTTCTGATTGTTCATTGTTCATATATGTAAAAATACAACTGATTTTGTAAATTGAGCTCCTATTCTACTATCTTGCAAAACCCACTTCTTGTTCTAGCGGTGAGAGTGGACATCAAGTGTGGTTTATCTGAGGAACGCAAGGATGGCTTCACATTTAAAGATCAGTCAATGAAAATCACTTTAATAAACTAAAAAAAACAAACAACATATGTTATCTCAAAAGATGAAGGAAAAAGCATTTGACAAAGTCCAGTATCTATTCCTGAGACTCAATAAACTAGAAAAAGAAGGGAATTTCCTGAATCTAATAAACAATGACTACTAAAAACCTCAAGCTAACATCATACTTAATTGTGAAATTTCTCCCTAAAATCTGATAAAGATAAATGTGTTATCATTTTCCTACCTGAAGCCTACTATCTTTCACGTGGAGGGCTTCAGAGACCTCCTAACTGGCCTCACTGCTTCTGTTGTCTCCTTAAAAAGAATTCACACAGCAGCCAGAGTGATATTTCTTAACCTTTAATTTTCAGCTAATTCCAGACGTAGAGAAGAACTATAATAGTTCAATAAACTCCCACTTAACTTTACCCAAATGTATTAATCATTAACATTTTGCCACATTTTCTTTCTCTCATGCTTATGTATCTCTAAGTACTTTAGCGTGAGTTTCCTAAGAAATAGGATATTCTCTAAGATCATGTGCAATGATCAAATGTGCACTTTGATACTATAATATTATTTAATATTTCCTATTTAAAATTTTCCAATTTCTCAGTCATGCTCTTTATAGCAACCACATGTCCTTCAATCCAGTATCCAGTCTCAGGATTGAACATTGCAGTTGATTGTGTTTTTCTTTCTTTTTTTTTTTTCTTTTTGTCTCTTTTAATCTGGAACAGTTCCTTCATCTTTCACTGATTTTTCACTACTGACATTTTTAAAGATTACACATCAGTTGTTTTTGCAGAATTTGGGTTTATCTTTTCTTTCTTCATGATTAAATTCAGGTTATGTATTATTGGCAGAAATATGGCATTACGTATAGTGATGTGACATATATATATAATGACACCACATTAGCTGGCTTATTTTTCCTACTGTACCCAATCCCTTGCTCATTCTGTTTCAGATACGCTAGCTCCTTCCTACCACAGAGCTTTGATAATTGAATTCTCCCTGCTTGGTTCCTCATAGGGAGGAACCTTCCAAGTCTCTGCTTGAATGTCCTCTCAAATTGGTATAAACTGACCATAATATCAAAGTAGGACCCATCTTCCTCCACTCCATGCCCAGAAGGTCTCTTCTCTCATATCATCCAATTTCCGTCATGACATTTCTCATTGTTTGAAATGATTTTGTTTAGTTATGTGTTTACTTCTTCATTTCCTGTCTCCCCAGACAAGAAGTTCTTTGGGGGAAGGGATACTTCTGTTTTATTAACTTCTGAATTTCCAGCATCGAAAAAACAGTTGTGACTTCCTGTTTCTTCTTCCCATACACTTTGTTGTCATTTTAATTTCAAACATGGAAGGAGGGTGGGTAATATGTCACTGAAGCGAGATTTAGGGTTAGATGCCTGATGTTTAAAGCACCAGACAAGACATCAAAGTTGTCGATGTTACCAAATTTGTATTTACATGCAATTTTTGCCCTTCTAAATGTTCCTGAGTCAGATAAGTGGCCTAGACCTACTTTTCATTATCCTATGCAATAGTAAATGGACATTTGGCCATGGAAATGAGAGAGTCATTTTCTTACTCAGTGCCAATTCCATTACAGACAAATGGATGAATAGTGACAAATTACAGACAAATGGATGAATAGACAAATAGTGATGAATAGCAGTTACTTTTTACAACCCCATTACTTACCTCAATCACTGGATTTGCCATAAATAAGTAAATAAATAAATAAATGAATAAAGTATTTTCCCATTGATACGTGTAAATATTCACTAACTTTAGAGATCAGAACATTTTGTCCCTCTTTTTCAGAATAAAAGAAGGCCTTTTAATCACGTCCTGGGCCCCAGAGTTCTGGTAATCTCTTTAGAGTTTTAGGTATAGAATATAGAATAGCAACCAGAGCATATTACAAAACATCTCAGTTGAAATCATTCTGGAAATGTGCACTTAATGTGATGGAGTCACTCTCAGCTGCTAGGAAATATGAGGTTTAAAAATAATTGGAACAATTTATAGAAAATTTCCAAACACTAGGTTCAAATATTCATTTAGATAAACAAAACGTGGAGAGAGGTTCATTTAAAATGTCTATTCCAATAAGGTGCACTTTAATTAAGGTTATTTCTTATTCTTTTATTTATAGTTGCCTTAATCTATTTACTTCCTGAAATTACCATATTAACCCATCAGCACTCGGGTGCTTGTGCATTCTTCAGAGCATTTCTCATTCGTAATTGTTTATAAATTGCTACCTTTGAAAGGAAACTGAGCTAAAGCATTGCCTAAAATTTTTTAGCTCTAGCACAACAATTCTCTATTCACACATTGAAATGAAAAGCTGTTGTGAAAAATCCCTTTAGGGTGATTAGATGATGCTATCTACTCTTGTAGACTTTTAACATATTTCTAAGATTTTTTTAAAAATCCCCAGACAAAGGATAAAGGCAGTTTTTTGGTTCCTTCATTCATTATTCAACCAATCATTCAAGAACAGGCATTGAGTGTAAACTTGGAATCCAGAGAGAGTTCAGGCTTGCACACAGCATAGCAGTTACTATGAAAGAGCCATGTATCAGTTACTCTGGAAAGCCAGGAAGGAAGTGGGGCTAACTGAAGCTGGGGAAGTAGAAAAGCCAGCAGAGAAGAGATAATATTGGAGCTGAGCCACAGAGAAGACATATATGTTCATCGGAAGGGGATGTGAGTAAAGAGTAGGTCTGGATGACAGAACGTGTGAAAACAAAGAGGTGAGAAAGGACAGTCAGTGGTACCACCAATCACCTTGAAATTGAAGAACTAATAGACAAAGACATAAGACAAGTCTGTTCATCTCCAAACAGCTATTAAATGCCCACTAATTGGAAACTTGGGGTTGAGTGCTGGGTGTGGGGAGAGGGTTGAATAACCCGTCCCTGTCTTCCAGTTTACATTCTAATTGGGAAAAGAAGACATAAATACATTAAATGTAAGCAATGATACAAGGCAATAATAAATGCTGAAAGATTTAGGGAAATGGGAACTTTATTGATTACAGCAGCTGGTACTCAGTCTCTTCACTACTCATTTCTATCAGTGAAAAGTGTTTGAGTGTGTGTGCCTCTGTGTGTAAGTTCACTTACTTAGAAACACTGCATATACACTATTGTCCCAATTCATTCAAATTGGTGACGTTTAATTTTTCTTTTAAGATAAAGCAAATAGAAATAGAAATTCTAATTTTTCCCCACACCCCAGTAAGTCACTTCGTGTAGCTTTTAGGGTACACACACCACTTAGAAGACCACTAGCGTCGAGCATTTAGAAAGAGTTGTGCACAAGGAATATTTTTCTCTTTCACAGCCTGGCCTAGATTTGGCCCAGAAATGAGTGCCATTTTTAAGAAAAAGTGAAAATGGGAACAGGATATGTTCTAGAAACTGAAGGAAGAAAATACTTACTAGATCTTTGATTAAAGGAGGCCATTATATCAAGCTTAGTAAATCTATAGCAGGTTTCTCAGGCAGTCTATGGACTACTTACATCAGAATGGCTTGGCGCTGCTTGTCATGTGTACTGACTCCCGTGATGTATATTGACTCCAAGACTCACTGAATCAGAATATCTGGAAATAGGCGTAGAGAATCTGTAATAAGCTGATTCTTTTCATCACTAAAATTTAAAAACAAGTAGTCTAAACAAGGGAGACTTCAAGTGGTCTGAAGTAAATTTTAGTTATGAAATCTTTTTTTTTTTTTTTGCGGTACGCGGGCCTCTCACTGTTGTGGCCTCTCCCGTTGCGGAGCATAGGCTCCGGACGCGCAGGCTCAGCGACCATGGCTCACGGGCCCAGCCGCTCCGCGGCATGTGGGATCTTCCCGGACCGGGGCACGAACCCGTGTCCCCTGCATCAGCAGGCGGACTCTCAACCACTGCGCCACCAGGGAAGCCCGGGACTTTGGATTTTTAAAATCTAACCAGGGATGCTCCCGGAAGTAGAGTCAATTGTGCTTAATTATATTTGTGTGTGTGTGTGTGTGTGTGTTACGCGGGCTTCTCACTGTCGTGGCCTCTCCCATTGCGGAGCACAGGCTCCAGACGCGCAGGCTCAGCAACCATGGCTCACGGGCCCAACCGCTCCGCGGCATGTGGGATCCTCCCGGACTGGGGCACGAACCCGTGTCCCCTGCATCGGCAGGCGGATTCTCAACCAATGCGCCACCAGGGAAGCCCTAGTTCCTAAATTTATATAACAAAAGCAAAACATATCTACAATATATTTACAACTTTTAACACTGAATCATGATTCTTGGTGAAAAAACATATTATTTATCAATTAACTGGTGCATTACATTGGTTTACTCATAAAGAGTGAAGAACATCGGCTACACCAGACAAACGTGTTGGGGCATCACTATGTTATTCATACCCCAAAGCCAGAGTAACCAAACATTTCTTGGGAAGCTATATTTAAAGGTTTGAACCTTCTCTGAAATAATTATAGGTACTATTTGTTTAGCATCAATCACATATCAGGCATTATACCATCTACTTTCAGAGATAATAAAACTCCAAGGAGGTAGAGGTTAACTTGCTCATTCTAAACACGAGAAAGCAAAGACAAGGTGGAGGGGTAAGGGTTCTTGCCCCATGAGACACAGCTGGAAAGCAACTCTCAAACCTTTTCCTCTCCAAAGCCTTGTTCTCTCCAATAAACGACATTTCCCTTTGCATGTGTTCCCTGCTCACTTCAAAATTCTCCCTTTGAAGGGTGAAAAGAGGTGTCATATCAGAACGTTTATTATGCATCTAGTCTCATACCTCTCCTGTGCTCTGCTCTTAATTTTTTATGTGGAAAAAGCTCTGTAAATCTCTAGTTTATACCTCTTTTCCTTTGACTAGGACTGATTATTTTCTCAGTTAGCTGGGCATCCTACATCTAATTAATCTAGTAATCTTGTTCTATTCCATTTTTTTCTCTCTGACACTTATTTCCCATATATTTATAATTCTGCACTCCCCCCCACCATGAATGTGAAGATCCTTTCCATTCTCATGTTCTATTTTGAAATTTCTTTATTCCACACATATCAGCATTCTTCTCGGCCCCAGTACCAATGAAAATGTACAGTGTGAGATGAACTGACAGCCTGCCTGCTTCCCATCACCTGACTTATGGAGAAGTCCACACAGCTGCATCGTCAAAATCCATTCTAGGGCTGAAGGAACACACTGGCCACATAAAATATTAACAGTTCAAACGCCTGTCTTCTACATATCTAGAGTGGGTTGTTATTTTCCCAAAAGGATTCAAATTATGCTACCATGCTCCTCAAAGGGAAGAATTTTACTGAATTCTCTCTTCTCTGATTGTGACCAAGAAGAAATAGAAAGAAAGAAAAAAAAAAAAGCTTGCTATTTTAGTGCCGGTGGAGGCTATATTTGGAGAGGAAGCTTGTGTTCTATTGGAAGTTAATTTTGGAGAAGATTACAGTGGAAATTAAGGATGGCTAAGATGGAGGGCATTAAGTACATAAAATTGAAAATGTTACTTTTACCTATAACCAGCCAAGCTCGGAAACACTAACACCTGTTTTGTAATATTTCTTCGATGCCTTTTTGAAGATGCTATAGATTCTGTATTAAAGGCACAGTGCATTCACCAGTTTCAATGAAGCTTCCCTTCCCTCAATTGAAAAAAAAACCAAAGGCTATTTTTTAAACATCACACTTGCATTGGAGAAAATGAAATATTCTGAGATGATAAATGAATAATAAGTTACCACCTGAAGAAACAGTCACACTTCCACAGAGCATTTTTCAGGATAGTCAAGATACCCACTGATCATGAATATTTACTCCTGACATACCCAGACCACCTGTAAATTTCCTGGTCTGGAATGGAAAATAGAAAATGTTTGCCACACCATTACACTCCTCCCAGATGAATGCTAACACTGTGTGGACAGCCTTTTGCTTCAGAAGAGACTTAACACGGGAGTTAACTGCTTTTTGCAGTTAATACTATATTTTCATTACCAAAAAAACTAGAAAATTTAGAAAAGCAAGAAAAGAAAAAAGAAAAAAATCCCACCCCTGATTCAAACATGTAGGGGAAATTATGTGATACTTTGGTATATATCCTTCCAGGAATTTTTTCAATGTCTAAATTTATATATATTTTTCTAAAAGAAATATTGAACATATGCTTTGTAAACTGTTTATTTTGCTTAAACATATGTCATAAATAGGTTTTGTGTCATTAAATATGCCTATTCTTTTTCTCATTAATTTCGTGGATGTATCGAATTTAATAAATATTTTAATGTAATTTCCTCTGACAGATTACTTTTTTCCAATTCTTTTATTATTATTAACATTTCTGTGATGAACGATTACATAATTAAATCTTTCTACTTTAAGAAATATTTTCTTTATTTCATGGCAAATATTCAAAATATCAAAATTGAGGGCTTCTCTGCATAACACGAAATTATTTTTTGAAGTGGACAATTGTGTAAACAGAATTCACAAAAAAGTTACAAAATTATTTAAGTCCACTTAAAAGTCAAATTGTTGGCAATAACGAAATTTAAAGGCACTTTTCAACTTAGGAATAAGTGTGTTCCAAAGGATAATTTGTAATTCAATTATTCTTTCCTTTGGACAGCAAGTTTTGTGTTTTAGGTTTGCACATGCTGGTACAGTATCTAGGTCATTTGTCATTCATTATTCATTCCACGGATAAATTTTTGAGAGCCTTCTGCATACAGAGGTATGGTTAAAATCCTATCCCTGCTGGGAAAATGGTAATAAGGACTTCTAGAAAGATGAAAAGGAGTACACCAGAGGAGAAGGCAGACATGAGGTTACTGCAGATGAGCCCGCCCCTCCCCCATGCTCCAATCTCTGGCCAAGCACTCTACTTGCACATTGGATCCTGTCTTCTTTTGTCTTCTCGAAGCTAGCACTTTAGCAACTCTCCACTCTCGTTTTTAAAGAATTGAAATATAGTTGACTTACAATGTTGTGTTAGTTTCAGGTGTACAGCAAAGTAATTCAATTATTCCCTTCTCATTTTGCCATCAATTACTGCTTCTCTATATTGGGTCAGCTGGGTCATTTACATCAGTATACAAACATGTTTTTGTATTTCCTATCTTAAAAAAAATAACCTCTCAACCCAATTTCCTCCAAGAGTTTGTATCCTATTTCTCTGTCCCCCTATACAGCAAAATTCCTCAAAAGCACGGACTATACCCTCTCTCCCTCTCCTCCATCTCCTCTTTTAAAACTTAGCTCAGGCATCTCCTTAACCCAGAAATCTTCTAGGACCCTCCGAATCCAAGGTAAACAACTTTCCTCTGTCCTCCTCTGCCCATCAGGGCTCCCATCACTTGATATTGTAATGACCTGCTTACTGGCTGCTTCTCTCATTAAACTGTAAGGATCTCCTGAACAGCTACAATGCCTTATAAAATATTGAGTCCTGAATGCCTAATGCAGTGTCTGGAAAATTATAAATGGCCAGTAAATGTTGCTGGATGAATTGAAAGATGATCAGGAGTCCACGATGACCAAGAAAAGAGCATTCTAGGCAGAAAGAACAAAATGTGCAAGGGCACAGAGGCCAGAAAGACTGTAACAGGTACATTCAGTACAAATCATTCGGTATGGTGGGAACACATGGCGGGAGTGTGAGGAAGGAGGAAAATAAAAGCAAATTCATCCTCTCTTGGGTCATTAAGGTTCTAGTACCCTGTGCCAAAGAGGTTGGACTTTATCTTATCCACAGTAAAGATTCACAAAGGAAATATAAGCTTGCTAGTCATCTGGTCAAATTTTCATTTTACTAATATTAACTAATATTTATTGAGCTACCTGATGTCTAGGTCACATAAAAGGCCAGTCACACAAAAATTTTTTTAGTTACTTTGCACAGGGTACACAACTAACCAGTTTAAGGGCAGGTATTCAGAACCAGACCTGTCTGAGCACAGGAGACATATTCTAAGCTCATTTTTCAATAATGAAAGGTCACTGGGCCACAACATGGTAGATTGGAGAGATGCACCAGTTAGGAGGCTATTGTAATAGGCTGGGGAGACATGGTGACAGTGTGAACTAAGCTAAGCTCTTTGAGGGCAGGGACCACATCTTGTTCACCATTGTCTAACATGATATTCCTAACACATTTAGGTGTTTCATAAATATTTTCTAAACAAATGAAAAGGTAACAGAAAGAGAAACACTGTTGATGGGTGGGAGGTGACATATGAGGGTTGGTGAAAGGAATAGTTGAAGAAGACTGGTTTCTCTTAGAAGTCATGAACTGATTTGTGATGCCATTTGTTGTGATGTGAAACACCAGAGGAGGAGCAGGTTTGGTGTTATTGAGGAGGATGGATTTTGTTTTGAATTTTAATGCTGAGACAGAGATTTCTGGGAGTCAGCTGGAAATACAGATCTGGAGCTCAGAAGAGAGGTCTGATCTGAAGATAGCCATCCATGTACTGGCAGGCATAGACACAGATGATAAATAAACATGTGGATATAAATTTACAGGCAAACTGTGCAATAAGAGAAGATTGCCAAGAATCAGATCTGAAATACACCAACATTTATGGATGGACAGAAGGTGCTAAACCTATAAAGGGCACTGGGAAGGAGTAAGAAAACTCAAAAAAGAACAGTGCCATGGAAACGGAGGGGAGAGGGTCAAGAAGGGAGTGGTTCACTGTATCAGGTTCTGCAGGAGTCCTTTTTTAAGTGTATCAGTCAGGGAAGGAAACAGAAACCCCTGCAGGTATTTTAAGTAAGAAAGAATTGAATTCATTGAATTAGCTGCTTACACAGTTGTTTAAATAGCTGAAGCTTCTAGGCTGGGCTTTCTGATCAATGCACAACTCGGTCATGTCTCTTCACTCTGTGACCCAGGCTGATGGCAATGCCTCCATCTGGAGTGTCTCTGATTTGTCATGGTAAGGGGAAGGGAACAAGGACAGAGGAAGCACCATTTCCTAAATCTCTGTCCAGAGTGGCACGTGTCACCTCCACTCATATTTTATAGGACAAAGCGAGTCAATGGTAATATCTGCCTTCAGGAAGCAGGAATGTGAGATCCTATCCGGTGCTCAGAAGCAGGGGCACTGTTGTACAGGCCTTCCATACCCCTAGGTTTTACATCCATGGATTCAACCAAATGAGGATTGAAAGTATTGGGGAAAAATTTTTAGAGAGTTCCAAAAAGCAAAACTTGAGTTTGCCATGCACAGGCAACTATTTACATAGCATTTACCTTGTACTAGATATTATAAGTCATCTAGAAATGATTTAAAGTGTACAAGAGGATGTGCATAGGTTATATGCAAATACTACGCCATTTTGTATAAGGGACTCGAGCGTCCGTGGATGTTGGTACCCATGGGGGTCCTGGAACCAATCTGCCGCGGATACTGAGGGACAGCTATAGTGGTGAGCTGACTTAATTGACTCCCACAGGTAAGTTACTTAACTTTCTGTACTTCACTTTATTCACTTGTAATAATTCTACTATACTTACATCTGAGGGTTGTTAGAGGGTTAAATAAAACGATGTACGTAAGATGCTACGAACAGTGATTGATCTATAGTAAACTCCAAATAACTTTTAGGTATTATTTCATTCTCTAGTTCTCTATTCCTTCTCCTTAACTCCTTTCTCCTCTGGTGCATCCTTTTTCAGTCCTGGACTTGCTCTGTCCAGCCTGCGTTTTGTTCTGGTCTGCCAGTGCATTCACTCTCCAAATGAGAACAGACCCTCTCTCTCCTTGCGCCCCGACAAGTCCACTGCTACGGAAAGAAGAACAGAAAATCCCTCTTCTTTGTCCAAATAAATCAGATTTCTCTCTTAAAAGAGGACAAGTCAGGGAGATTTTAAAATTATACCTAAGAAATTTCCCTCTGCCCCCTACCTCCCCTAATTGGTAGCAACGGTCAGTCTGTAACAAGCACTAAAAATTAATTTGGGGCAAATCGATTCCTTAGCAGGGTGATCAGCTACTAAGTGGACTTTCACTTCTAATCAACCTCAAAGGGCTTGGAACTGCATATTCTCCAAAGCAGCATCTCAGACAGGCAAGAATGGGTGTGGACCATCTTTCCTCTCGCTGTCAACTCTCTCTCTCTCTCTAAACCAGGGAATTGTACGCCTTCACCAACCTATTTCTGTCCTCTCCCTGAGAGCAACAGAATCCATCACAGCTGCAGCCTGGAAGGGGAAGTGTCCTGAGTACAAACAGCTGCCTCTACTCCCCACCAGGAGAGCTGCAGTGGAATTTATAGAACCACACAGGGTCAGAGCAGGAATTCAGCCACTCCCCAGAGCCAGAGACCCTCTTTGCCTCTCTCTTCCCACCCCCCACCCTTTCTCTGAATCTCCAACTCGATGGCAGTCTAAGACACACTGGGTGGTCCCCTGCTGCCCTAAGATTTTCCTCCTTCCCCCAGTCTCTTGGGAGAAAGATCTCCTGGGAATTCTTGACACTGATGAAAGGCATCCGGCAGCCAAACATCCTTTCCTGGTTCTGACCTCGAGTTCTTAAAGAAGGAAGGATAATGATATTTTTCTCCATACTGTCAGCTTCATCACAAATACATCGTCTGGGATGTCTGAAGTCTCCTATTGCTTCCCTGTGGAGTACTTTGGAATGAATGGAGCCACTGACCACAAGGCTGTCATCACCTGCCAATGCTGCCCACCCTCTCCCTGCAAGCCTGAGGACTCTACCAGGTTCTTTCATACATGAGATATGTTCTCTAATGGCATTAAATATTCCAAAGTCCATTGGTTGACTAACCAATGAATTAAGCACACTGTATCCCAAACATGCCCTGGATGCTGAGAATATGGGACATGATACATGTGTTACTTTGTCTTGCTCTCAAGAAATTATTTTTTTTTAACTATAAAACAAAGCAAATAGTCAAAAAGTACAGCAATTAATATAACACTAAGTAGAAATAAACGTCAACATTTTGCCAAGTTTTCTGGAGATCTTGTATTGGTAAAAAAGAAAATGTTACCAACAGAATTAAAGAGCTGTCAACCAACAGTTTAATTTTCCTTCTCCCTCTCTCCTTCCCTCTCTCTCTCTCTCACCATCCTTTCCCAAAGGTAACTACTAGTCTCGTTACCTGGTGGTCCTGTATTTATAAAATGTATGATTTTGATTTTTAAAAATATTTCAAAATAGTATCAGATTCTATAAGCCCTCTTGGACGTTACATCTTCCATTCAAATTATGATTTTGACATTTATCCAAGTTGATCCTTGTAGACTTAGTTCAATATATTCTGCAGTTGAATGTTATTTTGTTATGAGTTTATAATAATCTATTTTTTCTACTATTGGTGAATATTTACACATTTCAAAGTTTTTTCTATTAAGTATAGTTCTCCAGTGAACATTCTTGTATATGCCTCCTTGTTCATGTCTGTCAGAATTTCACTAGGGGCAGTGTTTTTCATCCTCATTTTGACAAGGACCCACAGTCTGAATACACTATGTATCGTCATCCACAGGCCCAGGGGCAAACACGCATAAACATATATACATGCATTTAACTGAAACAAAATTGAGGTATGTTCTGCTGTATTTCTACTTTATTCTGTTCTATTCCTTTTTAAATTCTGAGAATGACATACTAAATTATTTCTGTGATTCAACAATGAGTTAGGATCTAAGGTTTGAAAAACACTGGTTTAAGGTATATATCTGGGAGCAGAATTGCTGGGTCAGAGGGTATGAGCATTCTTAACTTGATCAGATATTGCCAATTGCTTTCTCAATAGTAAGATATATCCAAATTTAGAGATATCAAAGTGTGAAAAATGTGCATTTTATAATCTAGGTTATGCGATGTCCTGGATACTAATTCTTTGTCCATTATACGAATTTGTGATGTTCTGTTTACCTGTCCTTTCACTTACTTTATGTGTATTTTACTGTGTGGAAGTTTTGAATTTTAGAGTAGTCAATTGTATGCAATTTTTACTGTATCGCTTATTTATTTATTTAGGCTTTAAGTTGTCCTAATTTATGCCACTAAGATAGTCTCCTCTGTTGTTTTCTGAACTTCTGCAATTTTGATTTTTTAACTGTAGACCTTTAGACTTTTAAGGGCGTTGATATTTTGATTTAGACCTTTAATCCATATGGTGTGACATGGCAGTTAATAAGAATAACCACTTATCAAAAAAACCATTTTGAGTAATCCATCCTTTCCTCATTGTTTTTTTTTGTTTGTTTGTTTGTTTTTGCAGCACGCGGGCCTCTCAGCGCTGCGGCCTCTCTAGTTGCGGAGCACAGGCTCCGGACGCGCAGGCTCAGTGGCCATGGCTCACGGGCCCAGCCGCTCCGCGGCATGTGGGATCTTCCGGGACTGGGGCACGAACCCGTGTCCCCTGCATCGGCAGGCGGACCCTCAACCACCGCGCCACCAGCGAAGCCCCTCCTCGTTGGTTTTTAATGCCACCTCTTTCATATACCAGGTACCCAAAATATGTAAGTTTGTTTCTGCTCCATTTTTTTCAGTTGATCTATTTATTTATCCTTGCATCAAAAGCACAGTATTATTTACTAAAGCTTTATAAAAAAAATCTTACATCAAATTGTATTGGTTCTTCTTGATGGTTTATTTTCTTATAATTTTTTAGAATCAGTTGTTTAATTCCAAGAAAAGCTATGCTGAGAATTTGGTTCCAGTTACATTGAATTTATACATCAGTTTAGGGAGAATTGTTTTATTTTAACTATTTATCTTTCCAGTCCATGAATGAAGTGTATCTCATGTGCGTTTTGTTATTCTTTCATGTTTTATAAATGTTTAATAAATTTCTCCATAAATCTTGTATATCTTTGTTATATTTCCTTCTAGGTACCTTGGATATTTTTGTTATGCTTTATTCTATTATTATTACATTTTCAGATTGATTAATGCATGTGAATAAAAATATAAAGGTAGTTTATATTTTGATCTTTTACCCAGCAAACTTGCTAGTAATTGGTTTTAATAGTTGGTCTGTATATTGTCTTGGCTTTTCTATGTAGACAAGCATTATCTGTGAAAAAAAAAAAAAAAAGACAATTTGCTTTATTCATTCCAATTCTTAAACCAGTAAGTTTCTGGCTTGTAGTGTGTTGCTGTTCTGACAACTTGTTACACCTTGTACATGTGGAGGTACTGGAGCCCCATGGTATGATGCACTGAGAAGAATACAACCTTATTTCAGTGTTAGACTTACCAAATTGCATAACCCCAGCCCAGTCATAAGAAAACATCAAACAAATACAAACCAAGAGACTCTCAACAAAATAACTGACCAACACTTGCAAATGTGTCAAGGTCACGAAAGACAAGGAAACACTGGTGAACTATTACAAATCACTGGAGACAGTTAGGTCTAAACAAGGAAACATAATGTAGAATCTTTTATAGGAAACTAGACCAGGAAAAGGACATCAGTGGCAAACATCACTAGAATCTTTTATAGAAAACTAGACCAGGAAAATGACATCAGTGGCAAAGGAGCAAAATTTGAATAAGGTCTTTAGTTGATTATATTGTACCAATGTTAATTTCCTGGTTTGATAACTGTACTATGATAATATAAAATATTAATATGAGGGGATGCTGGGTGACCGATATAAAAAGACTTTCTCTAGTTTTTTTTCAACTTTTCTGTAAGTTTAAAATTAGTTCAAAGTAAAAAGTTAAAAAATCATGTTTGTAAATTGGCATCCTTGTGTTATTTGGGACTTTGCAGAAATGTCTTTAACGTTTAATAAATAGATTATGTTATTTGCTGTAAGAGTTAGGTAGATATTCTTTACCTGTTTAAAGGGTTCCCTTCTTATTCATAGTTAGCTAAGTGTGTGTATGTGTATGTGTGTGTGTGTATCTTGAGTAACATCTGGATGTTGGATTTCATCTAATACTTTTTTTAGATCAACTGAGATATTATGCACTTTGTTTTACCCCCTTTTCCATTTTAAAATGTGTTTCCTACACATTTGTGATTTTATTATATTTTCTAATATTAATACATCCTTATATTTCTGAGATAAACCCTTCCTTGTCACATGTATTTTTTTAGACTTTAATTTTTAGAGCAGTTTTAGATTGACAGCAAAATTGAGAGGCATGTACCTATTTCCCCCCCACATGCATAACCTCCCCCATTATCAACATCCCCAACCAGAGTGGTACATTTGTTACAATCGATGAACCTTCAATGCCACATCATTATCGCTCCAAATCCATAGGTTACATTATGGTTCACTCTTGGTGTTGTACATTTTATGGGTTTGGACAAAGGTATGACCTGTATCCATTGCTATAGTATCATAGAGAATAGTTTCACTGACCTAAAAAGCCTCTGTGCTTTGCCAATTCATCTCTTTCCCCGCACCTTGCCTGTATTTTTAAGGTACACTGTTAGATTTGATGTGCTAATGTTTCATTCATGGTTTTTATACTGTGTTCATTAGATGGAATTGCTAGTGGTTTTATTTTTTATAATTTCTATTGCTTTGTATTTCTACTCTTTTTCCTCTGGGTTTCATTTTACTTCCTAAATCATGGCTTTTATATTACTAGTGACTCATTCTCCTACCCTTTTTTCAGTTTAGGTTTCTCTTAGACTCCTTCTTGAATGATAGGTCCCCTGGTGTATAATTCTAGTGGACTGTTATTGTTCCTAGTATTTTAAAGGTATTGTTTTATTTTCTTCTGGCCTTTACTTTTACTTATGAGAAATTTTGTTGCCAATCTAATTGCTGTTCCTTTATAGGTTTTTTGTTTGTTTTTAAATATTTCTTCTTTGTCTTTGGTATTCTGCAGTCTATTGAGCATCTGGAGTGTTCAGGGGTCAATCAGAGTATCATGACTTTTCTTAATTTTGGAAAATTATCAGCCATTGTCTTTTAAAATGTTGCCTCATTCACATTAATTTTCTTTTTTTCCTCTGGAGTTATTTTGAATACATATTGGATTTTCTGTTCCAGTCTTCCTTGCCCCTTACTCAGTCTTTTACATATATATGTATGTATATACACTTAATGTCTTCATCAGTTTGTGCTTCTTTCTGAACACTTGCTCCAGATTCATCTTCCAATGTGCTGATTTTTTCCTTTGGCTACGTCTAATCTATTGCTTAGCCAATTTATTAAGTTTGTAACTTTAATAACTATATTTTTTATTTCTAGAGGATCTATTTCTCTTTTCCAAGTCCACATTATTCTTCCTCTCATCTTTCATTTTATTTTCTGTTTTTTCTTTTATGTCTTAAACACTTCAGTAACTATTTTATAGTGGATTCTTCTCATAATTGCAAATCCTTTGGATATTTTTATTATTTCAAATTTTTGTCCCTTAGTGTTTTACCTGATACTTCTTTATTGTAGAACATTGGTAGATCATGTCCTTGTATGCGCTGTAATTTTTTTTGCTGTGAGCTAATCTTCAGATGTGTATGTGTGTGTGTGTGTGTTGGAGTCCTACGTGACTTGATTGGAGGAGATGTTTGCATTGATGTGGCACTATCAGTATTTCACTACCCTGGGACCAAATTTTATATTAATGTCCTTGTAGTGAATTGAATTGTGTTCCCCAAAACGGTATGTTCAAGTCGTAGCTCCTAATACCTGTGAATGTGACTTCAATTGGAAATAGGAACTTTGCAGATGTACTCCAGTTAAGATGAGGTCGTATTGGATCCAATATGTAGTATCCAATGACTTGAATCTTTATAAGAGAAAGGAGAGGGAAATTTTGATACAGAAACACAGGGAAGAAGGCCATCTAACAATGGAGACAGGGATTGGAGTGATACACAAGCCAAGGAAAACCAAGGATTGCCAGCCGCCACCAGAAGCCAGGTGAAAGGCATGGAGCAGACTTCCCCTCAGAGCCTCTAGAAGGCTGTCAACTCCTTGATCTCAGACTTCTGGCCTCCAGAA
Source organism: Aethalodelphis obliquidens (assembly GCF_003676395.1). NCBI lineage: Eukaryota > Metazoa > Chordata > Mammalia > Artiodactyla > Delphinidae > Aethalodelphis > Aethalodelphis obliquidens. The sequence continues at coordinate 21,834,115 of NW_020837947.1, read as the reverse complement.
CTGTGACAGAATAAATTTCTGTTGCTTTAACCTGTACAGTTGTGGTGCTGTTATGAGAGTCTAGCAAACTATAATAATATGGTCCTGGCTTGGGATTCCCTGTGAGGATATCAAAATTTCAGTGTTTAGCATTTAAGAGCTTTTATTTGGGTTAGATACCCCCTAGCATGGGCTTAGACACTCACTGCTTTGACTTGAAAATCCCATTTTACCTCCTAGCCCTTGAGAGTTTCCTTTCCCTATGGGTAAATTTTATAGTATTTTATTGTGTTTTAAGTATTTTATCCACTGCAGACAAGTATATCTAAAAGGAAAGATATCTCTCTGTGTTAACTCAATCTGCCATAATACTGGATGCAAATCTGATAGTCATTTGCAGATACGGAAAGGAATCATAATAGAATGCTCTCAAGGATGAGTAAAGCATCCAATGGGCACAAAAAGGTGGAGAGGTGTGGAAAGCAGGAAATGTGAAGGGATGCTCTGCATTTCTGCAAACACTTCCACGCCTTCAATTACTCTCCTGTGATAGAAAGCACAAGCTCCTTCACGTAACCTGCAAGACCCTGCCTTGCACGTCCCTCCTCATCTCTCACCACCTCCTTCTTTGCATAACCCAACACCCAGGCACAGGAACATGTTTCATTTACTTAAAGGAACTATTATTCTTTCACTTGCTTCCCTCACATGGGAATTTCTTCTTCTGAGAACATTCCCAGTTCCCTTCTGTAGTGCAAATCTTACATACGCTCCAGGCCTTCTCCAGATAAGAAAAGCCCTCCAACTACTGAATAAAGAATGGACAAGAGAAGAGTAAGACTGAAATTAGGAGACCAGGAAGGACATGTTGGGATCCAGACTAAGGTTTGGGGATGGAGAGAAATAGATGGTACTCGGGTGGGAAGAGTCATTGACTTCCTATTAATAAGAGTGTGGTGTTATCTAATCAACAGATACCACGTGCATATTTTGTCTTTCTTACCAGATCAGAAATTCCTTTAGGTCAGGAATATTATGGAAACACGTTTTTATCCCATGCAAAACCAGGGCTTTGCAATAACGCAATAAAGATTTTTCGAATGAGGGGAGTAAAGGAATAAATTCATGAACATATATTCCCTGAAAATATATTTTTTCACATATTCTAGTATATATAGTCTGACTATCAATTGATGTGTCTCATTGTGGGTTGCGTTTTGTTGTTTATTGGGAGGGGGCAGTATTTTGCGTTGTTTTGAGAACAGCTGGTGGAATTCATTTTATAATTCTACAGTTATGGCTCCTGTCTTCAACTTTTCTTTCTCTACCCGCTTTGTGTCTTGATGTGAACTTCAGAGAAAGGGCTTTGCTCGTTCTATGTACCACTGAGGGCTTAGCATATTTTTGGCCCTCATTAAATGTTAACATCAACAAGAGCATCGTGAAGAATGATTGCACAAGAGGGAAGTAAACAGAAAGGCAAGATTTGGCAAGCTTCAAATGGATCCACCCACTTCTTCCCCCAAACTCCTGATTAGAGAAGGTCTTTATTTTCTCAGCTTCTTTAACTCTTTCATTTCCGGTTTTAAGTACAGAGCTGAGCAGACTGAAAATATCATTTTTCTAAAGAATTCATCAAGAATTCAAGTCTTTTTTTTACTGCGGCAGCTATTCCAAGAATCATAAAACAGCATTTATTCTTTTGGAACCTCCAAGGTCAGCAGCATCCACATGGGTAGGAATAGTACACACAGCCCTCATTTTCCTTTTCCCCAGTAGTGAATAGACTCCAGGGCGAGAGGCGCTCTCCTGTGTCAAAGGACTGTAGCTCCCCAACTCCCGTCTATAGCAAAACCAGGAAAACAGCAAAAAACTAGCAAGATCCAGCTACCAAACACCTTGTCTCCATCACCAGTTCTGGCTGGATCCGCTGCTTTCTGATTCTAATTAAGTCTTTCCAAAAAAATCTATATGTCAGCAGAAGTGAGAGAAATAAAGGAAGCACTTTTACTTGGCAATGGTGAAACTTTTCGCTGGCCAAAAAATATGTGAATGAAGTAAGCTTTTAAGAGCTTATGGTTTCGGGCTTCCCTGGTGGCGCAGTGGTTAAGAATCCGCCTGCCAGTTCAAGGGACACGGGTTTGAGCCCTGGTCCAGGAAGATCCCACATGCCATGGGGCAACTAAGTCCATGCACCACAACTACTGAGCCCGCGCTCTAGAGCCAGTGTGCCACAACTACTGAAGCCCATGCACCTAGAGCCCATGCTCCGCAACAAGAGAAGCCACCGCAACGAGAAGCCTGCGCACCACAACAAAGAGTAAACCCTCTCGCCACAACTAGAGAAAGCCCTCGTGCAGCAACAAAGACCCAATGCGGCCATAAATAAATAAATTAAATTAATTAATTTTTTAAAAAGAGCTATGGTTTCTTTGTCAATAGAAGCCTAATAAATTAAAATTGGAACTATTTTCTGCCATCCCCACAAGATCTCATCAATCACCAGTTTGCTTCATCTCCCTCTCTCCTCCCTGGAATCCAATGAGGGTGGAGAGCTGGCAAGCTCTGGGGCTTAGTTGAAGCAAACCCTGTTATTAGTGAAGAAATGGGGCTCTTGCTAAAGGAAGTTTGAAGTTCTAGCTTCAGATTTATTTTGTAAATGTGCAAAAGGAAGAGGGATGTTTTTGAGAAAAGAGGGGAAAAAAAGAAAACCTTTGGAAATTTCAAAGTTAGTGTTTGTTGACATTACAGCTAAGTGTTAGCACAAAAGCCCCAAAGACATGGAAATGAGAGGAATGAATTAAATATTACCCTCACATCTATGTCCTTCAGTCTGAATGGCATATAGCACTACTCACGCAGAGAAGTAAGTGTTCTCTGAGGATACATTTTTAAAAAGCTTTTGCTAGGTAAAATTTGCACTCTACTTAAATAACAAAACTAATCTTTTCTCCCAGATATGTCCTTAGGTTAGGATATCATTAGCTCCTTTGAGTATAAACATAATATAGACTGAAGCTTTGACTGTCTTCCTTCTTTTGTTTTAAAAAGAAACAAAAAGAAAGAAAATGAAAAGGGCTTTGCATTTGGGTCATTTGGATGTTAAACACTAGAGCTATCAAATCATGAAACTCAGAACATCATAAAAAAAACTGTTAAATACCTAGACAAGGGGTCAAAAACTGAAATGTTTACAGATCTTAAATGAGTGGTGCAGGGCCAGTGTAAATATTGTGGAACGGTGAGGACTATGGCAAAGTGTAGGGCATGATTTTATCTTTATCTTAAGGGCATGATTTTTCACAGTCGTCAAATAAGTAAAAAATATGTTAGAAAGCAAGACCAAGTCCAAGCAACAGTGTAATGTATTATATTTACACTATATTGAAGACCAAGAAAGACTCATCTGCAAAGTCTCTGGCTTTCAATTTGCAACCTTTTGTCTGGATAAAAGGGCTGCAGAATTTCTGACCATTTTCAGATTTCTAAACAGAAAGGCTGTTGTCTTGGAACATTAGACGAAATATTCTGATGCCAACCTGGCTTTCGTAGCCACATCTGCTTGTCTTTACAGCTCATATATATTCTGTTGCTGACACATCAACCAAAATAAGAGATTTTCTCTACTTCTTTGTCTAGAATAAAATCTCTCGTGTTACAAAAGTCCCCCACCCCCACCGCCCTACTCCACCAAGAAATCCAGAATCGTTTTCTATACTAAGGAGAAATGATGACATTCTAGTAACACTGCAGCTGCTCTGTAGGGAAACAGAATCCAGAGTCCAGAGTTCCCATTTGAGCTCTACAGACAGCATTGCATGAAGCAATGACTTCACTGTGGTGTATGTATGTTAAACAACGGTGCAACATTGAAGAATTGATGATATGCGGTTGGTGGGAAGAACACTGACTATGGATAGGACAGATGCTAGTTCATATCCTGGCTCTGCTTACCGTCTGATGAGCATGTTACTTGGACTCTCTGAACTTCAATTTCCTCATCTGTAAGATGGAAAAAGTAATTGTATTAGTTTGCTAGGGCTGCCATAACGAACTACCACAGGCTTGGTGCTCAGACAACAGAAATTTATAGACTCACAGTTCTGGAAGCTAGAAGTACAAGATCAAGGTGTTGGCAGAATCGGTTCCTTCTGAGGGCTGTGAGGGAGAGTCTATTCCGTGCCTCCTTGCTAACTTCTGGTGGTTTCCTGCCAGTCATTTGTGTTCCTTGGCTGCAGGCACATCCCTCTGATCTCTGCCATCATCTTCACATGGTGTTCTCTCTGTTTCTGTATGTGTCCAAATTTCCCCTTTTTATAAGGACATCAGTCACATTGGATCCCGGCCTACTTCTTATGGCCTCATCTTAACTAATTATGTTTGCCATGACCACGTTGCCAAAAAGGCCATATTCTGAGGCACTGAGAATTAGGCTTCAGCATGTGAATCTTGAGGGGACACAATTCAACCCATCAGAGTAATTCTCGCCTCCAACAGTGGCTGTAGAATTAAATGGCCCAATACCCAGTAAAAGTCTGGAACATAGTAGATACCCAGCAAACCACCTTTGTATGATCACTGATCCCCAAATCCTCCCAAACTTGATCCTTAAGCTTGAAATATGCTTATAGCCTTATGTTCCAGCCCCTTCAATCCATCTCACGCATTACTGCCAGAGTTAAAATTCGAATGCAATCATGTTCTTCTCCTGCTTAAAGCTGTGCAGTGGCTCCCTATCCCCACTGGAGAACTCCAGACTCCCCAGTATAACATACAAGCTCCTGTCTCCATGGTCTGTACTCTCCTAACCCTCCAGTCTCAGTTTCTACCTCTCCAGTCTCAGTCTCTACCTCTTCTCTTCAGAACCTCCACTCCAGCCAGACTGAATCACTTGCTATTTGTTCTTTTCTTTTCCACACCTTGGTGCTTTTCATGGTTTGAAATGAGTTTTCTCAGTGTCCACCGCAATACCCGCCCATCTTTTATGATTCAGCTCAAAAATATCTTTAATGAAGTCATTGCTCATATCAGCCTGTGAAACTGCCTGCTCTGTCCTTTGTGTGCCTTATTTTATTCATAATGTGAAACTATGTCCTGGTTTTTCTTGGACCATTCTGTTTTATGCTGTTGTCCCAATATTCCATGTAAGTCAGCTTATCCCAAGTTAAGTGCCCCCCTTAAGTTATTTAGTTACTCTACCTAAGCAGAGTTTTTCTTAGCACCTATAACCCTTAACTTACCTGCTCATAGGTCACATATTTTAAGAAGGTAAGTTCTTGTGAAAACAAGGACATTATCTTATTTATCTCTATCTAACCATTGCCCAACCCTAGCACATGCTTAATAAAGAGTAGCTAAGCCATGGTAGGTGCTTAATAAATATTTGTTGAATTAAACAGTGTGTCTATAAATGTCATAGACTAACCTACAAATTATACAATGAAATACAAAGTTATAATCATGCAGCCATCAACTCCTGAGGCATTTCCTTCTATACTCCCTTTTCTCTACTTTCCTTCTCCTAGCTGTTCCTTCCATGAAAACTCAGCGTGAGGAAAGAGGGCAAAAGAGCTGGAAAACAGCACAGAGACGCATCCACTAGAGGGGATCGGGAACAAGCGGTGTTCAGCCAATAGCAGAGGATCTTTGCAGGAAGAACTATTGTGCTACAAGCTTCACTTAGCAATGAGATTCCAAGCTCCGTGGTGGTGGCACAGCAGGACTTTCCACCAGGTGGCTGATTGGTCTCAAGTTATAAGGCATATTATATTGGACCCCTTCATCGCTGCCACCAGGGCTGCTCCGTTCATGCACCATTGTTTGTGCACTGGCATCTGATGACAGAGGCTGGCCGATCTGGCCAAGTTATTCTGTCCTGTGTACTTGGTGGTTTAGTGGTAGATATTCTTTTGTAGTGGATGCTCTCTGGTGACCATTAACATGGAATGCAAGGATCTACCTTTCCACTCCCATAAATCCAGACACGGCTCTCTACCCAGCCTTCCTTAATCCTGTTTTTCCAATCTTTCCTGATTAACTGGCTAAGCAATTTGCTTGTCCATGAATCTGTATATAAAGAAATGGATGAAAGAGGAAGGGAAGAAGGAAAGAGAAAGGTTGCAATATTGGGTGGTCGTTTCATGAGTACATGGAGCAATGAAAATGCTGTGGAAGATGCCGCATATTCCCAGATAGTTCCTGCTACAGCCTCCGAAGACTGAAGACAGATATTTTGTTTCATATTTGAAATATTCAGCAGGACAAATAATGCTGCTATTTAAGTTACCTCAGACATGAATTATTTGACACATCCATAAATCATCTTCTTCTCTGAAATTTCCAGTAAATTAAAAACAGGCAGATAGAAACAGCTTTCAGAATGAGGTAGTTGCAAATAAATTTACATGAATTCAAGTAAGCAAGAAAGCTTCCTTCTTTGTGAAATGCTAAGGCAGAAAGGAGGAGAAGGAGGAGAGGGGAGTGGCCAAGGAACGTGCAGGACTTACACCCCCGTCGGACACATCACACCCTCCATCTTCAGCTCACATTTTAAAGGAAGCAGGACCCAGGGAATTGCCACTTCCTTATCTGCTCCCAACATTTTGAGCAGTTCAGAGTTTTCTCTCCAATCGCATTTGCAGTTTTCTTCCCCAGCACCAATGACAGCTTCAGCTCTTAAATCAAAGCTTTCATCCCTGTTACAAAGCAAACACTCTATAGATGGAATAAAGCTGTAGTGTCCTTTTTGTCATTTATTACTAACATTCTTAATACATTTTGGTTGAATGCTTCACAAAATGCTAGGCTCTGGGTGTATGTGGATGAGCAACACAACCTGTCTGAATCCAAATATAGCAACGTATCACGCTTGTAATGATAAGAGAAATAAGGGGATTGTGGAAGCAGATGTCAGGGGCACTTGGCCCAGTCTGGTGGGAGTAGAGGGGTGGGTTCAGAGACTTGACATTTATGCTGAGACCTGAAAAGGGTCCTTAGGAGTAAGAACAGATGAAAGAGTTAGCCGTGGTGGGTGAAGGGGAGGGAGGAGAGAGTTGGAGAGGCAGCAAGCAAGTAATGAGAGGCGTGAGTCTCTCCCAAGGCCAGTAGGAAGCCACTAATGGATGTCATGCATCTTTCTTTCTTTCTCCCTCTTTTGTCTCCTCTCCTTTTCCCCCTCTCTCCCTCCCTCCTTCACTTCTCTCTTCCTTCCTTCGACTACTTCCCATCATTTCCACTGCTGTTACCCTGATCTGAGCTGCCATCATTTCTCACTGGGATTCCTGAAACAGCTTTCTAATGTGTCTCCTTGTGTTTATCCTGCATCCTACCGTCTACACTCAACAGAGCAGCTCCTTTTAAAACAGAAGTCACATTAGTCATGTCACTCCTCTGGTCAAAACCCATCAATGATTTCCTAACTGACTCAAAGTAAAGACTTATTTACAAAACAGAAACAGACTCACAGACATAGAAAACAAACTTATGGTTACCAAAGGGGAGGGGGGGAGGGGTAAATTGGGAGTATGGGATTAGCAGATACACACTACCATATATAAAATAGATAAGCAACAAGGATTTACTGTATAGCACAGGGAACTATATTCAATATCTTGTAATAAAGATATTCCATTTTTTATATATATATATAATATTTTATACATATATATATCCAAATCACTTTGCTGTTCACATGAAACTAATACAATATTGTAAATAAACTACACTGCAATTAAAAATAAATAAATAAAATGAAATAAAATTGCCATTCTTCTTGACCTAGCATTTGCAATCACATGCTATCTCCTCCAACCTTGTTCTGCAATTTCTTTTTCCACAGCACCTATCACCTCCTAACAAACCATATAATTTTCTTATACATGATGCTTATTCTGTTTTGTCTTTCTCTCCCCACTAAAATATAAACTCCATGAGGGCAGGGATCTTTGTACATTTTGTTTTTTAATGTATCACAAAAACCTCAAATAGTCCTGACATACAATAGGTGCTCAAAAGTGTTCATTGAATTAATGAATGCCTTCTTTTGGGTAATGAGGCCATTCAGTCAGTGGTATACTGTATTACAGTTAACAAATATTCCGTGTCCCTGCCTATAAGGGAATTCAGTCATAGCACTTGTTTAGCCGATGACATCTGAGCAGAAGAAATATGTGTTATATTTGGTTGGAAACTTTAAGTAGCAGCCTGTGGTTTGCACCCTCTCGCTTCCCTGCTTCTGCATTATGGAACCGTGTGGTGAGATGAGGCCTCCATCATCCCAGGTTCCTGGGTGTCTATGGTGAGGATAACCCTCTTGCCAGATCGTGATGGAATGTAGATTAATGACAAATGATTGTTGGTGTCATAGCCTATCCTGACTGACAGAATCAAAGTCTGGGATCTTCATACTCAAGTTCAGTATTATGAGAGGGTTAGATTGCATTTCACTTTATTAACACTTCTGTATATCATGTTCTCACAGTTAAGGCAGAATACCAGGGAGTCACACTAGGCCTTTAGAATCATGTGTTACATGTTTTCATTGTTTCTTGACATGTCAAGATATAGGGAGACCCCATGATGCTAGAGGAAACACAGTGACAGTTCACTTCCTAAGGCAGCATGCACACAACAGCCAGAGACAAAGTAAATCAGATGTGGTGGATAAGCACTCACAGTATAAATGAACCTCACCTAGATTGGGATCAATGTGTCATCAAGTCAGCTCAGGTCACTTCACACACTAATCTGTTTGCAGGGCATTTTTCAGTTGTCAGAATTTCACACCATTCATACACAGAAGAGACCGAGTCTCTCAAAAGACAAGACTAGCCAGCATCTCCATTGCTCTGCAGGTGGTGGAGACATTCTAAAAGCCTACAAAGATTTCAACTCAGTACCCAGGGAGACCAGTGGGGCCCTGGAGGACTGGAGCCCCAGACCAATTTTGCCTCTAGCTGTGGACAGCTCTATCCTGTTAGCCCAATTATGGGTGCAAGTGTTTTAATTTTAAATGCATGCTGTGGGCTGAAAACTTCAGAAATCACTACTTACAATGTGACAAGTGATAGCGGAATGTAAGGTGCTATGGAAGCCACAGGAAGGTCAACCCATCTGTGATTGCTGATCTCATTAAAAATAAATAAAGCGGGCTTCCCTGGTGGTGCAGCGGTTGAGAGCAGACTGGCTGGACCCGTGAGCCGTGGCCGCTGGGCCTGAGCGTCCGGAGCCTGTGCTCTACAACGGGAGAGGCCACAACAGTGAGAGGCCCGTGTACCGCAAAAACAAAACAAAACAAACAAACAAAAAAAACAAAATAAATAAAGCAAAATTTCTGTCTGAATCCAGCTATAGTGCAACTATACATTGCTTCTTAGGAGTTACCTCACAGCCATAGTACTTTGGGAATTATTGTCAAAACGTTTGCTTACTTTTTTATATTAAAAATATTAATGATAGACTATGACAGGGATTATAACAAAATAGTATTCCAGAAATTTAATTAGATTTATCTATGACTAGAGAGGAAGTTTACCAAGACTTGGAGGTGGGGGAAGACCTGCTGTGCCGAAACTTTCTACTTAGACATCTGTAACATTGTCGGCAGCCGTGCTCCTCTCTTTCTACCCACGGTGGCCCAATGAACACTGCGTGTTGTCCAGCAGTTAGGTAAAGGCGGTGATCCTTCTGTCTGTAGCTATGTTTCCACTCTCTTCTCCAATATGTCTGGTCACATGCATCCTCCAAAAGTCCAGAGAACCTAGGTACCCACACATTTTGGAGCAAGCATGAGACAGAGGAAGGAGATGCACACTCCAGTTTCGTTCTTTCCCACCTCAAGCCTGACCTGAGATTCCCAGCTGGCGGTCTTCCTTACTCAAAGAGGAGCAAGACCCCAGGTGGTCGCTGGTTGCTGCCACTCTTACCCTGTACCAGGCATCACTGATTACTTAGTGTGGGTGAGAATGGAGCAGTACCCAAATAAGGCACTGCCCCCAACAGTCTCCTAACACTGATGCAACATCTGTGAAATATTAGTGGATAATTGGAAACATTACTGAGACACAAAGACCTTGGAGCACATGTTTCTGCCTCAAGGTTCAATAACAGGTCTGGGAAAGGTTATACAGTAATTCACTTACCTATAACATGTGTAGGAAAGTGAGCAAAGGACGCACCTGCATTTTAAGGATAATATACCAGGGTTCCCAGGAAAGGCGAGCACTGAGGTAAGCGACTGCCCTAAAACAAGGTCGAATGGGGGCAGGGGTCTTACAACACGCCACTTCTTCTCACCCAGTCTTGGTTACAACATGAGGTTGCATCCCTGGTTGGTTCCTTCAGCACCGCCATGGGATATCTCCACGTCTGGGCTCCACCCGCTGTGAGAACAGGAGCGCTAGTGCCATGTGCGTATACACACTGCTCAGAAAAGAAACAAACAAACCCCAAACTGAAACTTCAGGAGTCCTGGTATGTAAATCTGAGGCATTGAAGCAGTCTCTCTTCTAGAGCTACTTTTTTGTTGTTGTTTTTTTTCTTCGCGTCTTTATTGGAGTACAGTTGCTTTACAACGTTGTGTTAGTTTCTGCTGTATAGCAAAGTGAATCGGCTATATGCATACATACATCCCCATATCCCCTCCCTCTTGAGTTGCCCTCCCACCCCCCCATCCCACCCCTCTAGGTGGTCACAGAAGCATGGAGTTGATCTCCTTGTGCTATGCAGCAGCTTCCCACTAGCCATCCATTTTACATTTTCAATTCAGCCAGCTCCGTAATTGCTGCAGAGGCGTGTGTGTGAATGTGGGAGTGGGAGGGTCTCCCTTTATTCCTTTCCCTGTACTCAGATCTAGTCTGCAGAGCATTCTCCTCATACACGGTAGCTGGTGGGGAATTATTTAAACTTCAAGGAATACTATCTACCCCCCCATTTTTATTTTAAAAGAACATATTTATTCAAGTGTTATTTATTAAAGATACTTTGTAGAAATCTTCTCTGTGTTTTCTGGGGCTCTGTACGTATGCTCTCAGAGCGTACGTAGAGTGAGCCTGTCTCTCCAGTGTCCTTAAGAGAAGATCTCTGCCTGCGGGGCATTGTACAGGACTCTGTGTCAGCCGTCCCCTGTCGCACTGTCCCTGTTTGAGGGTCACAGCGAGGTAGGGTGATGAGAGAACAGTCCAACACATGTGTGTGCGCACGCACACACACACACACACACCACTGTGCCGGCACACCCACGCACACAGACGGGATGATTTAGCGATAATGCAGCCTTTGAGTATGTAATCTCACTTCTGAATTCAAAGCATATGGTTAACTTCTGATTTTTAAAAAATAGCCAATTTGTATGCTTGCTGTGTGCAAGGCTGGTTTGATTTAACTTAACTTTTTCCGGCTGAAAACTTTTCTCAGTTGCTGCCATCAATGGAAAACAGATTAAGAGACAAATTTCAAATGAACGCTTGAAGCCCTTTCTTGAAAGCAGGAAAACAGAAGGGGACTACTCTGCCGGGGCTGGTTTTTGCACGGCTTTTGCAAGGCTCGCTGTCATCAGCACAGGCCTTGTTCTACTGCATCCCCAGCGTATATTTAACCAGTGCTGAAAATGTGCTCGGCGGTGGCAGTGTGATGGTGCCCACTCCATGAACATTTCAGGGTCACATCATTTACTGGAACACAATGATATTTTTTTGCACATAAATTACCTATGTGTCTTTAGATTAAATCTACCGCCATGCTCTGTACCCAAATTCCACATCATTATTGAATTGCTATTTCATACACTTAACCTGAAATTTCCAGTCAGTCAGTATCACTCATATTACCCACAGCTTCAAAAGACTAGAATCATTTCTACTGTAACTATTTTGTTTCAATACTAGGCCAAGGATAAATGTGGTTACACTGATTTCTCACAAATGAACCTCAAACCTTTGATTTAAAATGAGAACAGCACTGGTCATAATCATTCTCAATCTGAGGTAAGTGTAACTGGCTTTAAAGAAATGTTGCCAACTCATTTGCAAAAAGAACGTTTAAGCTGGCTCTCGTTTCCAATATCTAGAAGAAGCTTGACCATGAAATAACCCTTCCTTCTTCACTGGTTTCATCTACTTCACCCTCCTGGTTGTTTCTCTAGGAAAGTGAAAGCCACAATCCTCCCGTTGTCTTTCCTTCTGAGAGCCCTGTCAGCTTTGGCCAGACTTCAAGTGTTCCCAGTTCGAACTCCAGATTCAGACAGTGATGTTCACTTCCAGGTTCTGAGGGTGTTATTAACAGGGAGTCTCTGTTCCCAAGAGCCTTTAGTTTAGAGAATAATGATCAAGTATTTGTCAATCATATATGATCAGCATTGGTCTACAAAGAGATTACTTTGCTTTCATCTTACTCACAGTCATTGTCCGCTCTGGTCACTTTCTGTTTGCCTCTCAGATCCACTCCCCTCATCTGCTCCTGGAGCCCCGGGAGACTGCGCTCCACCTCTGCAGCAAAGCCTCTCTTGCCACCAGGCTTCTGGTTGGCTTCTGCCATGGGAATCACTGGGAGGAGATCAGAGTGAGGAAGGAGGGGACAATCAGGGTGGGTGTGTTTCCCTGGCCCCATTACAGCTGGGTCATCACTAGGGTTGCTTGAGTTTTTTCTTTTCTTTCCCGTTTTTTGTTTGAAGGCTGCAGCTCCTGTCTGCCCAATCTCATTTACAACTACTTCTACTACTAAGTACCACACCATCTTTAGGTTCTGTTAACGTGTCCCTCTCTTTGTTCCTTAGACCTATGGGTGGTATTACCATGCCAGGGTGCTTGTTCACATTTTGTTTTTCCTTAATCCCACCAATTCTTTGATAAAACTCACTTTTATTAGCTTCTTTGAATGACCTCTCTTTCTGACTAAGACAAATATTGGTACGTTACCATAATCAAAGGGCTGTTCCTTTACCTATACTTTCCCAGAACATAGAATGAAGGATATACTGCTCACCAAAACCTAAGTTCATTAGTCACTTAAAGATACAGAGCCTGATAGGAACCCAGACGTGTGTACGGTAAAAAAAAGGTGAGGCCTACTTTATGGTATTTCCTGTAACCTACCTGAGGACCCCCAGGCTAGCTGCTACATTCCCTTTAATTCTCTTTTCAAATTTTCTATTAGCCCTACCCACCAGAAATAAAGCTTATTTATTTTTCTGTCTGCATTAGCATTCCTTCTTAGGAGATTAAAAGATCAATTATTAATTTTTTAAAGGTGCATACATTGAATTTGAAATTACAAATTCGAGCACGTATAGCTGCTCTGAGTGACATAAACAGATATATGAAGGGAAGATTAAATCCCTTAAGTTTCTGCTTTGAAAGAGGATTGAGCAAAGACAGACCAGTTCAGCTGCAGATTGCTTCAGCGTGATCTACAGATGAAAGCAAAGTGGAAGCAAGGGACCCAAAATTGATATTGATGTTTCAGAATCAGATCATCTGGGTTTAGGTCCCACTCTTAATAGCTATGCTATTTGGAACAAATTAGTTTTAGAGAGAGGAGATTAGAAGGTAGGTTTCTACGATACAGTGTTGCTGTCCGGTATTCTGCTAGGAATTGGCTTCTTTTCATTCAAACATTAAGATCTTTTCTTTTTTTTTTTTGCTGTACACGGGCCTCTCACTGTTGTGGCCTCTCCCGCTGTGGAGCACAGGCTCTGGACGCGCAGGCTCAGCGGCCATGGCTCACAGGCCCAGCCGCTCCACGGCATGTGGGATCTTCCCGGACCGGGGCACGAACCCGTGTCCCCTGCATCGGCAGGCGGACTCTCTACCACTGCGCCACCAGGGAAGCCCAAACAGTAAGATCTTAATCATTGGGTTCCCTACTCTACATTGTAGCTACTGAGACATATGTTTTGATTCCTGTAATTGAAAATATTTATGTTAATAATTTAATTAAAATTAAAATAATAATAACAAAAATTTTGTCTATTTTTCTAGACTAGATTGGCTAAATTCTGTCTCTAAATTATTTCTGAAATGGACAGGAGTCACCTCCCAATTACAAGTCCTAAACCCACCTAAGCATAATACCAAACATAAATTCAGCATTTCTTATTTTAAACATATCTAAACCCCCATCTCCCCATATTGATATTTAATCTAACAGCTCCTCTTCACCTGATCAAGCATTCTTCTTCAGTCTTCAGACTTCTGGCATTCATCCTCCTTACACAAATTGTAAGGGGACTTGTACAATTACATTAAACCCTTCTTGCTACTCATTTCCCTCACTGTTTTGAAAATACGGATCCCCAAACTTCTGATCCTTGATTTCTTCAACACTTCTGCATCCCACTCTGGCAAAATTCTGAATGTTCCAACATTCTTTGCAATGGCCTATCTCAGGTCTTTGGTTTCTTCCATTAATGATGGTGAAATCTAACTGAGGACCCTTAGGGGCACTCTGGTAGCCTGTCATTGCCTACTGGCCCTCTCCTTGATATTGCTTACATGACACACAAAGGTTTTCAGGCCATGAAGTCCCTTCTTTGGTACTGGTTCAATACCCACTGAATCAAGATTAGTAGATTGCATAGCAGAAAACTAGTGCCGGCTCACAGAGATAGCACTGAAAAAGCAGACTTTATTTATATTTACTATTGACAAATAGACAAGGTAGATCTACTAAGTTTAGCCAGTTAGTTTAATTCGGGTATATTTCATTATAAAAAATTTCTCAAGTAAATAGAGTGTTTACAGCTTATTCCATAAGAGCAACGTAGCAGGGAAACAGAAACCCTTCCACATGCAGGAACAGCATGTCACACATCAAGAACGTGTCATTTGATGGGCATGAGGACACCTCCTGAGCACTTCTGACCCCTGCTTGGGTTTCCTGACATTGCTGCTAATTTAATGCACACAAGACCAAATCCATTATTGATAATAAGCTAAATGGTAACTTTAACCTGCCTTTCCTCTCCTTCTGCCTCTGGGATACTTGAAAAATGATGGAGGATGAAGTGAAGCAAGATTCACTTGTACCGATGGAAACTGACCGCTCACTTATTACCCTCTTTTTTTTTCAACTGATTCCAATCATACCTATACTCTGTTTAATATCAATAAAGAGGAATTATAGAAAGGAAATTTTTTCCTTAATCTTTTATTAAAGAAAAAATGTCACTGGACAAGAACCTCATTGTCTTGTAAATCTATAACTAAAATAACCTCCCAACTGTTGCCAAATTCCTGAATTCAGATTCTCTAGACTCAGTGTTCACAAACATTTTCAGCACCTAATACCTGCGCATCTAAACCCAGGTGCCAGTGTCTGGTTAAGGCCTTCCATAATTGGGATTCACCCTGCTTATTCAAACTTATTTTTCATCACTTCCAGCCATGCATTTGTCAGCTAATCTTTTAAACACCCTCCTCTCATCTCCTTAAAGCCATATCCCTGTTTTCGCCTCTGTTCGATTGTCCTTCTTGCCTACATGCCCTCCCTTTTTTCCTTCTCCTAATTCAACCCCTTTGGTCTTCAAAGGCTACCCCTTCAGAGCTCACTCACCTGCTGCCTTTATCCCTCCCATACTTCCCTATACACTTTGGTTTCTTATTGACAGTCCACATGAATTAGCACCTCGCTTAGCACCCTTACATTGTTCCAGAATTAATGTACGTGTGCTAGCCTTGTCTCCTCAAGTAGACTGTAATCAGGGACTGTGAGGGAAGTTATTTGTTTATATATATCTACGTGTGAGATTAAATTCGTTTTAACATATGTTGTGCATGAAAATAACTCTGGTCTTTTCAAAAGATGCTAAGTGATTAAGTCATTTGCCTAGTGTCAAACCTGAAGATTTGGAAGACTGAAGTCATCGGAAGCTGGTCGGCACAGGCATGAGGTACCTAAACACGATCTCAGAATTTCAGAGGGGGGAGGGTGGTCACACACAAGAGCAAGAAGCTTAGAGCAAGAGAGGCCGCTCCAGGAAGAGAAGTCTTCACTTTAGATGGCAGCTGGATGTAGGAGGAAGGTTTTTGGGGGTTTTTTTAGGTTCTTTCAGGAAGAGGCAATTGACTGTTTTGAAACCCAAGAAATAAGCAAAACAGAAGGATGGAAGGTATTTGAACTCTAAACAATATTAATCTGTAATTTTCACTGGGACTTTAATTATTTAGAACAGAAGGTATATATATATTTTAAAGATGATAAAACAGCCAGCGGCAGCGATGAAATTAGGTCAAAATTAAAAGATTACATATCTTACAAAGAGACAGTATATAACAAGTCCAGTTTGAACTGTATGTGTGTGTTGGGGTGAGGGGTCTGAGGGTGAAACCCAGCAGTGGGAAACAAGAGGAGATGAAAGCAGGGAGGCAGAGAGGGTACTAGAGAATGGAGTGACAGGTGAGAGAACGTAATGACAGGTGAGAGGCGGCAGACAGGTAGGCTGGGAGGCAGCTTGAGGAAGGTTCGGCGGCAGGTACCAGGTACCTACTTATGGGACTGGAGTGAAGAGGCAAGATAGTATCTCAAGGATCTGGAAGGAGCAAGCAGGAGGCTAGTGCCAGGGATATTTGGGTATAATGATCAAGGCAAGTGTCTGCTTGCTCTTTTTTGAAACATGAAGTGGGGATTGGTGCAGTAACTGGAGGACTGCTGGCCAATCACTGGATAAGAGCCCTTATAATGCTCAGAACAGGAGGAGCTGAAAGGATGCAAAGACAGTTAGTATGACCACTTTTTTTGATCTGCCTTTAGGTATCATAATGCTTGTTGCATTTAAGGTAGACTAAATAAATTATTTTGTGTTTGTTTTAACACTACATTTTTCTTACTGTGTGTCACCTTGGCTTGGTATTTCCCAGGGGTTCTTACTTAGTCAATGCCAAAGCACCTGTCTTCCCTTCTGTGCTCTCTTCTCCTTTTTAGAAGATGGCATCACTTACCCTAGAGGCAGTGCATGGGGAAGGCCAGCGTTCAGAAAAAAACCTTTGATGCCCTCACAGGACTGGGTTCAGCTCTTAATGTTCTGGCAAAGTTGCAGAGGCTTTTTTAAAATGCTGTTTCTGAAAGCAGCCCCTCTCCACCAGCAGGCTGAGCACATGGCAGGGGCTCAGAAAACACTTGGAGGGGTCCACACAAATGTTAAAAGATGATCTCATTTGCAAAGTTTACTTGCAGGAGCCCTGTTCACTGAATAAAAGATTTTTGCCTTGGTTGCAAGAATTTAAATGTTACCATTTTCTTTCAGGGGGTGCACATTTTACTTTAAATCAGCATGCATTATGCATTTCAGTTTAATTCTGTGCTGCTGACCCTGGAATCTCACAGCCCTGTAATGCTGCTGCATACCAAGGGTCTTCTAGGAATAAGGGCCTGTCTGAAGCTTCAAATAACATAAAACCTCTGATATTTCCATTTGCAGCTAGCTACTTGGGGAAACTTCATAGCCTTTCATAAATTCATCTCCCCACCAGTAGAGGAGATAAAACTGCTGGCCCAGCTCTGAGCAGAGAATATGTTCCATCCCTGAAAATACATGTTTAAATATTTAATAAAAGCATAAATTTGAAACACATCCAGCAGCTGTAGAGAGAGCCACTGAATAGAAGGCAAAAACAATCTTCATCTGAGGAGATTAAGAGAGTTGAAGCAATGGTTGTGGTATTATACGACACTATGGTAAACAAACAATCCAGGCAAAAAGAAAAGGGAAAAAAAAAAAAACATGGAAGGCTTGCCTTATCCATGCGAGGAAGTGAACACAGCACAAAATATTCCGGAGGTTCAAGTCTGAAGTAAAATCCATGCCTCGCTTGTAAATCAGCCTGGTCTCTGGGGAAGGCAGATGGCTCAGCGTATAACACTTACGTAACCACAACCTGAGCCGAGCCCGACCTGCCAGGAGCCAAGGAACAAGGATGCTTTTGAGAAAAGATAAATTGTGCTCGCCTTAAACCCACTGGAACTGCTCTCCCTGGCAATCCAGGATACAGCAGGGGGCATCAGAATCTTCCAACACACAGGCAACCAGCTGAACAACCTTGGCAAAGCAGCCAGTAACCACAGCCAGGCATCTCATTAACTCAAGCCTCCAAACCCCAGGGTGGCTCCCAAGTTCCCCAGGCTGTTCACGGGAGCGGCAGAAGCCGCCTTCTGAAGGTTTAGAGAAGTGGGCATCCCAGCGCCTTGGGGTGGGGAACCTTAGTCAGCCTTCCCAAGCACAGGCAGTACCAGACTTGCACATTCCTGGTTTATAAATAAATGATCCAGGAGTGACACAGAGGGTCATTCCTGCCCAGGCTAAAGGAAGCACTGGCATTTCTGTTTCCAAGAAATTCGGGATGAAATAACAGAGCATTGGGAGAACTGTGGATCCTCAAAGCCAGGCAACATCTGGGAAAATCAAGAACAGTTTAGAGGACTAACCTCAATCCCCACTCCACAGAGCAAGCGTCTCACAGATAAGTCATTCACTTTCGTGGGATTCATTTGGATGAGATTGTTTTGTGCCGAATGCAAGCGCGAGATCTCAACCAGTGAGAAAATCTGTGTTGTGATTGGAGTTAAAGGGGATATTTTTAAAAGTGCAGCGTTTTAGGAAATAGGGCAGATCTAGCATGAGGCAAAATAGTGCTCTACGATAAATGGAAGAATCTTAAATATAAATATTCCTTGAAGGGCCAACCGCGAACAGATAGGAGAAGACAGACCCTTCCCCTCGATTTCCCCTTGATTATGAGACCCCTGTCTCCCAGTCCAGATTTCCTTCTTGTTACTTGAGTCTGATGATTCTACGACACTCCCTGTTATACTGAATTTTATAGCTTAGGCGGGAACCTACCCACCATACATCAAAATTGGGCCTTTGGTATTAACATATACACACTACTATATATGAAATAGATAATCAACAAGGACCTACTGTATAGCACAGGGAACTCTACTCAATTCTCTGTAGTAACTTATATGGGAAAAGAATCTGAAAAAGAATAGATATATGTATATGTGTAACTAAATCACTCTGCTGTACACCTGAAACTAACACAACACTGTAAATCAACTATACTCCGATATAAAATAAAAAATGTTTTTCCAAGAAACCCTTTCTGAATTTCCTACAACTTACCTAATAAAATGGACTTTGGGAAAGCCCAATGTTTATATACTGGGGGCAAACTGTCTATAACACACCAGTTTATCATCTGTGGTGAATAAAATTCATAAAATAGGGGAGAAATATTCCCCAAATTTCATATTTCACATCCTCTGTCATTTGATAGTTTATTGGGTACTTGTAAGAAGCTGCAGATTCAGAAATGCATGAGACATGGTCCCAGCTCTTAAAGAGTTCATACTCTTAAGAAGCAATTACCATATAGTACGTGCAGGACTGTCATAGTAGAGGAAACAAGATGCTTTCCTGAGAAGGGGGCTCCTGGGGAAACACAGCCACAAACTTTTAGGAGGAAGTGGCTTCAGTCTTGTATCTTTTTTTTTTTTTTTTTGCGGTACGTGGGCCTCTCACTGTTGTGGTCTCTCCCGTTTCAGAGCACAGGCTCCGGACGCGCAGGCTCAGCGGCCATGGCTCATGGGCCCAGCCGCTCCGCGGCATGTGGGATCTTCCCGGACCGGGGCACGAACCCGTGTCCCCTGCATCGGCAGGCGGACTCTCAACCACTGCACCACCAGGGAAGCCCCAGACTTGTATCTTGAACGAGAAGTACATTTAATTTCTCCTGAGGAGCACCCTCGCGTAATACTCTCTTAGAGGGCGTGGCCTGAGTCTATTATACTGTGACTATTTAAAGCAACTATTAAGTGCTGCTGTAATTGGAAAACCCCCTGGACAACACCATCTAGCTACCTCCCATGCTCCCTGGGGACACCATCTGGTCTCCCTCTCATGCTACCATACCCAGTGGAGCATTTGATTTATTTTTTGGACTTGCCTGGGATTTATCTCTCTAAAGGTAACCAAGTAGAAATATTCCTACCAAATTCCTGGGTACTCTGAAAACTGTGGATCTATGGTTTAGAGACATCTGGTAGTAATGAAACCTTGACATACTTTGTGACAGACTCCTCCTCTCCCTCAACTGAGCTGCTAGAATTCACAGAGGAACAATCAATGGAATTTAGCATTTTGTTGACTATTTAAATACATTCATTAATTTAAGGGAAAGTTCAAATATTATATAGGCACAGAATTTTGTCAGTTGGTACACATGTGGTCCATCAATATCGGTAATGCAGATCAGCACTTCTCTACTGGCAGGTAGTAGTGCAATGCTGGGCCAGGGATAGGCCATCGGCTGCTGAGATACCACTTTCCTTGGCCTTAGGGCAGTCATGTGGGGCCTGGAGTCACCCAAGTTCCTGGACCAGTAGGCTTGGGCCAAGAGCATCTTTATCCACTTATCCAAATGCCATAAAACATTATCATTTTCTAATTTTGCATGATTGGGGAAAAACTGGGAAGCCTCAGTTGGTACTCTAAGCTAGCTAACTAATGGCCTTGACCTCCACTGTGCTGGACCTTGGGCTTGATCCCGGCTGACTCCCATGCCCCCCGATAGCTCTCAGAAACAATCATCTGAGCATTGTGGTCGTTCATTCCAACCATGTGCAAACAGTGCTTACAAATTGTGCTTGGTGATGGTGATGGTGAAGACAAACAGGTAATTGTCTTGGTGATGGTGGCTCCACCAGCCTCACTCACTCACGCATCTGAGTCAGAGGATCCGCTACAGTCCCCTCTGTACTCCTCCATCTGCCTCAACACCACTCCCACCCCAACTCACTCCTTTTCCCACAGAAGCAACTGAAAGAAAAAAGTTCCTACCATCAGTAGACAACTTTGATTTGTTCTGACTCATGAGCAATTAAATAAAAGATTTAGGCGGCTTCCCTGTGGCGCAGTGGTTGAGTCCGCCTGCCGATGCAGGGGACGCGGGTTCGTGCCCCGGTCTGGGAGGATCCCACATGCCGCGGAGCGGCTGGGCCCGTGAGCCATGGCCGCTGAGCCTGCGCGTCCGGAGCGTGTGCTCCGCAACAGGAGAGACCACAGCAGTGAGAGGCCCGCGTACCGCAAAAAAAAGAAAAAAAAAAAAAAAGATTTAGAAAAGTATACAGTGACATATAAAAGGATAGTGTTCATATAAACCTGGGGCCAATGGACTATCAAAGCTTAGGCTTAATCATCCAATTAAGGGTGGAAACCCATCATCCAAATTCTCCCAGGGATGACAGTAAATGAGGGAAAGAAATGTAGATGCGCGTTACTGGTGGTGATGAAGGCTCTGTGGCAGCCTTTGGGACACTTGTCGTGACAGAAAATAGAAGACCCCCTGAGCAGTGGAACCTGAAAGACCACACTGCTGACATGTCACCTTTGTTACCCCTCCCGCACACTGGAACTCTGGACAGCAGACATTTGCTTGCTACAGAGTCCAGAAATGTGAGGGGCAGTGGGAGGGCGGGCACTCGGAAGGCACCTCATCTCAGCCATTTTATGCCAATCTTACCTACATGTGTCCTTCATTTCAGCCTGAGGAATTGCACCCAGCCAAACAGCTCAGAGCTGGTCACTGTCCTCCTCAGCTTGTTTGAGAGAACCAGCTGTGCCTCTGCAATGAGAGGTCACTAGCTCAGGATGAAGGGGTCACCACAGCAGGCCTAAGACCTGGAAGGCTGGCTCAGCAGCCTGGTGGCATCTTGCCTGGAGACAGATGTTGTAATAACAAGTGGATGAACCTATGCTTTTGAAAAGACAGAGAAGTATACATCTAGACTGATGGGGAGTGTATTTTCAGAGGTCTTTAAAGGCAATAGCACATAGGAATTTTCCTGGGGTCAAAGCCTAGATGGTCCAAGTTGTGAGATGACAGTAGACACTTAAAAGCAATTTCTCAGGAAAGACTCATGAACATTTGTTCTGAGTGATACTGGTGTACATTTTGCAACAGGGTGGAAAGAGAATTACTATGTTAGATGAGAGATGTAGAAGGCATGTGAGACAAATCAGAGGTTTAAGAATAACAATTTGCTTCACACTGATCCTGTTGGGAATATATAAAGAGTGTATATACATATGTAGAATATATATATCTTCCACATATATATCATATGTAATCTACATATGCACATATCCTATATGCATATATACATATACGGTGGGGTGTGCACGCCAATGTGTATACGTGTATTACAGTATCTTTATCCATGGTGGTTCATTCATCTCTCAAACATGAAAAGGAATTTCTTTTCCTTCTGGAAAAAGACAAACCTATAAACTGACAAGAAAAAAAATGCAAAAAGAGAAAAAAAAAAGAAATTCAATTGCATCAATGCTTCAAAGAAATGCTAAAATAGAAATTTACTAAAACTGAAGGAAAATCAGATCAGTCAATTACAAATGTTAGTTGTTACTTGACTTCTCAAAGACAAGAATTGTTTTAAAATTAATTTGCATAGACTACTAGACAATTAGGTACAAGGTTTGCCCAGATCTCTTTTACATGTGATGTTCTTGAAAACAAGCAGAGAATTAAGTTACATCAACTAAATGCCAAAAGTAAAAAAACTCAACAGTTCTAAACTCTTCTCACCCAATTTACACTACCCACAGGAGGCAGCATCCTGTGGAGAACAGAGCATAGGCTGGAGAATCAGATAGAATGGACCGAAATTACGGTTTCATTATTTACTAGCTGGATATGTTATTTAAGTATTTAAGGCTCAACTGGTCTATATAAGCCACAGACTATTACAGAGTTATTGGGAAGAGTAGAGGAGATAGCATATGACATTCTATATGTGTGTTTAAGTGTATATGTATATGTACTAGATGCTTTTCCCACTACAATAACCTATAATACAATTTAATACTTGCTCCAGTCCTGTATGTCTCCGTATCCCATTTTATAGATGAGTAAGCTGAAGTTCTGAAGGCTAAGTCACTGTAACCACAGAGTTTTCTTCCATATATCAAGCTCCACCGACCCTCTGTTGAAGAGAAAGTCCTATGGCAGCATTTGCTCCAACAGTTGCAGGAGGCATCTGCAGTCAGGCTGCAGTATCATGTAAAGAGCCCTCCCCAGGCTCTGCCCAGCCTAAGCACTCCTTTAGCATCCATTCAAAGACATTTACTGAGACTTCCTATATGCCAGTATCATAAATACTGAAAAACTCTACTGAAGATACTTAGATAACCCAGTCTCTTGGGACTTAAATTTTTAATTTTCTCATATCTCCTGCTGTCCTCCCAGGCTTTGCTGATAACCATGTGGTCTTCCCTTGATCAAGCACTGCCACACACCCTGTGACTCTAATGTTTCCTTGAACCTCTGCGGATGCCATGTGCTAGCCTTGCTTATTCCAGATCCATTTTGAGAACTATGTCAGACTCCTGAAAAGAGGGTACCTCTTCTATAGTCAGGTAAGTTCTGAGTGAAAACTGTTTGGATAACGGGCTTCATGGAAGTGGTCAGCTCAACATGTAAGTGTCTCTCCCTCCTACAAGTGTAGCATCTAGTGCTCGGAGGACACAGGAAACGAATAGACACCAAACAGCAGTGCACCTTATTTTTGACTATCAAGCTGAGACCCCAACTGTTTGACAGAGAATCTCAGTCAGCAACTACCAGAGGTGCTCCTCATAGCAGAAAACATCAACAAAAGTACAATGCAAGGTATCGTCCTTCAGAGTAAATGTTAACATCAGTCAAGGGGCACTTCTGACACTCCCCTGAAATTCCAGGATGCTCTTAGTGTCATTGGGCAGTGAGGTTGTCAGGGTTAAAATGATTACAGAATTTACAGTGACCCAGAGCTACCTCGGGAGGCATTTTCCAGCTTGAAGGCATTTTGGCCCAATGGAACACCCTCAATCCCTCTTTTCTCTCTGCATGAGAACTGCAGCAGTATCCTAAGGTTCTTGGACTTCTGATGGTTCCCTCAAACCATACTACCTCAAAGAAGCCCTCTTCTCTCCTGCTGATGGAAATGACTTCCACAGGTGACTACTCAGTCTTGGTCAACCCCGTCAGGCTTTGTAGGGTAAATATCTATCCAGTTGCCCAACATGCTCACCAGCCCAGAAGTGAGTGTTGCCAGCACAAAGAGCATCTGTGATAAAGAGAATCACCACAATCCACTCAAAACATTTGGTAAGCAGCGTTCTTTAATCGCTGGCTGAGAAGCACTCCTCATCAGTTATCTCATCATCGTTTTTACTTCATGAACTCTTCGAGTGTTGACCCCTTTGTTCCAAATTCTATTCCTGAAAGCTCTCTGACATGGTACATAATTTCTTCCATTTGTTGGATTAGTGTGGCTCCCACAAACCCACATATGCAAGTGTGGGAAAGGAACAGGAAAATGATGTCACAAAGCAAAGGAAGTAAGGCTGCAGCAAACCACAAGTCAATACAGAAGCATCAGCTAACCATTTATGACCAATCATTAGTTTTTGTCTCCAGGTGGAACAGATAAGATGTGGAAGAGACAGAGAGTTATCTTCCTGTCTGTGAATCAACTTACCTTGGTCAACATCACTTTTAGATGAGGAAAAAATACTCTTAAAAAAATAAGCAACAGCCTCTCTTTCTGTTTAATTTTCTCCAGGTAGTTTTTCTGGGACTCTTTATAGAATCAAAAATAGTGTTTACCCTGAGGCCATGAAGTTGCTGAGACAAGTGACAAAGGGAGTTCTCTCAAATACTTGAGGACCATTTAGAAAGGTCTCTGATGTAGGCAATATGTGCTGTACTGATTCTGCATCAGTTCCCTGGAGCTGATGAAGGAGAGGGGGTGTGGAATAAGATACATGAGTTAGTGGCACCTTTATACCCACACACACACACTCCCGTCAGTCACCAGATGTGTAGTCAGGAAACTTCTGAGCAGTTTCACAACCACGACACGAAAAAAAGGATCTTTTGGGACAAAGAGGAGGTCAATAGAGCAATGTTTTCCTATATACAAACATATGTCTTTCTCACAATGTGACTATAGTGGCCCTGAAATTCATTGTAGGTGCTACCGTTGCAAATATTTTATTTAAAACAACAACAACAACAAAAAGCTGTTATAGTTGGCTGCAGCACTTGACAAAGAAAGAACTGCTTAGTCTCTAATCAGCAATTTGAGTCACAAGTCATTATTCAGAGATAATCCCCAGGGGACTGGAGAACAACCTAAAGGGCAAGTCCAGTACCAAGAGCTGAGCAGCCTAAGGCAGCCACAGATGTACTGGGGAGCTGTAGCTTCTTCAGGGGATTCATCACTCTGTCCCTCAAAAACTGCCTAGGGGCAGTTGCCTTAGCTGTAGGCCCCTCTGGCTATCTTGCCTAAGCCAGATAAGGCTCTCAGATATTCAGGGGTCTTGCCAACATGGTCCATCAATTCTCTCCATCTTCTTCCCTTTGATAACTCCTTGCTCTGATTTGAGGGCAAAACCTCAGTGAAAATCAGTTCCCAATGCTCATAGCTTTATCTCCAACCCCTTCATCCCCAGACTAGCTAAGGATCCCAAGGCTTTCTAGATTTATGGACCCTCCTCAAAAGTCAGGACAAGAAATACAAAAAAAAAAAAAAGGCCTAAAATTGTCCCCCATACAGAAAGCTCAAGACTTGGTTCTTGTCAAAGCATTGAGAGAAAGATTGATTAAAAACGTGCACAAAAGGGCGTGCCTCAGGGGCCGGCTCACTGCTGGAAGGACAGGGTGTGGCTTTACCACATAATAGAGCTCTCAGGAGCTCTCAGGTTAAAATCTGTGTTGTTTTCTTTTTTAGCTAGGCAACCTTGGGTAAATTACGCAACAGCTCTGAGCTTTGGTTCCCTTATTCACAAAATGGGGATAAGGAAATCTATACTCTTGGACTGTTGTACGAATTAAATAATAACTGGAAGGTAGTTTGTGTCGCACTGTAACAGGGAAGAGCAAAATCTGACTCCATGTTTGATCTGTTTATTTTACTTTAACGTTTGCTTTTCCTTGCTTTTGTTATTATAACCATACATAATGGCCTGCCTCAGGGAACCCTGACCCTCTGGCTGAATGTTAAACTAAAGTGCCTTTGTTCAGCTCACAGGCAGACATTCTGACCCTGCCCACCTGTGAATGGCTGCAGAAAAGAAGAAATTAACACATCCCCTTCCCAGATGCTGGCCAAGCCAGGAGATATTTTGCAAAGCTAATGGCCTTTTTACTTTACTTCCTCACCTCCTTCCCCTCTCTGTTCTATAAAAGAAACTGGCTTCCAGACCCCGATAAGATGTTTTTGGGGGACACTACTCCGCCATCTTCTTGGTCTGCCGGCTTTCCAAATAAAGTCGGTATTCCTTGCCTCAACAACTCGTCTCCTGATTTATTGGCCTGTCGTGCAGTGAGCAGAGTGAGCTGGGACTCGGTAACAGCAGCTGCTGTATAACGGGTACTCAACAGATGATAACCCCTTACAAAATAGTATCTTTGGTGTTTCTTAACATGCCGATTAAAAAACCCTGATAATGACATTCCATCATTTTAATTCCTACAGATGTAGAATTATAATAATAGTTAACACTTTCATAGTGTTTTCTATATGCCAGGTAGTATTCAGCACTTTTACTACAAGGAGCCATTCTTACTCTCATCCCCATTTCAATATGAATAAAGGAAGTCAAAGGAGAGTTTAAGCAACTCGTCCAAGGTCCGCTAGTTAGTATACAGCGGAAACCAGGTAGAAACTCAAACAGTGTGACTCAAAAGTCCATGCTTTTATGCACTTCACTTTACTGCCTCTCAGAGCACCCAATAGTTTCAAATAAAACACAGTTTATTGTTTTCAGCTCTATGTATTACAGCTACCCACAGGTTTCTCTGGCTCTAATTCTGATCCTTGGATTTATAAATGTATTCCTACTCCAGTCTCCTTATTTCATCTTATACACAAATATATACAAATAGTGCACTTTCTTGGGTGTAACTCATAGCCAGTTCTCCCTGCTGACTTTAAAAAGGCAACACTTAGCTTCACCACTACAGTAAAGCTCATTTTTAAAACAGTACTACCCAATGGTACGACCTATTTTCTGATAGTGATGGAAATCCTAAATTTGTTCTCTCTCTCTCCTCTCCATTTCCCAATCTCTCTGTCTTTTTTTCTCTCTCTTTCTCCTGTGTGTTCTCTGTCATCTTCGTTCCTATGTGAATAAATTTAAACATTAGAAAATAAGAAAGATCTGGAAGCAAAACATTTCCCTAGAACTCTCCAGAAAACAGTCGATTCTTAAATTCAAAAAAAAAGAATGACTCCAAGGTAAGGTGATTGCTGTTTTTAATAACCTCAACAGAACTTCAGCATTCAGAATTAGCTTTTGCCTGAATCTTCCTGGTAAACAGACCCTGCTACAATCCCAGCTAGGAGACAGAGTGCCCTAGGATAGGCACAGAAAGTTCTCCAGTGTTCATGGAGGACTCCTGTAGATTAAAATCCTCAGTTTGATCAATGGTTAAGATGCTGTCTGTTACCTTTCTTTCTACCTTGTGTTAATTCCTGTGGTAGATTTGTACTGTGCCAATTTAGCAAATCTAGCACTATGTTTTTTAGAATTCCCATCACTGCATAGTTCTGAATTAACATTAGCTACACGAGACATTTTGCATGAGATCTGGCAGGCAGAAATGAAGCAACAGCAATTCTTTTTTCATTTTTTTTTTCATGCTTGAAAGGTTGATGCAGACCATGAAGCACTGTTGATTTCAGACATGCCGTCTCTTACCTACTGAGTCACCTGCTTAGTATCAGGCAGCAGCCAGACCCACAGCCCCTTTGCTTTGCCACATCACCTCCTTTAGTTTCTATGATTCCCATGACAACTGCATGGTTAGCTCCATGGCAAGGGAGCCCAGCTTCTCCTTCAGGTCTCTCCATCATCAAGGTTGCTGCCCTAGAGGTGGTGAGAGACCAGCAAGTTCCAAAGCATCCTTGGGACCTCTAATACTTCTTTGCAGGTTCTACTTTGTCCTTGCCTTCTCTGCTTCATAGGATCACTTTTCCCCTAGTTTCCAACAGCAAGTTCTTCATTTTCCTCTGAGATCTCACCCAGAGCTGCCTTTAATGTTCATATTTTTACTAACAGTCCCTTCAAGGCAATCCTGACATTCTCTAGGATGCACCTCAGAACTCTAGCAGACTCTACCCACTACCCAGTTCCAACGCCACGTCCACATTTTCGGGCATTTGTTATAGCAGCATACCACTTCTTGGTACCAAAATCTATATTAGTCAGCTCAGGTTTCCATAACAAAATATCACAGATTGGGTGGTTTGAAATACAGAAATTAATTTTTTCGTAGTTCTGGAGGCTAGAAGTCCAAGATCGTGGTCTCACTTAACCTTAATTACTTCCTTAAAGGCCCTATCTCCAAATACAATCACATTGGAGGTAAAGCTTCAATTTATGAATTTGGGGGGGAGGGACATCATCTAGTCCATAACTAGATAGAGAATATATCTATATCATCTGTTTATATCTCCCAGTGATTCTGCTTTTCTGATCAAACACAGATTGACACGTTTCTTTATTGGGAGTTAAATTCCCCCACTATATTGTAGAGAAGGGCATTTATTCCTTTTATCCCTTTATTCTCAAACCACAACCTTTTATCCACTGAGCCATCCCTACCTACAGGAGTCATCCCTGCCTGTTCTGAGCCAAACAGTGATTTCCCAATCCCTCCCAGCAGTAACTGACTTAGGGCCGTGCCCATTAGCCTAGTTGATCTAGTCAGAAGAAGCCCAGGTCTTTCATTAGGTAATATATATGAATGAGAGAGCATGTGGCAGCCATCATACTAGCATGTGTGAAGACCGAGGACAAAGCAGACATGAAAAGGAGGGCAGAACCAAGCGCGCAGAGCTGGACCTACAGCTTTAAATACACTGTGGACCTCTGGATCCTGAACCCCCTCTTGGTTTTCACTTGAGATGATCTGTTCCCTTTATTAAGAAAAGAGAAAAAAAGTTGAATATTCTGTAATAGGGATCCTTAATGATACCCTCATTCCATGTGGGAGTCATGGATATACAACATCAGTGCCTGATGCAATGATGGAGCTTGGTCCTGACCATAGCCAGTTAGAGTGCGTGGGTGGTGGGAAGAGCCCAAGACTCAGGCAGAGGAAAAACGATGTTGTCTCTTTTTATGACAGTCTAGCTATGCCCACCATGTAAGCCTAGATATTTTCTTTTGCAACTTTGTGGAGAGAACTTACAAAGGGTAAAACCAACACATTTTTTTTTTTTTTTTTTTTTTTTGCGGTACGCGGGCCTCTCACTGCTGTGGCCTCTCCCATTGCGGAGCACAGGCTCCGGACGCGCAGGCTCAGCAGCCATGGCTCACGGGCCCAGCCGCTCCGTGGCATGTGGGATCTTCCCGGACCGGGGCACGAACCCGTGTCCCCTGCATCGGCAGGTGGACTCTCAACCACTGCACCACCAGGGAAGCCCCCAAAATCAACACCTTTTAAAAAAGACCTGAGAGCTGGTAAGAGACAATTCCTATCGACATCCTCTGAGCATCTGCATCTAGTCCTATTTCAGATCACACCTTTGCATTTGCAAGATTCACAAACAAAAGTTTTCATTTTTGATGTAGTTAGTTTGCTTGGGTTTCTGTCCATTCCAACCTAAAGAGTTCTGATGAATGTATTATTTTCAGGATGCCTCTGCTTAAATGCAAATATATCCTGTTAGATGACTAACAGGAGTCCATTGCCACAATGAGTTTGTCACAGTAGTTGCCTAACTGTGCCCTATTGGGTTGACTCCAGTTGAAGGCCAAATGATTATGGCTGCAGGTCCTGCCCCCTTCAAGCTAAGCAGTTCTACTTCTATCTGTTTTACGTACTGCCCTTCTGCATGAAATGGTATTTGAAGAAAGGATTCCATTCTTAGAAGTATTTAAACATCATTGGCTTTTAAGATTTAGTAGAAGGGAGTGAGACAAGAAGGCAATGGGATGCAAAGCCATCTGTTTTCCAAGGCTTTCTGCAGACTTTCTGCCTAGAAGAGACTGAGTAGTACCAGCAGCGATGGCCAGAGGGCGGTCTAGAGACACAGGAGGCCTGGGCCCCAGTTATCAAAAAGGTAAGCTGGAGGCCGTTGAGAAAAGGACTGGCTCAGACTGCCTGCTACAGTACTTTTTTTTTTCAATGTTATTATTATTTATTAGTCCTCCCCATGGTGAATGTATGAATTCAACTATAGTGAGAACAGATTTCAGAGCATTTTCCACTGCCTTTGCTGTTAATCCTTATACTTCTTGACATACATTGGCCAACTGTCAATTCATGTGCATTTTTGTTGGTTTGTTTTCTGTTTTACTAAAATGATCCTCCTGACGGAAGGGCAAACACCTCTGTACCTGTATGTTGTTCTTTCCAAACTTTTCCCCATGTTTCATGTGTGTGTGCCTAAGTCCATTTCCCACCATGACCCATACTGGAAAATTAACCACCCTGGCCTCTTCTAATAATGGGGACCACAAAATCGATCTCTCAGCTGTTCTAACCTCTAAGATCCAAACACTCAGGCTGAAGCCAAGGTTTTTAGACTTCCTATAAATCCAGGCAAATTTTCCCTAGATGTTCTTCACAGTCTTGGAAACGCAAATTCAGCTGGAATGGTTTCCACATAAGTGAATAAAAGTCTGTGCCGGGAACACTAATCTCCCAGTCACCTGGCTCCCTCTGTGTCACAAGGTCTTCTAGCAGAACAAACATTCTTGGTCTAGCTACTGACAGAAGTATGATGCTCTCTCTCCCTTGGCTCCCAAACCTCCATTAGTCATTTCCTCATGGAGACCATTTGCTAAAATTCTCCATAGCTTCAAAGTTGAATCTATTCTTGCTGCTTAATAGGCCATCTTATGATCTGGTTTTCTTTTCAAAAGCTTTTTATGTTCCCTCTTCTCAAAATCATTTCCACTTTGCCAAATGATACTATTTTGAATAACAGTAAGAGCATTCTAGAAGTAAATTATGATTCTAAAACTGGCTTCATCAAAATAGGAGCAGATGAAGAAAAGAAACTTTTAATGGGCCTAATTCAAAGGACCTGAGCCAAGGAGGAGAGGCAGAAATCAACTGAACTTCTAGAACTATATTTCTCAAAGAGGACCACCTGTTTTAGAATCACTTGGACTGCTGGTTAGAAATACAAAGTTCTGGCCCCAACGTATAACTTTTAAAATCAGAATCTCTGGGAGAAGGGCCTAGACATCTGCATTTTGAACACCCTCCCCAGGGGCAGTGATGCAGGTGACACTGAGAACCTCTGCCCTAACAGCTGGGTGCATGCTCACTGAACCTTCCTTACGTGACCTTTCCCTCACCTGGAGAGATCCCCTCACCTAGGAGGCCAAAAACAAGACCCTGGCCCTTGTTAGTCTAATACAGTTCCATGACCTCAGACTATGTGCGAGCTGCTCAGAAATCCTATTTCCAAGGCCACAAAGAAGAACAAGCAATAGGGTATTATGATGCACCAGACTAAATCCATCTCTATTATTGAAAAGACCAGGCCAGAACATCCCCTTCTGTTGATTGATACTTAGGTTGTTTCCATATCTTGGCTATTGTAAGTAGTACTGCTACGAACACTGAGGTGCTCTCAATTTTTATATATTTTTACCAAGTGATCACTCCTTGTAAATTTTTCTGTGCTACCTAGCATCACTCTCAGCCTCTTCCGACATCATATTGTTTCTGCAGACACCTAATTTGAATTCACCTATCTATCACTGCATACAGGAGATGTGCTCCTGAAGAATTTTATGAAAAGGTGCTTTTTGGTTTTGATTTTAGTTTTGCTTTTCAAATCAAATCATCCTCAATTGATTCAAAATGTTATAGGATCTCGAGAAAAAATATATAACAATCATCTATTCTAACCTCTCATGTCACAAACGAGGAGACTTGAGTCCTTCCTGGCTCTAGAATGATATGATCTAGATGCCATCACTCTTCAATCACAAATTTTATTTCTAGAGACTGAGTCTCTTTAGGAATACGTGGGTTTAGTTTCTTATTTAACTATCACTCGATCTTAAGCTATCTTTTATGACCTGCACCCTTGAGGAGGTCTTTTAAAAGGTCAAATTTGAGACATGGGGGAAAACGCTTAACTCCTTCCTCCCCTGCCCCCATCCCCCCTCCTAGTATTCCAGTATTAACCTAGAAACTTTACTGTTTTAAGATGTTAGGCTCTATATGTTCTAAAAGTAAAATTTACAAACAGATTATATGGCCCCTTTCTTTCCTGAAAGTTAATTCACTTAATTCCTTTTGTTAGAAGGGCTTCATATTTCAATGTGCATCATTCCTTATTCTAAACTTGATAGTGACATACCTCTGCCTAATCAATTCTTTCTTCTAAATTCCCCTTCCCACTTCAGCTTTTTTTTTTTTTTTTTTTCCCACTTCAGCTTTGAATCACATTTTGTAGTACCCATAATCAAAACACAAAAGCTCCAGAATTCTATTTGCCCTGAGTATGTGAGGTAGGACAAGGGAGAGAGATGGGCTTAATGGTGAGACAGGAGAAGAGAAGTGTGATTAGATGTCTAATGACTTAAGCAGTCACCCTCTGGGGCAGCTTCTAGAATTACAGTACCATCTTCTTACAACTCTGTTCACCTAACACAATTCATTTAACAATACTGCCTAACAGTTTGCCTCTGTGCTAGGCACGTGCAAACACAGAATGAAATAGACAGTAAAGTTCTCAAATGGCTCATTGTCTAGTGAGAAAGACAGACATATGACTAGTAACACAATGTGTCCAGTGACATTACAGTGTTTTGGAAAAAGGAACTTTGAAGCAAAGAAAGAACTCTTTTTTCACCACCCCCCTCAGGAAGAAGCCAGATTTTTCTTTAGATAATGAATAATGTAAAGAAGGGGAAGGAAGGTTTTGAGATTTTTATGTGATGCCTGTTTCAGAGTAGACAGCAGCAATTGATGGATAATTTTAAATATCAAATATTTAAATGATATTTTAAATATTTAAATATTTGAATGAGAAGGTATGTAAGCAATTGCCACTGTTTATCCAGGAGACCTGAGGAGGGCTGACATCAGGTAAAGGAGAATAATGGAAGTTGAGTACATGAAAATATAAGAGAAAATGAGCTGTAGAGCCAATGAAGGGATTCTGCCACGCATAAAAAGATCTAGATTTTAAATCTAGAAACAATAAATGCTGGAGAGGGTGTGGAGAAAAGGGAACCCTCTTGCACTGCTGGTGGGAATGTGAATTGGTACAGCCACTATGGAGAACAGTATGGAGGTTCCTTAAAAAACTACAAATAGAACTACCATAAGACCCAGCAATCCCACTACTGGGCATATACCCTGAGAAAACCATAATTCAAAAAGAGTCATGTACCACAATGTTCATTGCAGCTCTATTTACAATAGCCAGGAGATGGAAGCAACCTAAGTGTCCATCATCAGATGAATGGATAAAGAAGATGTGGCACATATATACAATGGAATATTACTCAGCCATAAAAAGAAACGAAATTGAGCTATTTGTAATGAGGTGGATGGACCTAGAGTCTGTCATACAGAGTGAAGTAAGTCAGAAAGAGAAAGACAAATACCATATGCTAACACATATATATGGAATTTAAGAAAAAAAATGTCATGAAGAACCTAGGGGTAAGACAGGAATAAAGACACAGACCTACTAGAGAATGGACTTGAGGATATGGAGAGGGGGAAGGGTAAGCTGTGACAAAGTGAGAGAGTGGCATGGACATATATACACTACCAAATGTAAAATAGATAGCTAGTGGGAAGCAGCCGCATAGCACAGGGAGATCAGCTCGGTGCTTTGTGACCAAAGGGGTGGGATAGGGAGGGTGGGAGGGAGGGACATGCAAGAGGGAAGAGATATGGGAACATATGCATATGTATAACTGATTCACTTTGTTATAAAGCAGAAACTAACACACCATTGTAAAGCAATTATACTCCAATAAAGATGTAAAAAAAAAATCTAGATTTTAAGAAAAAACTGCATGTATTATAGCCTTCTATTTCTCAGAACGTTGCACCAAATACATTATATAGCAGACTCCATCTGCCATTAAGAAGTCAGAATCTTGATAATAAATGCTGATTTTTTAAAAAATAGATTCTGCCATTCAGGGACTATTAGTTAGTCAGCAGGGGAAGTTGGCCTTCATAAAATGCAATATAATAATTTGTAAATGACTGACCAACTTAAAGGTTTCTTATAAACAAATGACCAAAGGAACTCTAGAGCAGCTTCGGTTTGGGCAATGTCTGGAGACATTTTTATTGTTGTGACTGAGCAGGACGGGACAGAGGAGATGCTACCCGTGTTTAGTGGGTAGAGGCCAAGGATGCTGCTAAACACCCTGCAATGCACTGGACAGTCCCCACCACAGAGAGTGATCCAGCCCCAGATGTCCATAGTGCAGAGGTCAGAAACCCTGCTCTAGAGTTTAGCCGAAGTCCTTGGCATTCATATATTAAATCTGTCGAATATGCATGTTTATAAAGAAAACAAAAGTTATCACTTTTTGGTGGTGAGCAAGCTGTACTGTGTACCAAAATAGAGATATAATGTTGCACACATGAAACTTATGTAATGTTATAAACCAACGCTACTTCAATAAAAGATAAATTAAAAAGAAAAGTTATGACTAGCACATAACCTGCATGGAACATAGAAAAAGGGGCTGCATCAGAATTTTATCAAGAGTGTATTCAGAATTACCAAGTGAGAATACTGTTGGTCATGGGACTATAAGTGCCTTATCCCGTGAGCAAGGTTATCCCTCTCTCAGCTGAAGGTCTCTTTATGAGATTATCTGAATTCCTTTTTACTTTTTATCTATTTTTTTATGTTTGGCTGCGTTGAGGCTCGGTTGCTGCTCACGGGCTTTCTCTAGTTGCAGTGAGCGGGGGCTCCTCTTTGTTGCAGTGCGTGGGCTTCTCAGTGCAGTGGCTTCTCTTGTTGCGGAGCACGGGCTCTAGGCAGGCGGGCTCAGTAGTTGTGTCTCACGGGCTTAGTTGCTCCGCGGCATGTGGCATCTTCCTGGACCAGGGATCAAACCCGTGTCCCCTGCATTGGCAGGCGGATTCTTAACCACTGTGCCACAAGGGAAGTCCCTGAATTCCTTTTAAAATCGTTCTCTATATTCACATATTCACCAAAGAAACATTCTGATGATGATCTTGCTTCTTACATAACTGAGCATCATTGAGAAAATGCTGAGAGTTTGTCTTCTGCATTCTGGAGAAACCTTTTACTCCATTTTTAACCAATGACATTTCAGTCTCCCTTTGATTCAGAAATCCCTCTATGGCTTCTTTAATAAGAGTACATGTAGCAGTAACTAAAAACTTCTGGGGTACCATTTCATTTTTTTTTTTTTTTCCTGAGAGTCTGCTCTGACTCATCAATGGGTGTGAAACAGAGCTGTGGAGAAAAAGAGATAACAGCTCTGATCAAACATCAAGCATCACATTTTCCTGAAATTCACAGAAGATGCATAATGAGGTATCACCTTACATATTCTTCACAGCCTGTGTTTACCCAGAAGTACCAAAATGCAAAGCAGCACCAAAGAACTCCTTCCCCCTTACAGGTGCCACAGACGCAGAAACCAAATAACTTGTGAGCATTTGAGCTACAATGGAAACCTCTCGTGTGTATTTTTATTTATCTAAATTAAGATTTGCCACTGAGTTCAAGTATCTGTTTAAAGGTCAAAAACTTGGGCTTCCCTGGTGGCGCAGTGGTTGAGAGTCTGCCTGCTGATGCAGGGGATGCGGGCTCGTGCCCCGGTCCGGGAAGGTCCCACATGCCGCGGAGTGGCTGGGCCCATGAGCCATGGCCGCTGAGCCTGCGCGTCCGGAGCCTGCGCTCCGCAACGGGAGAGGCCACAACAGTGAGAGGCCCGCGTACCACAAAAAAGTTCAAAAACTTATGATTAATATCTAAATTGCTGATGAGATATTTTTTCTGATCCTGATCATCGCTGAGCAAATGGCATGATGTTAAATGCTGGAACAGCAAGATTTATTTTCCAAAGGACTGAACTCACAGAACATGAGAGGGAGGCAGGAAGAAAGGGGTGGAAGAGTCTGAGCAGCTTAATGATAAGCAAAGATTCTTCTCTTCGCACCATGGAATCAAAGGCATCTCAGCTCATTTCCCACACCTGAGATGTTGTCACTAAGCCACTTCCTTCTCTCTGAAGTGGTTTTAGACAGTCATTTTGCTGTTCTGAAATTTACATCCTATTCTTTTCCCAAACCACATCCATCCATGCTTTTCTCAGCTCATCCTCCCCAGAAACACCTACTCCCATGCAGGGTTTGAATATGCAAGTTTAGAGCCTAACACAACAAATAGAAAACAAATTAACTGGGGGAAGAATTCTTTTTTTCCAAGGAAATTGTAAAACCTTTTGAAATGTAGCCTATTTTGCCAGCTTCCTGACCTTTGCCAGCATGAAGGCCAACCAAAGCAAATTACGTTGTGATAAATGTTGTCAATCCCACTGAGTTTTCTTTAAACTTTCAGTATGTTGATGGAAGCTGACAATTTAACCTTGTTTCACTGCTTACCTAAAACTCACCTCACACATTCCAATTTCTGAAGCACTTGACAAGTTTTGACTTGTTTATAACTCTCTCCTGAGTTTTGGAAGAGTAGAAACCTGGTATTTAACTTTGTGGTTGGCTAGGTTTTAAATTTCTCGTGCTATTGCAGCTGTCTTAGTATTGCTAATCCCAAAGCAAAGAGTGATGCAAAAAATTCATGCTCATTTTGAAAGTGTTAGAGATTTTTTTTTAAAACGTTGACTCCTTGAATTCTCCAGGAAATGATGTCATCCAGTGCAAGCAACCACAACTTTCCACAGAGCTGCTAGTCAAAGGCACATGCTGTACTATCTTCTTGGAACTCCCCAGGTTGGTGTTATGAGAGGTGGGCAGGGCCATTAATAAATAATAGCAAGGAGGGAGTTCTAAGGAATTTTAGTTTTGAGTGATTACCTAATTCATTCCCTTCACTTCAAACAGTTCTCTTGATAAACCATCTCTGACCAATGCCTTTCTATGTGTTTTCAAATATTTTTAGTGAACACTTCCAGGTTAGATAAAACGGGTAAATGGTCAACCATTAGATGAGCACTAAATGAGAATTAACATATCGACTTTCATGACTCTGAGCAAATTCTAGATTTAACTAAATCTCTTCACGTTCAAGAATATGTAACAAATCTTTAGAGAAATGACACTGATTTATAAGAGAATATAAACATAGTTCCAAAGACTCAGTGAAAAGGCTTGCCTTTGAAAAATAACTTCAGGTAAGAAAGAAAAAATAATTATAAATGGCATTTTCTTAATGTCATTAAAAGGAGTCAGACTACATGGCAACTATGAAAAAGGAGTAGGAAATTACCAAGAAAATTCATTAAGATGAAGACAGATAAAAAAGAAAGCACTCGGAAATAAAAAAAAGTCTTCTAATGCAGAACCAAAATTACTATCTGAATTGGAGGCATTAATGAATAGACTTGACAACGCACAAAATAAATTGATCTGTGAACAATCAACTTAAGTGCCTCCCACAGTTTCAACTAAAACATGAATGAGTTTAAAATATTGAGAGTCAAGACGATTTATGATCAACATAAAGGTCCAGGGAAAGAGAGTAATAAAATTATAAATGTTCTAGAAAAAGATATGTGGCTAACAGGAATAAAACAGAAATAAAAGATTTAATAAAATGCAATAAATACCAAGAAAGATCAAAAAGGGGAAGCATAAGGCAAAATAACAGAGGAAAAAATAAGTAAATTTGTTTAGACAATAAAAATAGTAAAGAGGAAAACATCCCTTTCTAAAGGACAAACACACAGAAGAAACATAAAACTACCTAGGCTGCTAGGCTCCTAATATATAAATCAAAATGACAAAGGAATGTTCAATATAAAAGAATAAAACTTATTAGGCAAATATTAAACATAAAAGAGATCAGAGTTATGGTATTTCCATCCAGACAAAGTAAACTTATAATTACAATGAGGAAGGGAATCTTTTCGTAAATTGGTAAAAGTTATAATTAATAACAAAACAAAAGTAATCAAGGACATTTACATGTCCCCAAACATAGCATCAACATACAGAAAGCAAATATTTTAGACAATCAAAGAATTATTAACAAAAACCAAACACAAGTTTCAGCTACTGGTATATTGGGGAAATAACCATCTATTGACTTCTGTACTTTAAAACAGTTTCCCAACTAATAAGCACTCTTGTGTCCTAGACCTGCTAAGCCTTCAATCATTCATGGAGCTTGAGGCTGCTGGAAATTTCAGATAGGTTACCTCCAACCTTGAGCAGCAATTTTTTTTAATATTATTTATTTATTTGGCTGTGCTGGGTCATAGTTGCAGCATGCAGGATCTTCGTTTCAATATGCGGGATCCTTTAGCTGTGGCATGTGAGCTCTAGTTCCCTGACCAGGGATCGAACCCGGGGCCCCTGCATTGGGAGCTTTTTCTGGGACTGCTCAGAGAATAGCCTGAACAGAGTCTGACAACATGACTCTGGCAACAACGAATGCAATAACAACATCTTTTCTCTGTACCACAGTACACAGAGCCTGGTCAAAGAAACGCTCTATCACTTAGGAATTTGATTCAGCATCCACCTGGAGAGTGATCTGCTGCCTGTCGTAGACAAAAGGCCTTGCAGCTGCTAGGGGGTTCATGTAGTGATGCCCAAGGAGCAGGTTGTGCAGCTAAGATTGAGCCTGAATGTTAAGGAACAAGAGCAGGAACATGCCCAGGCAGCAGCCCCAAGTCTCTATTACCACATATTTTGGGTATTCCCATGCTTTTGTGTTTAATGTGCCTTTCAAGCCAGCAGCAGAATGGTTGTTCTAGTGATGCAGCACAAACTGCAAATTAGAGCTTTTGTTATTTTTAAATATTGATATACAAACTTTAATTACATATAAACCCGTTTGCTTTATCACAATTTATTTCAAGAGTGCATTTGTCAGGGAAATAAAAGGAAGAGCTCTTAGTTTTTTTTAAATATCATTTTAACTGTTGTAAAATTTGGGGTGGCTATTTTTTAAAATTTAAATTTGTTATCATCTATTTGGGTAAACAAAGTTTATTGTCAGTGGTAATGATAAATTATCTAAAGAAATTATCCTTAAAAAGTTGTGGCTAGGAATTGTGGATACATTTAACCAGAGAATAAAAACTAACGTTCATAGAAGTAAGTTCAAGTGCTCATTAAAAATATTTGGGGAATATTTTAATTTTAAAAGTATTTTACGGGCTTCCCTGGTGGCGCAGTGGTTGGGGGTCCGCCTGCTGATGCGGGGGGTGCGCGGGTTCGTGCCCCGGTCCGAGAGGATCCCACATGCCGCGGAGCGGCTGGGACCATGGGCCATGGCC
Organism: Aethalodelphis obliquidens; assembly: GCF_003676395.1. Lineage (NCBI taxonomy): Eukaryota > Metazoa > Chordata > Mammalia > Artiodactyla > Delphinidae > Aethalodelphis > Aethalodelphis obliquidens. The sequence continues at coordinate 21,794,634 of NW_020837947.1, read as the reverse complement.
GCTGAGCCTGCGCATCCGGAGCCTGTGCTCCGCAACGGGAGAGGCCACAGCAGTGAGAAGCCCGCGTACCGCAAAAAAAAAAAAAAAAAAAAAAGTATTTTACCATATCAGCATTTATTTTATTTTATAATCTTGGCATTCTATTTTGCTTAACAAAACTGTATGTGTGTATATATATGTAAATATATATAATCACTCTCATATTCCCTCAAGTTTACCCCACTATGTCATAGAAATAGTTCCCTTTCTAGTGTGTTATTCTATGTAAAAATTGTAAAGTACTGCCCTGGAGAATAATCCTTCTTTTGCAAACGTACGTTTCTTCATGACAATTATAAATATCTAAAATTATATATGTTATTAACTTAGTTATTGATTATTGCACTTCTACCTCTGTGAGAACAGAAAATCTGCCGTTGCAGGGACCCTCCCTGTATGGTTCACTACTGTACGCCCACAGCCTGCAATAGTGACACACATGTGGTAAGTGAAAAGCTCTATTTGATTTGTAGACTCAAGTTCTTTTTCTATGCACTCTCTCGTACTTTTAATTATTGCTTTTATTCCACTCATCTACCTTTCTTCCTTTACAACAAACAGAATTCTAATTATGGACCACTATTCTCTTTCCTCTGTGATTATAATCTCCTCTCACAATTCTCAACGTCATTGACCATCTGGAAATGTTTCAAACTGATCCTCTAAATTACATTACCATCTTAGTCTGCTCAGGCTGCTATAACAAAATACTACAGACTGGGTGGCTTATAAACAACAGAAAGTTATTGCTTACAGTTCTGGAGGCTAACAGTCTGAGATCAGGGTGCAGCATGGTTGAGAGTGAAGGCCCTTTTCCAGGTTGCAGAGTTCTTGTTGTATCCTCACATGGCAGAAGGGGTGAGGGATTTCTCTTTAATAGGCATTAATCCCATTCATGAGGGTTCTGCCGTAATAAACTTATTACCTCCCAAAGGCCTCATCTCCCAATACCATGACTTTGTGGGTTAGGATTCAACCTATGAATTTTCAGGAGACACATTCAGACCATAGCAATTATTGATTCCTTTTGCTATGTTCCCAATTTTTATCTTTACTTCTTCAAATGCATGAACTTTGGTTTTGCCACTGCATTTGGAGCTTCCTTGCATTCCTTACTTTATCTGAGTCTCCTTTACTTGCACATTTGCCTTGATCTCATCTTTTATTTTAGCTCATTTTCTCTTTGTTGCTCCTTGCTTTTCCAGCATAATTGCCATGTATTCTTGCTTCTTTTTGAAGACACAAGTGCATATCACTTCAATACAATATTTCTAATAAGACATTCAGACTAACATGGGATTTTATTTTTTTACCATCTTTACTGGAGTATAACTGCTTTACCATGGTGTATCAGTTTCTGCTTTATAACAAAGTGAATCAGTTATACATATACATATGTTCCCATATCTCTTCCCTCTAACATGGGATTTTAAATCAAATATGCTTATCTTGTGTCTTGTCTCTGTATTTATACAAACAACTCAAAAAATTCAAAATTTATTTTAAAATTCTGGTAATAAACTAGCAGCTTGTATCAGACCAACATTCCCACAGAAAAAAAAATTATATGCTCTGGATAAAACATTTTTAAAAAAATGATTGAAGGTGCCGTAGAACAAAACAAATCAGACAGAAACTGGGAGAAAGTTGAACCGTGAAAGAAGGGAATCGTACCAGGTGAGATTTGTCCTTATATGGCTTTTCCCCTGAGGAGACCTTTCAGTCTACACAGTACAGGGATATCAGGAATTGGAGCAGAAAGCCTTGATTTTACTGGTTTAAAGGTCAAAGTGCAGGGTTCAGGGATGCCAAAGCAGCTGAAAAATGTGAAGATAATTCCAGAAAGACAAAAACTACAAGAGAGAGAACAGCAAAATCTGAGCGCAAACATCATTCAATTCCATGCCTGAACACTTACTTATGCAGGTGTAAGGTAGACTTCATGTGTAAGGTAGACTTCAAGGATTTCAGCAAAAAGCAACAGCTGGAAGATAAAACAACAACAAGCTGAGAGAAAATCTCAGCTGTTGCTCCCTTCAAGAGAGAGTATGGATTTGTTTCTAGCCAAGATTATTGCTTTTTAAAACAAACAAACAAAAATTGACATTTTTTTTAGAATTAGATATAACAGAATCAACAGTTCTAAGATGTATTTTTCATGATATCCATTGTTATGGGATGAATTGTGTTCCCCCCAATTCATATGTACCTCAGAATGTGATTGTATTAAGACAGGACTTTTTTTTTTTTTTTTTTTTTTTGCGGTATGCGGACCTCTCATTGTTGCGGCCTCTCCTGTTGCGGAGCACAGGCTCTGGACGCGCAGGCTCAGCGGCCATGGCTCACGGGCCCAGCCGCTCCGCGGCATGTGGGATCTTCCCGGACCGGGGCACGAACCCGCATCTCCTGCATGAGCAGGCGGACTCTCAACCACTGCGCCACCAGGGAAGCCCTGGAGACAGGACTTTTAAAGAGGCAATTAACTTAAAAAGTGTTCATTATGGTGGGCCCTAATCCAGTATGAGTGGTGCCACTATAAGAGGAAGAGATTAAGACACTGTAAGAAAATGAATTTCTCTTGTTTAAGCCACCAAGTTTGTCGCGTTTTGTTGTGGCAGTCCTAGAAAACTAATACAAAAATTATTCAATAAAAATTACTAGACATGTAAAGACCTGAAAGTGTGACTCTTAGGAGAGAGGAAAAAGCAGTCAATAAAACAAACTCTGAGATAACAGATATTCTGCCAAAAGCAGATGAGAACCTTAAGGGAGCAATTACAAATACATTCAAAGACCTTAGTGTATTACAAATATATTCAAGACAAAAATATATTCAAAGACCTTAGTGTATTACAAATATATTCGAGACAAAAATATATTCAAAGACCTTAGTGTATTACAAATACATTCAAAGACCTTAGTGTATTACAAATATATTTGAGACAAAAATATATTCAAAGACCTTAGTGTATTACAAATATATTCGAGACAAATTGGGCCATAATAAATGAACTTACAGAGCATTTATCAATAAAGCTAAAGATATAAAACACACAGTGGAAGTTCTGGAACTAGAAAATATAATACCTAAATGAATATTTGACTAGATAGGCTTAACAGCAAGAGTAGAGATGGTAGAAGAAAGAGTAAGTCAACTTGAAGATAGAACAATAAAAATTATTCATTCTTAAGAAAAGAGAATAAAGGATCATGAACAATAGCAACAAAAGTGTACAGAGCCTCTTGAGTGTGGGGCAATATAAAAACTCTAATTTACAAGTAATTAGAGTCCTACAAGGAGAGAATAAAAAGGAGACAATGGAGGAAACTCTAAAGAAATATTTACCAAAACTTTTCTAAATTTGGTCAAAAAAATTGACTGAGAGACCAAACAAGCTCAGTGAATACCAAGCAAGATAACTTAAACACAAACACACACACACACACACACACACACACACACCCCTACCTTGGCCCATCATAGTCAAACTGCTGAAAATAAAAGCTAAAAAAAACTTTGAAGGAAGTCAGAAAAAAAAAATGGCACATTGCATACAAGGAACCAAGATATGAATCCTGGTTTCCATCTCAAGAGCCATAATGGAGGACAGAAGACAATTAAATGTCATCTTCCCCGGTGGCGCAGTGGTTGAGAGTCCGCCTGCCAATGCAGGGGACACAGGTTCGTGCCCCGGTCCGGGAAGATCCCACATGCCACGGAGCGGCTAGGCCCGTGAGCCATGGCCACTGAGCCTGCGCGTCCGGAGCCTGTGCTCTGCAACAGGAGAGGCCACAACAGTGAGAGGCCCGCGTACCGCAAAAAAAAAAAAAAAAAAATGTCATCTTCAAAGTGCCTAAAGAAAATAAAAAGACTATTACCCCAGAATTCTACATTCAAAGAAAATATTCTTCAAAAATGAATGCAAACTAAAGACTGTTGCACGTAATACAGAAGTAAGAGAATTCATTGACATCAGAGCTTACTTACAAGAAATGAAAAAAGGAAGTTCTTTAAGCTGAAGGGAAATGACATCTGATGGAAACTTCATCTACATGAAAGAATGAAAAGTCTTGGAAATGGCAAATATGTGGGTAAATATAAAAGACTAATTTTTTTCTTATTTTCTTTAAAAGTTATATGACTGTTTACAGCAAAAATTGTAATGCCATATTGTGAGGCACATAATGTATGTGGACATAATGTATGTGAAAAACTCACACAAATAATGGGGGTAAAATAAGCTACACTATTACAAGGTTCTTATATTTCATATGAAATATCAGCTGTATATGTTTTAGGGATGCACATTAAGATCTTTACAACAGCCTATATATATATACATAAGTAGTGCAAAGAAGTACACTAAAAACCAATAGAGAAAATAAGGTGGAATTCCACAAAATACAATAATTATTCCAAGAAAAAAAGGCAAGAAAAGAGGCAGAATGACAGAAAAGATGCCACACAGATTTATTATCTTACAGTTCTTGAGGTCAAATGTCTACACTGGGTGTCAACGGGCTAAAATCAAGGTGTCACCAATGCTGTTTTCCTTCCCAGAGGCTCCAGGGAAGAATTGATTTCCTTGCCTTTTCCAATTTCTAGAGGCTCCCTGCTTTCTTTGGCTTAAGGTTTCCTTTCTCCATCTTGAAAGTCAGAAATGGCAGGTCGAACCGTATCACACTGCATCACACGGACATGTTCTTCTGCCTCCCTCCTCCTCATTGAAAGATCCTTGTGATTACATTGAGCCCACCTAGATAATCCAAGATAATCTCCCTATGTTAAAGTCAAATGATTAGAAACATTAATTCCAACTGCAGCCTTCATTCCCTTTCGCCTTGTAACCTAACACAGTTACAGATTCCCGTGATTTAAGAGGTGGGCATCTTTTGGGGATCACTACTACAGTGAGCTTAACAGACATAAAGAACGCCAGGGTGGCTGGACTTCAAAGAGTATGGGGAAGGCTGACAAAAGACCATGATGAAGAGGCAAACACTGGGACTCTACTGCCACTAAGGCTAAAAGAAGAGGTATAGATCCCTACTTTCCCAAACCTAATTCCCATCCTGTCTTTCACAAAAGTACTTGGAAAAAGAACAATATCCTATCTAAAAACTAATAGGAAATTTCAAAATTTTAGTTGAATGGTTAGGTATGCAAAAGCAAGGAAGGCTGGAAACACCTGAAATGGGAGGATCAAGTTTTCTCCTTAGAGAGAGAGAGAGTAGAAGAGTCAAAAGGAGATGGTAGGGTGGCAAGAAGAGAGGAAAGATGATCAAGAAACACAGGAGATTAGCTATAGGATCTTTAATAACAAAGACGTTTACATTTTCGTTTATTGTAAAAAAAAATTAGTCTATGTAAATTTTTTCTGCTCCTAAAAAAAAATCTCTAACTTTCAGTTGTGAATAGATTTGTCATAGGAATCAAGAATAGTGACCTCATGCATCTCTGGGAACCATCTATGGTAGAGAGAAATGAAATTGTAGATGCAAAGTCAAAAATAATAAATCAGTAGAGGCAAAAGTCCAAATCAGAGGTCATCATGAGATGGTACAAATACCCTCCCCAAAATTCATAGAAATCTTGGGAAGTCATTCAAAGCAAACTTAACCAGATCTTAAGAGTCCTGAAAACCATAGGTTGATGTATGGGCTACAGGTCTACCCTCTTCCCCTAAAAACATATATTTTGAAAGATTCTTGTTTTCAGTAGCATTTCAAATTCTCTCATTCCTTTTGCAGCTTCTTTGTCTTGCCAAGATCACTTTTCCATTATTTTACTCCAAAATAGCTCTTTGAGTAAATAGGCGTGGAGAAAATCAAGGAAGAAGAGAGCATGTTTGCAAGTACAAGTCAGAACTGAAATGGGAAATAGAGTTTGGATCTTCTGAAATAATCTCACAGGGCTGCATGTGAAGGGCAGCATGTGAAGGACAGCCTAAAGGGTAACAAGCATTGAGTTTGGCCAATTTAAGGACTTTCCAATTACTTTTAAAGCCATCAGTTGAATTTTCTCTTCTAAAATAGTTGTACAGTGTTCAGTTACTCTGTTCAGGACAGAGACTTTTACAAAGCAATCAGTAGTTTAGTTTCTTGAACTGTTAGCCAAATTGAAATCACTTCGGTGTCTGACACCTCGCTTTTCATGAAGTTCGGAAATGAGATGTAGTGAGAGATTAGTCTCCAAGTTAGAGAGAGTTCACAGCTCTAGAGGGAGTGAAGAGAAGCCAACTGCCCCCACCCCAAAAAGGATATGCTTCCCAACACCTACATATTTTTAAAAGATAAGTTGCATTTTGCATGTTATTTTATTTTAAATAAAAACAGCTTGAAAAACTCTGTAGTGTAATGTACTACAGCGCCTTTCCCTACATTTCCTTTTCTGATTTCCCAGGATTTAATTTCTCCCCTCGTCTTCAACTCTGTATTTATCTTGAATCAGAGCAGTTACTCCCCTTAGAAGTATTTGCACTTCAGGCACTTCAAGGGCCTCCAACAAAGTGGTCAGAGGAATAGTCTAGCCTTCGTACTTTGCTTTGGTTTCAGTAGACTTTATAATGAACCCCCAAGTCCCCATCCCACAGCCCAGGAGTTGAAATATTACATATGCTCCTGTTGAAAACCACCTTTTAAAATTACATAGAAACATGAAAAGAATCATACTGTGAGGTGAGTATTGACATAATGATCTGGTTCATCCATAAATGAACCTGCGTTTTTAAAATGAGGAGAAGTGATTAATTTTGTTCCCATCAAATAATTTTTTAAAACAGGATTTATATACAGCTTTTAACATCTCATATCTGTCATGTACAAAATTCCTATGACAAGACAGAACTCTCATTGCAAACAAGATTTGGTCTAGACCACTTGAAAAACCAATGGTTGTCTCTGAGCTATTTGTTTACACTAAGAGGTCTTTGGCTGCTCCCAAGTTTTACTCTGTCTCAGAAACCAACATATTTGCACAGAAACAAAGTTACCTTGGGGTTACAGTTATTATTTTAAGAGCTTGATTTTTTAAAAATTCACTAGTCTCCCCAGTCCTTTCAAAAGACCTGCAGCGTTGTTTTGTAAAATTTTTTTTTTTTTTTTTTTTTTTTTGCGGTATGCGGGTCTCTCACTGTTGCGGCCTCTCCCGTTGTGGCGCACAGGCTCCGGACGCGCAGGCTCAGCGTCCATGGCTCACGGGCCCAGCCGCTCCGCGGCACGTGGGATCTTCGCGGACCGGGGCACGAACCCGTGTCCACTGAATTGGCAGGCGGACTCCCAACCACTGCGCCACCAGGGAAGCCCTGTAAATTTTTTTTTAAATGGAGGAAGTGAACAATTTCATTTAAGATAGTCAATAATGTCCTCTGGTATTGAAACCAGGACTGAAGTTTCTGCTTCCGTCTAACCTATGCTATTTTTTTTTCTGATTCTTTGCTATATATTATAAGCATGTAGACTGAAGTTTAGAAATGACTCTGCCCTAACTCCTCCCTCCCCACCCCCCAAATTTCTTTCCTCCTATCAGAAAAATTTTGATTTAAAGAATGGCAACAGATGACCCACTGAGCTTGGGACTTTTAGGATGACTGTTAGGATGAGGAGGAAACCAGCATTCAGATAAAATAAAAAGGAGATGAGACTGAATGAAAAACTTGCAAAAGCTTTTTTTAAAAATTAATCAATTAATTTATTTTTTACTGGCTGCGTTGGGTCTTTGTTGCTGCGCGCAAGCTTTCTCTTGCTGTGCCGAGCAGGGGCTACTCTTCATTGTGGTGCACGGGCTTCTCATTGCGGTGGTTTCTCCTGTTGCAGAGCACAGGCTCTAGGTGCGTGGGCTTCAGTAGTTGTGGCTCGTGGGCTCTAGAGCACAGGTTCAGTAGTTGTGGCTTACAGGATTAGTTGCTCTGCAGCATGTGGGATCCTCCCAGACCAGGGCTCAAACCCATGTCCCCTGCATTGGCAGGTGGATTCTTAACCTCTGTGCCACCAGGGAAGTCCCGTTATTATTATTGCTTTTTTTTTTTTGGCCGCTCCCATGGCTTGCGGGATCTTAGCTCCCCTACCAGGGATTGAACCCCGGGCCACAGCAGTGAAAGCGCGGAGTCCTAAATTCTGGACCACCAGGGAAGTCCCAAAACTTGGAAATGCTTTTGTAAATCATGCAGATAATTGCCAGCTGAGGGGGATAACTCTTTATAAGGGAAAAGAAGGAAAATGAATACACTTAAGAGTCTACAATGTTCTCTCATTTAATTTTCAAAATGGTATATCCATTTTTATGAATAAGAAAGCAGGTCTTAGAGAGTTTAGGTTATTGTCCAAAGTGAAACTACAAATATGAGTGACGGAGTCACTGTTAAATCCACGGCCATCTGACTCCAGCATCTCTTCTTTTTCATTAAAAAGCATAGAGATGTGACATCTTTATGCATTCACAGGGAGAAAGGTGGAAGAATTTAACATAGAGAATGGTGAATGAAAGGGAAGAGAAGAGGTCAAAATGCAACATCTCAAAAATAAAAGAGAGACGTGGTTAGGAATTTCTGAGCACAGAGGCCAAGAAAAATGCTAGGGTGGATTTCAGTGGTCCATGAGGAAAAATGATATGGACTTACTTGTTCATGTTTGTTTCTTTGAAATTTAAGGGCCACCCCACCACTGTGCTCTCATTTGAAATGTTTCCTGCTTTGCAGGCCTCTATCTCCCTATCTCTTTATTCTCTTTTCTCTTCCATAACTTCATCCTCTCTATCTTAACGGATGTCTTTACATCATCATTTAAATACCTTCGTGTCTCTTTCAAAAACAAACATCTTTTTCTCTGCCCTATATTTCTCTCCAGCTATGGTTCTATTTCTTTTCTTCTTCTTTGCAAGCAAACTTGTTGAATTCATTGTTTTTACCCCATCATTCCCCATTTACTGCTCAATCTAGTTTCCTGCCCCACCAAAATCCACTACCAGCATGTCATTAACTCCAATGAACATTTTCAGACCCCCACCTTGCTTGCACTTTTAGCACTTTGGTTTCCCTGGCATCCCTCTCTCCTGGTTCTCTTCCTTTCTGTGTCCATGCTTCAATGTCCTTTGTAGAGTCACCTACTTCTTTCCCCCCTTCAGGTACTGGTGATCCTCAGAGTGCTACCAGGGGCCCAAGGCCTTTCCTACTCTAATCACTGTCCCAAGGCATCCTTATCCATGCCCATGGCTTTGATTAACAGTCATATGCAGATTACTCTCAACATCTCCCTTCTACTTCTCCCTCAAGAGTTCCACAACCTTATTTCCGACTATCTACTGAACATGGACACTTAGATATCTCATGGACACTTGAAACCAAGCATCTGCAAATCTGAACATGTTATATTATTCCCCAAACTAGCTATTTCTAGAGCAAATCACTCCACTCACTTTTTAGTCATGCAAGGTGATCACCTGGAACTCAACTCTTGAGTTGTTCCCCCCCTCCCAACCCATTCCCACTGCCACTCATCAATTACCCAATCACTTTTACCTCCCAAATACTCAAATCTCTCTAACTCGCTCCATTCTCTCTACCAGTATGCTAACCAAGTCAACATCATTTCTCCCCCTCACAATAGCCATCCATCCTAACTGGCTTCTCTGCTTCCAGCCTTGGACCCTTTAACCCATTCTCCACACTGTTCTCTCAGTCCATCATGTCACTCTTCTTAAAATATTTTAATGGGCTCCAAGTATGTTTTAGATGAACTTTAAAATAGCTGACAAGGCTCTGTACGATCTGATCTCCTCCTCTCTCCTACCTCATGTCCTGACACACTCTCCTCTGACTCTTATGTTCTAGTGACACAACTCTCTAGAATGCTGTTCCTTCCACCACATCCCTCTTCCTTTTCATCAGGCTGACTGCTACTCATCCTCCAGACCTCAGCCAAAACATCACTTTTTTAGAAGGGCCTCCCTGGCTCTCAGTTTGGATTAGGTTTTGCATTCCATGGTCCCCAGCATTTTCCTTATCATAAAACTCATCATACATTATGGGAACTACTGACTGGATTGTCTTTCCCACTGGTCTGTGAGCTCTAAGAGCACAGGTGCTTGGGAACATGCTCACCACTATATTTGCATAGTGGTATGTCTGACACATAGTCGGTCCTTAGTAAACACTTGTTGAATAAATGAATGCAAGCTCAAAAGACAGTCGTATAAAACTAGAAGGTCACCATGAAGTCTAAGGTGGCTGTACATCAAGGAGTACCTTTCAATGCCATTAATTTGACCCCATTGTTTGTTTTTTGTCCACACCAATGTCAAGGATGGTGAGTACATAGTACACAATGTGATCAGAAGCACATGGAATAAAGTGATTAATAACAGAATTTTAAAAGCCTAAAAAAACTTAATCAAGAAATGTCTGGAAAAAACCTCTCACCATCATCTCACAGACTTACTAAGAAATAAACTAATAGTCTCTTGTCCAACTCATAATGAATACTATTGAATCCAAAAATAGATTTAACAGAAATAATAAAATATAAATAGCTAGACTGGCCTATAAATTTTGTTATTGTCCAAGTATTTATAGAAAAATGAGACATCTTAGTAAAAGTTATAGCAGTAATTTGATCTCAGAAAATCAGACTTGGAGAAATAATAACCATAAAAGAGAAAATTCTAAAAGGAAGAACTTATACAGCATAAAAGAATGTGGATTTCAAAAGTGATCAAATCAAATGTGTAGTAAAATTAATTGATCCCACTGGAAATAATTTTAGTAAGATAAAAATGGAAAAAGAGAATTCAAAATGGTTTGACAGCTCTTTAGAGGGAAATTAACAATAAACTAAGTTAGCTTAATGAATTTTTATCTGAAAAATAATATTTGGTAAAAATTATCATTAGATATGTGTATATACACACAAATGTATATCATTATACTATGTATGTATGTATATATCTGTGTGTATATGTATATATATATATCATCAACTGTATACGTACATACAGTTGACGATAAACATATATAATTAAGATAAAAATATATAAGAGTGAATATATATATTTCCTTAGCGCAAAGAGCAAAATCAGCAGGGTCAAAACAGTTGGATCAAAAATGTCTGAGACCTAATAGGTATCATCTCTTAGGGTCAATCTCATAAGCTCACAGGAATGTCAAGTGAGAATTGAAGTATTGCTTGGTGAGCACAGAATCCAAACAAAAAGAATTAACTCAGATTAAAGTATTAGATAGGAAAAGCCTAAGATAGGCTGATGTGTCCACCTTCATAGCCACGACTGGACAGCCCAAATATTTCGGCCTCATAATTAAGTTTTCAAAATGTTTGTGTGGGTTTTTTTGGTTTGTTTTTGCCAAATTTGGAAAACACATTTTCACCCCCTTACTCCTCAACATAAACCCTTAGTTTCCAATGGACTGGTTTTCTCAATTACTCACAAATAATGTTAGATGCAATCCCATCTTTGCAGTTTTGCTCCTTACCTGGAATCTACTTTTCCTACCCTCTTGTTCATGTCTGATCTGTGCTTTCCACTTCATAAGGTCTACTCGGATCAACACATCCTCATGTTTATCTTCTACAGCCCCCTTTGAATTCTTAGAAATTGTTAGAGCTTATAGAAATACTTCTTTGGTGATTACATTTGTCATGTTTTGGAGGAATGGTACTTTATAAGAAAGAATGTATAATGTCTGTTTCTCCAAACTAAATAATTACTTCCTTGAGGAAAGCGCAAGAGAAAGAGGATGACTTAGACGGCTTTGTATCTCCCACATTGTCTTGCATATAGCAGGCAACTGATGCAAGTTTTACTGCCTTTTAGGTTCTCAAGGAACTGGAAGATATTTAGAGAAGAGTCTGTCATAACATTGTTCTGAAAGATGTATTTCTCCACAAACACTTAAGAGACAGTGATAATATCCTGTTTGATTATTTCATTTAAAAATGCCAAACCTGGCTTCCCTGGTGGTGCAGTGGTTGAGAGTCCACCTGCTGATGCAGGGGACACGGGTTTGTGCCCCGGTCCGGGAAGATCCCACATGCCGCGGAGCAGCTGGGCCTGTGAGCCATGGCCGCTGAGCCTGAGTGTCCGGAGCCTGTGCTCTGCAACGGGAGAGGCCACAACAGTGAGAGGCCCACGTACCACAAAAAAAAAAAAAAAAAAAAAAAAAAAAAAAAAGCCAAACCTATGGGATGGATAGACCAGAGATTATAAACTAATAGCCTTTGGTCACAGACGTATTTTGTTTAGCACTTAAATATTGTTGTTGTTTTCAAGTTAATTCATTGTCAATCTGTGAAATCAGAAAAATTCACATTAAAATCTGGATTTATATTTTCTCTTGAAAAATCAGAAGTGTTGGCAAAATTGGGTCCATATGATTCAGCATGACAATAATGTCCAAAGCCAGGCATGGCTGCCCCTTTAGGTGCATATAGGGATTTGGGGCTGCTGCCTTGACCCTTTGTGTCATTCTGAAGCAATGACAATATCTGTGGTTAGTTTTAGAATAACTTATTTTGTTAGAAGCAAACCTCTTTCTCATCAGAAATATGCCTCTGCTTTTCTGCCTTCAAACAGGTCAAATAAATCATGACTCAGATCTCATTCTACTGATGTCTGAGGCAATCCAAATAAAAGGTAGCATTCCAAGTATTCAAGGAAAGAAACCAAGCTACTATTTATGTGATGAAATCATAGGATGGCTCAAGAAAAAAGGGAATATATCATTAGTCAGCCAGACAGAATGTAGGATCTGCAGGAACCGGCAGAAAGTTCACTGAAATCATAGCAGAGAGGAGTACATGCTTGCTCAAAGAGATGTGCAGAAATTTCAGCCCAGCAAAGACAGAATTCCAGCCCAGCTCTGTGAACAACTGTTTTTGTTCTCACACTCAGGGTACCTAATTTAAAATGCTGTAATGAGCCTCAATTGTCACATAACTTCTTAGAAACACTGTACACACACAATCCACACCAAATGACACCAAGATTTCAGCGGTTTTAAAAAGTTGGTTGGTTGATCATAAGAATATATTCGGGGTGGGATCCAGAAAGGCAGAAAGAAGAACTAAGTTCAATCAAGAGGAAATGGAGAAGAAATATGTGTGTGTGCGTTTTTATATGGAAAAGAATAAGAGGATATTTAGGGGTTTTGGCAAATATCAAATCCAAGAGGCGTATGTCTGTTTCTCACTGAGGATATTGTAAAGATTTGAAGACTATATCACTAAAAAGAGCAGTCTCTATACTCTAACTTCTGCATCCAAACTATCAGACCATGGGGTTTTTAACAAGTTGTTTAGTGAAAAGACACAGCCTGAAAAGACTTGGGAGATTTTAATTCTCTTGTTTTACAAGTGAAGAAACTGCAATCCAGACACTGCTAAGGTCATGCATTCAGGAATTATTTATTGAATACCTCTTTCTGATATGCAAAAACTAATTATCCAAAGTAGTTGCACACAGAGAACTTACAGTCTAAGGGCAAAAGGGCAAGAACCCAAAACAGTATATACTAATGAAATAATAAAATAATAATAATCAGTTACTATGGGCGGGCATGTGTCAGATGTGGTTCCATGATGTGTTTCTGTCACCTCATTTATTCTCCCAATCTCTTACAAGTACGTATAATGGTTTAACCATTAAAGATGCAGTGATTGAGGTTCAGGAATTAAATTCATTCATTCATTCATTCAACAAATAATTCTAATTCAAGATACTTGAAACAGAGCAGTCATCAAAAAGAAAAATATATATCTTTTTATCTTTATATATCTTTATATATATATTTTTATTTATTTTATTATTTATTTATTTTTTGTGGTACGCGGGCCTCTCACTGTTGTGGCCTCTCCCGTTGTGGAGCACAGGCTCTGGACGCGCAGGCTCAGCGGCCATGGCTCACGGGCCCAGCCGCTCCGCGGCATGTGGGATCTTCCCGGACCGGGGCACGAACCCTGCATCGGCAGGCGGACTCTCAACCACTGCGCCACCAGGGAAGCCCCTATATTTTTATATGTCTTACCTAGGGATAAGTCTTATGAAGAAAAATAAGACAAGAGGACAAAAGGACAACAAGGGGGAGAAGTTTCCTTTGTGAGGTGATACTTAAGAAGAGACTTAAAGTAAGTGAGCAGAAGAACCATAAAGATACTGGGGGAAGAATATTTGAAGCACAAGGGATAGAAAGTGCAAAAGCCCTGGTACAGGCGTTTATGTGAGAAATATTAGTTCCCCCTTTCTTATTTCTTAGAAGATAACAAGATAAACCAGACTTGAAGCCTGCCCTCAAGAAATTTATAATTTACTAGAAGGGTAAAACACGTGGTAGAGTAATGAAAGAGATAAAAATAAAATTAACGGTGGAAAGAGGTAGAGATTTTGTTCAATTAGGAAAGAGGGAAATAACTGCAGATTTGAGAAGACTGGAAACCTCCCCAAAGTGGCTTTTGAACTCTAACTTTAAGAACAGGTCATTTGACCGCTGGGAAGTTAGAAATGGGTAAGTTCTCCAGAGTAAGGAACAGTTTCTAACCAGTGGGAACAACTTGATCAAAGTAGAGCATTACAGAAAAAGTAGTTCAATTTGGCCAGAATATAGCAGGAAGGAGAGCAAAAGGAGACACTGAATGAGGGCATATTTAGTCCAAGCTGTGGTACTTGCTCATCAGTAATGGCAGGAGTTGATGACTTTTTGAACATAGGGTTTGAGGGGGAAGGATGAATTGACACTGACGTTTTGCACCTTGATGACAAGTAGAAAGTTAATAGAAATAAGGAAGTCAAAAAGGGGAGCTGGTGGTGACTTTGAAGACAATCGACATGTTTAGTATGTTAACTATGGTTCCTCATACTGAGCAGTGGTCCTCAAGCAGGAGCATGCATTGAAATAACAGGGAATGTTGTTAAAACCCTGATTGTTGGGCTCCACCTGCTGAGTTTTTGAATCACTAACGAGTTATAATTTGCATTTCTAGCAAACTTCCAAGTAATTTTATTACTGCTGAAGCAAAGGCCACAGTTTGAGAAAGAACTGAAAGAATATTTAAGTTGAAACAGACAGAGGAAAATTCGGACGACAAAAAGATTACCTGCAGAGAGTGGCAGAAAAGCCAATCAGAGCCTGTGGAAAAGTGGCAAAGTTTTACAAAAGTCACTGTGATCGTCTTCCTAGAGAACTGAGATTACAACTCAAATCATCTCTTTAGGTTTCTCTCCATTTTCATTTTCACACATTTTCTGATCTTTAAATGCCAATGACACAGAGATGGTTCTCGGATTAAGAGCAGATGTTTACAAATTAATTTGAAAGTGTTCTGGAAAGCGCTAATAGAAACATAATGTAAGCCACATATGTGATTTTTAATTTCCTAGTGCACTCATTTACACTGTAGGTACTCAGTAGTCCATGTGAGAAGTGGCTGTCATATCGAGCACTGCAGTGCCAGAGACTCACAGTGGAAATGCCCAATAATTATAAGACAGAATTAAGTATACCTGGGACTTAAGAGCAGCAGTCAGAGATGGGACCAAACTAATTTAAATGTTACTGATACTAACTTCTTTACACTAAGGCAAAAGCCAGGAAATGGTTCATGAGACAGGGGAAAAGATGAGATTAAATAAAATTAAATTGACTTCTCTTCCAGCCAAGATGGAGTAACAGGAACCAGATTTACCTTCATAACTGAAAAATCAAAAAAAAAAAAAAAAAAAACCCAAACAAACAAAAAACAAAAATCCCCCCCAAAAGACCCCCAAATATATGAAACAATGGTTTTCATATATTAGGTATCAGTCAGTGTAGAATGTAATTTCTGAGAGAGAAGAAATAAACAAGGTGAACCTTGCACATGCCTCAGCTTATCGTTGGGAGAAGTTCTGGGGCATAGTAGACTTCTGTCTGAACTAGAACTATTAAAATAGGCCAATATCCACATTCTTTTGGCTCTAAGGATGGCGAAGTTGGTTGGTTCAGATGGATGAGGTAAATCTTACCCAGTTAGGGAAACTAATTTTAGAGTTCTTCTATATAATTTGCTTTTGTCAACTACTAACTTTACAAAGTAAAACTGCTATAATTCAATTTAAAGTTAACAAAATAGGAAGAACATACAGATATTTACTGAGAATTGCTTAGATCCACAAATCTGATCCTGTGGACTACAAGCTGCATTCCTCTTTTTTCTGTAACTCATCACTGCATTTGTTTTGTAGCTGTGCATACTCTACCCACCTTGTTCATCTTCACTGTAAGTTTAAAATAGGGTATTTCCAAGGAAAACTTCAGTGATAGTAGTTTCTTAGCAACTCCTGTTCTTATACTCTTACTTTAAAATATGGTCATTTTTTCCCATGTATTTGATTTTCTAAGTTTCAGATTTAATATCTGTTATTTCCTAATATGTTAGTTACCAGAATCTTAGAATTTGTCTAATTGCGTGTGGTGGGTATTAGAGAAGTTCTGGTTAAACTATAATTTAAGGGTTTTTAAAAGTGAATAAGTGGGAGGGGAGTCCCAATGGAGCAATGAAGAATATATCTCTGCAGCTTAGTTGTATTATTTGAAGAATATGCTTGTTCTCAATGCTTATGGAAGAATAAAGGAAATTATCTACAAACTCTATTTTCTCTCTCCCATATTGATTCTTACCACAATTGAAGAAGGTGTTTGCAACTCCAACTCTATAATAAAAGTTTAGTTGAGAAGAAAATTTTAGACTGATTAGAAGTCTGACAACTTTTTATAAAGGTTAGCTCCCACCAGTCACTTTGAAGCAGATAAGCATTGCAGAGTCCTTTCTTTAAAAGAAGAATTCGCGGGCTTCCCTGGTGGCACAGTGCTTGAGAGTCCGCCTGCCGATGCAGGGGACGCGGGTTCGTGCCCCGGTCCAGGAAGATCCCACGTGCCGTGGAGCGGCTGGGCCCGTGAGCCATGGCCGCTGAGCCTGCGCGTCCGGAGCCTGTGCTCCGCAACGGGAGAGGCCACAACAGTGAGAGGCCCGCGTACCGCAAAAAAAAAAAAAAAAAAAAAAAGAAAGAAAAGAAGAATTCAACTACTTTATCTCCCTTAAAGTTGGCTAATGCTGGTAGCTAGTCAAGGCTTTTCTGACTCCCTGCTCCCATTCCTAAAAGGAAAAACAAATGTACCAACAAGTAGGGAAAATGAGAATGTCATATGCTAAGCTTTCCCCTGAGCTCTGCATACAATTTCTCAACTTTTTCATATTTCAACTTTACCATAATCAAGATGGTAACTCTCAAAGTATCTTGCAGGAAAATTTATTACTGAGTTCTTTCTGCCACACCATAGTATAGAATTATAAATTTTTATGTCTAGGAGGATCTTCATTTTCAAGATGGAGAAACTGAGGCTGAGGAGAGTGAGGTCAGCTCTCTGTGGTGTTAATAGGTTTTTGATAGTGGTTTCTCCCTTGGAGGCATGGGTTAGCAATGGAAAGGACACAACTTGGAAGTTAAATGGACCAAGATTTGAATTCTATCTTTTTAAACTATATTTACGTAGACAATTTACTTAACTCATTGAGCTTAACTTTTATTAACTATAAAATGGAAATGCTAGCTATTTATTGTTGTAATAGAAATTAATGTATACATGTATGTGGCAGTGTCCAAATTTACATGTTAATATTTGAATTGCTTAAATATAACTTTATTATTTATTTCTTATATCAAAATTCAACTTTTTTCTAAAGCTCCCAATCTCCACAGAGTGAAAAATTATTATTTTATCCAATTTTAATAAATCTAGAGCAATCCATTGATCTTTTATTAATAAATTGAAATCTCATCTCAGTTACTTTCTAATACTTAGACACTTCAGGGTACATATTCAGTTTTTGGAGGTTTCTTCCCTTTCCTTTTCTTTATTATGAAGCCCAAATTTTACCTGAGTTCCCAAGGAGGTTCCTATGTTGCACTTTCTTGGCACCAAGAAAAAGTTAAACAATGCCCCTGGGGCGTTGGTTGGAAGTATCTCATGCCCATAATCTCTGGCCATAAGCCCGCCATATCACCAGGCATCCTCAGCCAATACCCGCTAAAGTCGGTCTTTTGGGCACTGTGCCAAAATCCATCACAAAAGACAATGAAATTATTCACTGCCTCCGGATGAGAGTTCCCTGCCTTCTTCAGCTTCTTTATCTCAAACTCAAGCTTTAGTCAGCCATTTACCTCTGTACTTTCCCTCATCCTCCTTAGCTGCTCAGAAACTATCAGCTGCTTTCCGTGAAACTCCCCTGGATTTTCTCTTGCGCCCAGTTGCCTGGAAATCTCCCTGGATTATGGCTACCTGATCATGCCCACTTTATGCTGGCTTCCAGAGCCCTCGTATTCCAAAAAAGAAAGTGGAGCACAGCCTTCTTTGCTTTCGGATTCTCACCTCACGTTGTCTGAGGTTTGTTTTGCCTCACCTCTCTCCATCCTGGGCAGGCCTAGGGAATGAAGGATGCTAGTCCCAAGAGACCTCAGGTAGCATCTCCACCTTTAGTCTAGTCTCCTTAAGTCTCTCCTCAAATGCTTCCCCCAAATCCAGAGTGTCTTTTGCTTCCTGCCCCGTGAAGTGGGAGAGGAGACTTCCTTCATGCTAGGCTTCATTTCTTTCCTGCTCTATGACTTATACCATCGCCAAAGATTTTTGCTTTCTTTAAATCCTCTCACATGTATAGAGACAAGAAGTCCAGTATCAGTATCACTGGGCTGAAATTAAGGTGTTGACAGGGTCACTCTCACAACTGTGTATGTGGGAGTTACCTCTTCCATATTCTGGAACTACATTCCTTGTCTCAGTCCCTTCCTCCACTTGCCAAGCCAGCTTCAACCTCTCTCTGTTTTTGCCTTCTGACCGTGTCCAACCTTCCTCTGCTTCTCTCTCTCTCTTTTTCTTTTTTTAAATATTTATTTATTTATTTGGCTGTGTCAGGTCTTAGTTGATGCATGCGGGATCTTCAATGTGGCATGCGGGATCTTTTGTTGCAGCCCATGGGCTTCTCTCTCTAGTTGTGTCGCGTGGGCTCAGTAGTTGTTGTTCACGTGCTCTGTAGTTGTGGCACGCAGGCTTAGCTGCCCCGCGACATGTGGGATCCTAGTTCCCCAACCAGGGATCAAACCCGAGTCCCCTGCATTGGAAGGAGGATTCTTAACCACTGGACCACCAGGGAAGTCCCCCTCTGCCTCTCTCTTAGCAGGACACTTAGGACACTCAGGGTCCACCCAGATAATGCAGGATAATCTCCTCATCTCAAGAGCCTTAACTTAATCACATCTGCACAAACAACTTTACCATAGGATAATGTGCACAGGTTCTATGGATTAGAACTTGATATTGTTGCGGGTGGGGGGGGGGCCCTCACCATTCAGCCTATGACAGATGTCAGTGTAATTTAATGAGAAACAAAGTTCTTTTCAACAAAATTGTACTGGAACAACTGGATATCTATATGGAAAAAGATTGCATCTCATCCCTATTTCACACTATATGCAAAAATTAATTTAAAATGGATCACAGTCTTAAATGTAAAAGTGAAAACTGTGAAGCTTCTAGGATAGCTATTTTCCTGAATTTGATAGTCTTCAAAGCATCTAGTATATTGTCTAATATAGTTATATTAAAGTTGATCCGCCCAAGTATCTCATTCATTCATAACCCTTAATGGAAATTTTAAACAATGATGTTTTATATCCCTCCTTATTATAATGGCAATGCACATTAATTTATAAAATGCATACACTAGAATAGGGCAACATTATAGTAACCAAATAAGCAAGAGTGTTAAGAAAAAAAAGTGTTTGGGGAAAATTAAATTAAGTAAGGAAATAGGTTAGTAAATAAACTGCACGTTGAGAGTCCAGTCCAAGAGGCTCAAAATTTGACCTTTTTATCTAACAGCACAAAGAAGACAAAATACAGACAGAGTCCATAAAATAAAAGAGTATTTGTTACCCAAAGATATCATGATTTTTCTGATACTGAGAGATGGGAAAAAATTCTGCCTGAGTTTTCATGAAGAGAAAACTGGACAGTCGTGAAGATAAACAGCAGCCTTTCAACCAGTTTAATAAGGAGCTTCCCAGACAACATCCCAGCATGCTACTCAGTGTGGGCAGGTGGAAGAAAGCCAAAGGGCTGTTCAGCCCAGCACACTCTACAGAGGTCCCATAGGTTGTCATGACTGGGTTTGACCTGAGATGAGCAGGTGCTACGCAAAAGAAAAGAAAGAGGGATCATATCTTAGTTTGAGAGACACTGGATTAGAAATATGAAAGACATTTCATTGCTATAGGACTTTTCAGAGGTTTTAATTTATTAATACATATTGTGAATTTCCAAAAAAAAATGACATGATTTCCTGTAGTATCAAACTATTTTGCCAGGAATTAACTTCCCAACTGTGTCTCCCAAGTTAACTTTGTGGCGAGTACTTTACTTCGGAGTATCTGTAGGGTGTAGGGGTGAGCGTTTTATCTAAGACATTTTGATTAAAGGTGGTCCAAAGAAATAATATATCTATGTAAGTGCTAAGGCTCATGTCAAACTGAGGATTCTGCATTGTGAAGGAACTGTGGTGGTGGAAATATGAGAGAGGGCAGAGCAACCTCATTTCCTGCACTCGCACGATAGGAAGGCTACTTTGCATGGGCTCCACACCAGAGGACATTTTTTCTCGTGCGTGGGCCAGAGTTGAGTATCATCCTTGGAAACTTGTCACCAGTAGATGTGTTTATATGAAGAAGCATTGGTGGGGTGTTTGGCCAAATGTCCATAAATCTGAAGCATTATTTTCCCCAGTGGCATAGAAAAAGTTGAAGAAACAAATATTTTTACTTGGTTAGGAATAAAAACAATTTAAAATCAGTACCTAAACACAATAACTGAAAAAAAAAGAGGCTTAAAAAAAGACAAAATCTTCAAACCAAACACACTATGATAGAATAAAAAATTAATTCTTGTGAAAGTAAAAGCAATTCTGAATATGCAAAATATACTCACAGATTTCCAAAGCCTGAAGCTTTTTGCTTAGAGGACAAAATACTTCTCACTCCCCTAACCCAGCTGTCTCTTAAGACATGGATGAGAGCTGCTAACTCTAGGATCCTGAGTGCCTTCTGGGGGGTCCCAGGCATCGTTCCAAAGTCAGTCTCACTCGATAGCATAGTATCCTTGCTCCCATAACTGCGGAGAGTTCCCACTGCTGGATATGTTTCCTCCAAGCGTTCCAAGAAAGGTCAGCAAGATTAAACAGCAGTTTTCAAGGAAGAGAAATTGCCCATGAACATCCTTATCAGACCTTCTGAGCTACTGTGTTGAGTAAGGAATATTATCTGCCAGACTTATTCTTTGTCTAGGCTAGTCTGGTCTTGCTATGAAATAGCTGAGGGAGAGGCAGCGATGGCTTTCTTCCTTACCCTTAGAGTTCCAGCTATTATGATTTGAGGACACAAGGAAAGATCTTTCTGCCTTAAAAAATTTATCCCACTTGTTTAAATGGTGTCTTTGTTGCCATATTTTAGAAAAATTAGGTAAAAATAAGATGAGATATAATATTCTAAGTGTGGACTCATTTCTTAGATCTTTCCAACTAAGACTGAAAAGAGCAGATACTTTTGGAAATGAATCCCTGAGAGATGTTAAATAAGGTCTTGAAAGGCAACTAAATGGAATAGACTCAAAGGAAAGAGAGCCTGATGTCTAGCTAAACCAAAAGAGTTTGACAGACATTGACATCCTGTAAGGGGAGGGAATCACAGCTGTGAGGTCACCTACTGTAGGGAAGGGAACAAAAATACGATAGTTCAGAGAGAAGAGTTAAGGCCAAAATATAAGTGGGGAAAGTAGATAAGTAGATTCTAAACAGAGATTAGGTTCAACACCTAAGAGTTAGGAGAAGGACTAAAGATGTCCTAGATTCTAAGAGCACGGGCCAGTTGGCATATTCCAAGATCAGCATAGTCTCGGGAGAATAGACCAGGACTGACAGGAAGGATGGGCTAGCTGGGAGCAGTCAGTTCGGAGCCCAGCACAAATGGGCATATTCCTATAAGAGGTTCCTTGAGAATATGAGGACTGAGCCTAAGACAGCCTCTCTTACACCTTGCTCTTCGGCATCCTGCTTAGGATGACTTGAGATGCACTGGAGGCAGAGAAATGTGTCTCCACCGGCCACTTTAATCCCTCAGCTAAGGGACAGCAGAGAATCACAAGGAGAGTTCAAATAAATCTTACAACTGACTTTGCTCATTCCATTTCATCAAACAATGCATAGCAACATTGGCCCTTCATCCATTTTCTGAACTCTTCTACTTTAAAATATTTAATTCTGAGGCCATGACTTTCTAATCCTACTCCTCAATCCACTCACCTTTCTCATCAAATCTTCTCTTTGATAGTGTCACACTTTAGTCGCCTAGTCCTTCCATGATGGCTCTCCTGGTCTGCCTAACTCCCCATCCAGCAGGGACAAACATTTCCCTCTGCATTCTTATCCAAACCCTCATGTGCCTCAACCCACCAAACCTAGACAATCCTCTCTCTCAGGTCAATTGAGCCATCTGTTTGTTTCTTGTATCTACTCCCTAGGTGCTGAGACAATCAAATTGCATTACTCAGCTGGTTGGTTGTACTATAGAATAATGGTTTCTGGTCTTAGTTCGTCTCTCAGAGACACACTTTTTTTTGAGTTCATTTAACAAATGATCATTGCTCACTACTTTCCCAATACATGCAAAATATGCTAAGTGCTGAAATATATGGCAAGAGTACTAAATATTTATGCAAGTTTGAAAACTGAAGGGCTCTTATGAGATGCTTGAAATGATTAAGATGCATTAATTATCTTTCTACCTTTTCTTTTACTGTAAGAATCATGGCATCTTAGAATCTCTAAGGACACCTTAAAATAAATCTGAACAAGAGCAGAAGCTAGTTGTCGGCATCCGTGGAGAGCGACACCAAAGATCCCCACACCTGTCAGAGACCAAACTTCAAGGGAGAAGCACTGATGTCCAGTGCCTTTTTCTCTCTCCTCCCCCTTAAGAGCCCTCCAGCATTCTTTGTACTTCCTATAATACTTTGTACTTCCTATAATACTTCCAGCATTCTTTGTACTTCCTATAATTCTGACTGTGTTACATAGCCTTTCCTTTTTAATCTGAGCTAGAAATCCATCCTCCATCCTACTCCAATTTGTTTGAGAAGGCACACATTGGATATTTACTGTATGCCAGACCCTGTACTGAGGATACGAACATGAATATCACACCTTCAAAACGTCACTGAATCTCCTTTTGAACTTCCATTCAACTGACAGTTTATGATTGTTTTATCATCTTAGTTTAAGAAAGGATCATAGGCTTATATGCAATTTTTAATAAGGTCTGGCCTTGGAATTGGGTAAGTACATTTCTTCCTTAGAAAAATGTAGGCAAGTCAGAAGGATGGGTAACCCTCTAAATAAGTCCTAACATGAATATGAGGGAAGCAGAAAAGTTTATCTACTGGAAGCCTGCAATGTAAGAGGATCTGTGGTGAACAGTAAACGTGATGGGGACATGGATGAAGTTGGGAACTTTAATGAGAAAAAGGTCTGGGATAGCTGTTGTTGATATGGGAAGAAAAAAGATAATATGAGCACATTTGTGAAATCTACAACCTTAATAGGTTATTTAACCTATTCTTTCTCAAAACCTGAATGCTAGTTTACTCAAAGGTCCATGCTTACTTGGACCTTTTAAAATTAAAATACAGGCCCCTGGATAATAGTTATTGAATGATTTACTTATCTTTTAAACCATTTTCTGGTTTCCGTAATGTCTGAGAAAAGAGATTGGAAAAGTGAATGAGACTTACCATCTAGAGGAATACAGACACGGGAGGAAGTCTCATGCATTGATTAAAAGCACGGGTTCTTGGTTTGCAGGGCAGAAATTGAGAAATACGAGAATGTCGATCATGGAAAGCAGTAGAAGTTTCTCATGGATTTATAAATTTACAGATGATATGACCAAGATTTTACCTCAACTGAATCAAAGTTGTTTATATTTCAGAAAGGGACATCAAATCCTAAATCAGGGATCAGCTGCAAGAAGAATTTTGCTTCTTTAGGCCATACATAATGGTTTCTCTCTTGGCCCTTTTCTCAGCCTTTCTCTCTTCACTCTCTTCCTGGTAATCTCATTTAATGCCATGACTATTCCCTATCCACAAAGTCAAACTAAATTGAAAAATAGAATTATGACTTCTTTCTTCAGTTTAGAATAGATGTCCAAAAGTGGGTTTGGTGAAGAGTCTGCCCTACCATACAAAGTCTATAAAAAGGCTTAGGCAACAAACGGTAGGATGGAAAAGAGGTCATCAATCTCGGTCACAACCGGTCACAAACACACGTCTGCATAATGATTGGCTCTAAGTCAAATGAATTTCTGACAGCAGGGGAAAGTTAAACAATCCACATCTAGTAAACTTGGCTGTGCACTGCAGGAATCAACCTTCTTTATTAAAAGCATGTGAGCTGTGGGTAAAAGTGGTCAGGGATGACAGTGGGCCATGAACTAAGCATATGAAAATATCCCCTTCCTCCATCATGAAATATCCCTTTCCTTCATTTTTATGATCCAGACTACAGAGAAAAAAAATCAGGAAGTAAGAAGTTGAAAATGGTATATAAGAAACATAGCCCTCATTCATTAGTTTTATTAGTTTAGTCAACAAAAATTCAAAAATTCCTGAATATCCACCATGTTTCGGGCATTGTCAGATATCTAAACCATGGCACGTGGTAGGGGTGGTATTTAGCTCTCCATCAATTCTCCTGTCTTCTGGAGAGCATGCCTCTCTAACATTTTCACATCTTTCTGACTCCTTTAAAATATACCCTCTCACACACACAAAGTCACCAGTGGCTAAGACCTTGTTCTATGACAAAGGAAAAAAGTGTAACTGTTGATTACACAAAGACCTCATTTTTCCCATTCTTATTATCAATGATTGTCCCTGGCATACATGTCTAGAACTACTGATGCGGTGGGGTGAAGGGACATGTCCTTCTGCTCGGACAACTGATGTCTTGGGGTGCAGGGGACACGTCCTTCTGCTGGTCTCCCTCACCTTGATGTCAACCTCTGAGTCTTCTACGACTCAGCCTCCACTGAAGAATTAAATATTAATCAGGATCCAGATGGAGACTGGACACAGAAGACTTTCGTTCCTTGTCTGACCACGTTTAATATTTGCAGAGTTGTCAGGTTTTTATGGGTTGAATTGTGTCCCCTCCGCCAAAATTCATAGATTGAGGTCCTAACCCACAGTATCTCAGAAGTGACCTTACTGGGAGTTAGGATCTTTACAGAGGTAATCGAATTAAAATTAGGTTGTGAGAGTTGGTCCTATCCCAATATGACTGGTGCCCTTATTAAAAAGGAAAGTTTGGAGACAGATACACACACAAGTAGAACACTAAATGAAGATGAAGGCATATATCAGAATGATGTTTCTTTCTACATGCGATGGAATGCCAAAGCATTGCCAGCAAGCCACCAGAAGCTCGAGAAGAGGCATAGATCTGATTCTTCCTCATAGCCCTTAAAAGGAACCAACTCTGATGACATCTTGATCTTAGACTTCTAGCCTCTGGAACTGTGAGACAACAAATTGCTGTTGTTTAAGCCATTCCGTTTGTGGTATTTTATCACGGCAGCAAACTAAGACACAGGGCTAATGCCTTACACTGTTCAAGGTACTGAATTGTCTCTAGGTTCATATGCAACCTCTTAAGACATATAAATGCCTCTCGAAATCTTTTCAAGTTTGTATGTTAAGAGCTTTGAAAGTGAAAAGAAGAAAGAGCAAATATTATTTCTTCAGAATGATTCTACAAAAATGAATGACAAGGTGCTATTTGAAAAGACCCTCTCTTTGGAAAAGAGCACCTTACATTCTCATCATTTATTTCCAACTAAGACAAAGAACTGCTCTTTTATTTCCATGTCAGATAATCACATTTTCAATGATCTAACTAAAAGAAGCGGTAATTTGCATAAATTGTTGTATGTGCTGCTTGTCATTTTACACTGCCTTATTTTGTCTCATGAGCAGGGCACTAATGAATTAAAAGCCCAGAACAGACCAAAGATGGGCAAGTGTGGATGCGTTAATATTTAACCATGAAATCTTGGTTATGATCACTCTTATGTAAACTGAAAACTATTTAAACAAGTCTTCCTTGTTTCTTTGCTCTAGGCTTATAATCATCACCATTAAAATCTGGAACACCAAACCAGAGCATAGCGGGTATAGTGACTTAGAAGTTAGGAGAAAGGATTCTAACCTAGGTGTAGCAGGGCCAGCGACACAATTTTCAGGGCCCGGTGCAAGAATAAAATGCAGGGACCCTTGGCAAAAAGCAGGAAAAAAAGAGTAATTGAAGGTAATAAAATATAAGCTATTTCCTTTCTTCTGCATCATGGTGTTTTTATTTCTATTTAATATTGTGCTAAGTAAAGAAAAATTAACATTTTAAATGACTGGCATGAATTTTGCCGTTTACCATTATATTGGGCATGGGAAGTTTTAATTTGTCCTTATGCAAATATAAGGGCATATAAGTCATATGCAAAATCACTGAAATCACACAATTCATATTTAATACTTTTTACATGCATATGTATTTCCTTCTTACCAGACAGTGGAAACTCTGCACAGAACTAACTCAACTGTTTCGTTTTGTTTTTTTTAACTCAACTGTTTTTATTTCAATTCTTGATACTCCCATGTCCTACCAATACTCTCTACCTTAGAGGTAAGGAAAGATCAAAAAGAAGAGGAACTATGGGTTGCACTATCTTTACCTTTCCTTCTGTGTGATCATGTTCAGCAAAAGTGGTTAACTAATACAAGGAACTCACATAACTAAGAAAGGATATGATAGGGTTCTTTGGTTGTTTGTGTTTTCGTAGAATGCCAGAGCCTTCCTGTGTTCAAAGCAAGTTCTCATTGGAATGGAATGGGTAGTCTCTCAGGGCTGTCAGGATCCCCACCACCACCACCCACAGTTACTCAGTCGTAGAGCTAACATGCGTACCTTGCACTTGCTTTGAGTCTTGTTGAACTCCATGCATCATGGGTCTACCAGAAGACTGTGATCAGGGATACCACATGCTATGTGCAAATGAAGTAACAAAGAACAACACACACTCCATGCATTTCTCTTACAAATCACAAGTTCAAAGATAAAATGATTAAGACTTTCTGAATAGTGACAACAGAGCATCAAAGCAAGCATGGGGTCCTGTGTAATGGCACAGTTTGCACGCTTACAAAGACAGCCCTGGGCTCTCACCTGGATTCTCCCAGTAACTTGCTACGTCTTGAGTAATCCATTTACCTCTATGGGAGTCATTTCCTTGTCTGTGAGATAAGAAGGAAGAAACTCTGACACCACTCAAAAATTCTATGGATCTTTGCTGTTCATGTCATTTCTTTCCAATCTTTACTTTTTTTTTTTTTTAGCAGTCTTACCACTCCTACTCACAAGAATATGAATTTTATGAAGGTAGGAACTTTGTTTAGTTCACAACTGTATACAAAATGAGTAGAACTGGGGCTTAGGATATAGTATGTTCTCTATAAATGTAAAATAAATGAAGGAATAATAAACACACACATCCCATGCTGCTTGATTTTCCTCACTCTATCTATATAGAAAGACCTAGAATCAAGTATTTTATTTATTTTTTTTTTAGTTTTTCTTTTAGTTTTCTTTTTTTTGAAGTAAAATTGCTTTACAATGTTGTGTTAATTGCTGCTGTACAGTGAAGTGAATCAGCTATATGTATACATATATCCCCTCCCTCTTGGACCTCCCTCCCTCCTCCCCATCTCACCCATCTAGGTCATCACAGAGCACCGAGCTGAGCTTCCTGTCCCCAACAACAGATAAATAGATAAAAAAGATGTGGTACATATATACAATGGAATATTACTCAGCCATAAAAAGGAACAAAACTGGGTCATTTGTAGAGATGTGGATGGACCTAGAGTCTGTCATACAGAGTGAAGTAAGTCAGAAGGAGAAAAACAAATATTGTATATTAATGTATGTATGTGGAATCTAGAAAAATGGTACAGATGAACCTACAAGCCTATTTACAGGCCAGGAATAGAGATGCAGACATAGATAAGGGACGTATGGACATAGTGGGGGAAGGGGAGGGTGGGATGAGTTGGGAGATTAGGATTGATATATAAAGCACAGGAATCAAGCATTTTAGAGACAAGGTACATTGAAGCCAAAGGCCAATGCTAGCCTAATAATATTGTTTTGATGATCTATGCAATTAATAAAAATATAGAGCAAAGATCTTACATTTGGAAGATTTCACATCGTAATACAGAATTCCACCTTTTTTTTTTTAAACCTAAGGAAATAGAACTACACATCCAAAGTACTCTCAAGTTTGTCACTGCCTTATAAGGCTCGCTTTGCTTATGAATGTTACCTGCTGAGTCTCCTCTAAATACTTGACTTAGTGGTCCCTGCCTTAGACCATCCAGAGAGAAATAAAATAGATGATCTTGGTGATTTGAAGTCACCTCATGGCTACATGGCTTATTGAGAATTTTTTGGCTTTTCTTTCAGGGCCAGAGTTCTGCCCAATGGCATGAATAAGTGTGAGTCTTCTCACACCAAAGTCCATTCTGTATATCTTTTACCATGTCTTTTTGCATCCACAAGTCATCCAGTACAACAGAAAAACTCTGATAAAGAAATAACTCATAGCAGCATCATAATAAGCCAATGAGCTACTCCTTCTCTAAAGCAACTTCATTTTTAAAAACTCTGGCCAACTATGGAGAACAGTATGGAGGTTCCTTACAAAACTAAAAATAGAACTACCATATGACCCAGAAATCTCACAAACGGGCATATACCCTGAGAAAACCATAATTCAAAAAGATACATGTACCACAATATTCATTGCAGCACTGTTTACAATAGCCAGAACATGGAAGCAACCTAAATGTCCATCGACAGATGAATAGATAAAGAAGATGTGGCACATATATACAATGGAATACTCCTCAGCCATAAAAAGGAATGAAATTGAGTTATTTGTAATGAGGTGGATGGACCTAGAGTCTGTCATACAGAGCAAAGTAAGTCAGCAAGAGAAAAACAAATACCCTATGCTAACACATATATATGGAATCTAAAAAAACAGTACTGGTGAAGCTAGTGGCCGAGAGAGAATGGACTTGTGGACACGGGGAGGGGTAAGGGGAAGCTGGGACAAAGTGAGAGAGTAGCATTGACATATACACACTACCAAATGTAAAATGGATGGCTAGTGGGAAGCAGCCACATAGCACAGGGAGATCGGCTCAGTGCTTTGTGACCACCTAGAGGGGTGGGATAGGGAGGGTGGGAGGGAAGCTCAAGAGGGAGGCGATATGGGGATATATGTATACGTACAGCTGATTCTCTTTTTTGCACAGCAGAAACTAACACAACATTGTAAAGCAATTATACTCCAATAAAAATGGGGAAAAAAAAAAAAGAAAAACTCTGGCTAGAAGCTTGTAATGCTCTACGCATAGTCAGGTAATGCTCTATCTGAGTGTAAGATAGACAGACAGATAGATGAAAGACAGAATAAGAAAAAGAGAATAGGTCATATTTATGACTGGGTATTAATTTTTCAGAATATATATTGGAATCAGAAAGATTATTGTAAATAAAAAGTGTAGTTTTCTTTTGACAGTGACAGTCTATATATTCTTGTAGCTCAAGACCCTACATTATTCTCTAATAAGATATTAAAAATCAGACCAAACAAGAAAAACTGTTTCAAAACAGTTTGCCAGTGGACAAGAAAAGCAGCAGCAGCCCTAAGAATACGCTTACCCCAAACCCTCGTCTGAAGATTTTACCATCTCTCTGGAATTCCCTTTAAAATTCAGTCTTTTCCAGACGGCACCAGTAAAACATGGAAAATGTCTCTCCACATAAAATTAAATTTACATGGAAAAGTTAATTTGAAATCTAACATGACGTCTGATCTTCACAAATATTATTCCAAAACTCCTGCTAAATGGGCGCTTGTACAGTCTCATGCTTCACACTTAATTTCTTCTTAAATAAAATAATTGAAAAATTCATTGTTTTTTCTGGACTATTAGCTTAAAAGTTCTTATCTGATGAGACCATCTATTGGTGTCATTTCATTTACTCTAGGGCTGCCACTGAGGTTAAACCTCTATCACAAGTTTCAACGTTTGCTATGGTCCAGACAAAATTTTTATTTGCCAGCTTGTTTGTTTGAATAGATGCAGTATTCTGGTGCCCTTGGGACAGTAACTCTTTTAACTTTCCTCCAAAATCTTGGGACCCTTTGCCCCAGGGCTATAAAGACAAATGTTGTAGAGAGCATATTCAAGCTCTGCCTGCCTCCTTGCTTGGAGGTGATCTTGGGGATAAGGGGGAGTACTTTAAGCTTTTTCTCATCCAGTTTGTCCTAATATAGAGTGTGCTATAACTGAAGTGGGTTAGGCTCTGAAAAGTCCCTATCACTCCATGTCAGATACATAAATACTGGACTTTTAAGATTATAAATCACCTGCAATAAGATCTTCAGTGATCTGGGTAAGAAATCCTTTCCACATCACCTATTCATGTAGGGTTTTATTACTGGGTTATTTTAAAATCTAAGCCTATCACTTGTTTTCTTTTTTTATAATTAATTTTTATCGGAGTATAGTTGATTTACAATGTTGCATTGGTTTCTGCCTTACAGCAAAGTGTATCAGTTATACATATATGTATATTCACTCTTTTTTAGATTCTATTCCCATATAGGTCATTACAGAGAATTGAGTAGAGTTCCCTGTGCTATACAGTAGGTCATTATTAGTTAACTATTTTAGTAGTATGTATATGTCAATCCCAATCTCCCAATTTTTCCCTCTCACTCCCCCCCTTGTAACTGTAAGTTTGTTTTCTACATCTGTGACTCTATTTCTGTTCATTTGTATCATTTTTTTAGATGCCACACGTAAGTGATATCATATGATATTTACTTTTCTCTGTCTGACTTACTTCACTCAGTATGACAATCTCTATGTCCATCCATGTCACTTGTTTTCTTTATTTCCTTGATTGTCCCTTTGACTCTGCCATCCAGAGAGCTAGAGAGGGACACAGTGATGTATAGAACATGAGCTTTACTTTGCTGGGCTGTCTGTATGACTAGGGCAAAGGAATCTCTGAGCATCAGTTTCCTCAACTGGACAGGTGTAAGGATTAAATGTGACACAAAAGAGGTGTCACAAAAGTGATTGCTATTCATTATTAGTATTATTACTTTTTATTCACTTTACTATCAAAACATTATATTACATTTAAACATTGTATAAAAATTGCTTGTATAAAATTTCTGGAAGAATTTGAAACTATAGCCTAGCTAATGTGGGTAGGAGAGAGATAGATAGATAGATATTGATAATCTTATTTGATCTTTCTCTTAACCCCATGAAATAGGTAAAGCAGACAATATTCTGCCCATTACATAAATGAAGAAACCATGGTTAGATAATTTAAGAAACCACCTTCCATGATTACAAAGCTACGAATTCCAGAAGTTTGACCCAGGCCTTCTGATTAAAACTCTATTCTATGTTACCACACATCCTAGTTTATTTAATTCCTATTTCTCAAATGACTTATGAGCATGTGTCAGGTAAAT
Source organism: Aethalodelphis obliquidens (assembly GCF_003676395.1). Taxonomy (NCBI): domain Eukaryota; kingdom Metazoa; phylum Chordata; class Mammalia; order Artiodactyla; family Delphinidae; genus Aethalodelphis; species Aethalodelphis obliquidens. The sequence goes on along the minus strand of NW_020837947.1, from coordinate 21,762,833 downwards.
GAAATGTTTGTAAAAGGAGGTCATTATCATTAGTAATAGGAGTACATTTCCTCATTTCCAAGGTAAATGTCATGGGTTAAGAAATAGGCCCCTCTAATTGGATGCACAACCATGATTTGCTTACAACATTGTATAAGAAAAGGGTGGACGGGGAAGAAGTGATCAGTGGAAAAAGTGAGAGAGTGGCATGGGCATATATACACTACCAAATGTAAAATAGATAGCTAGTGGGAAGCAGCCGCATAGCGCAGGGAGATCAGCTCGGGTAGAGGTGTGGGATAGGGAGGGTGGGAGGGAGCCACAAGAGGGAGGAGATATGGGGATATATGTATATGTATAACTGATTCACTTTGTTATAAAGCAGAAACTCACACACCACTGTAAGGCAATTATACTCCAATAAAGGTGTTAAAATTTTTTAAAAAAAGTGAACAGTGGAGAACAAGTTTTATCCCTTTTAGTTGGTTAAGCAATTTGAAATGCTGAGCAAATCCCATTTCAACAATTAGAAGTCTTCACTGTTTTCCTCACAAAGTCCAAAGAATTACAGAATTTTTTGAAAAGTTGGAAGACCTTAGAGACTGAGGTCAAGGAAAGTGCAAGATGTTCCAAAGAATGCTGTCTGGGCAAAGCCATTTCAGAATATTAAATGGGTTATTATCTTTTCAAAACAACACTATTGGGAGCTGTATAATTATATTTTATATATGGCATGTCTCATTTTATTGATATCTCCTGGGAGTTCTGAAGTGCTTTGTGACCGAGTGGTTCCCTGCCCCCTCACCTCTGAGTAATGACAGAAGACCTGGTCGTTCTGACTTGTGCATCTAAACGGCTTGCATATATGCCTTTAATGTACCTACAGCAAATTAGAAAGAATGTGCTACATGCTGCACAGTACATATTACGGTTCTTCTTCATCGTCCGGGGTTAGAATACAGTCCTCTCTAGGTCTCCCTTCGGGACTGGTTCCAGGATCCCTCACAGTTACCCAAATCTGTAGATGCTCAAGTCCCTTATATAAAAGGGCGTAGTCCAGTCGGCCCTGCCTATCCATGGTTGCCCAAAGATCTTCAAACCGTGGTTGATTGAATCATGGATGCCGAACCCACAGGTACTGAGGGCCGACTCTGTACAGAAACAGTTTGACTTTGAAATATAAAGAACACTGGCCCTACGATACTGTGAAATATTCACTTACCAACTAAAGCATCAATTTCACACTTGATTTTTAGGTATTTTCCCAGGAAATGACCCTACCATAAAAGGCCTCTGTACTTGTTTGGTGAGAGAGAAAGCACAGCCTAAGAGGGGCGAAGCACTGGGCTGGAAGAAGCCTTCAAAGCTCTGCCTTCAACATTCACAGTGATTTATTTAACAAGCATGTATCGAGCACCTACTGAATGCTCAAAGCTGATAGCAAAGTATTTTCCATACAAAGAAGACTCACACCCAAAGTAGGAGTGAAATTCACAATCAGTTCCAGATTTTCCTGGACACATGACTTCCTTTCAGAGCCGTAACTTGTGAATAATAAATTTGGTCACATTGCTAGGAAACTCCCCTGTTGTATTCAAGAATTAGACTAAAAATGCCTAGAAAAGATGTGCCGCCAGAACATTTGTGTCCTGGGGTATCTGCCGTTCTTTGGGTACCTCTATCTCTTCTGGTCCCTTGACCACTATAATATACTTCCTATTTTCTTTAAAAGTATACTGGGTTTTGCCTTAAAAGTTGTAAAAATGCTGATAGGATTTATTTCATTTTTTCATCTGTCCCCTGGGAAGGCTGGACTGAGAGACAAATATATACCAGTAAATTTTCATTATGTGTATGTACAGTTGATCTGAGCATGAAATGAAACTCACCGTTATGGTTGAACTATTTAAAGAAATCCACAGATGTGCCTTACAAAGCTGTGTATCAGGGACCTTTGATGATATATATTAGGGAAAAGATTGTAAAAACGTGAAAATTATCACAATCTTACTGAGAAACTAGAAAATAAAAACTGAGCCAGAATACTGATATGTGCTTTTTTTCATTTACAAATATAAAGCTTTAGTCAAAGTAGTTTTATTCCAATCCATCCATACTCAGTCTCATTTTGATCATTGGTATCTATTTATAATTAATTTATAACAAAATTACTGGACTAATTCTAGTCACAGTGGAATAACTGGAATCAGACTTTCCTTCTGGCTGTAAACAATTAGATGACAGAGGTAGAAACCAAGAAAGTAAACAGTGCTCCTGCTTAATAAAAAGAAAAATTCAGGGCTTCCCTGGTGGCGCAGCGGTTGAGAGTCCGCCTGCCGATGCAGGGGACGTGGGTTCGTGGCCCGGTCCGAGAAGATCCCACGTTCTGCGGAGTGGCTGGGCCCGTGAGCCATGGCCGCTGAGCCTGTGCTCTGCAATGGGATAGGCCACAACAGTGAGAGGCCCACATACCGCAAAAAAAAAAAAAAAAAAAAAAAGAAAAGAAAAATTCAGATAATCTATACGATCTTACTTTTCTTAAAGCCATCACAGAGGTCACATAATTACCAGTTAACCTAAAATCTAAGGAAAGATAAGCACCGTAAGTAGAGGTGGATGCAAGCACTTGCTTCCTTTGGACAGCACAGAGGAAGAGATACCCGAAACCACACAAACTGCTAAAAGAATTTAGATATAGTTTTTTAAGTATTGTTAAAAGCCAATTCTATTCAATCTCTTCCAGAAAGTAGAAGAACAGGAGAGCTTCCCAACTCATTTTATGATGCTAGCATTAGTCACATACCGAAACCAGACCAAGACATTACAATAAAAGTAAACTACAGGCCAAAATCCTAGTGAATATAAATCCACAAATCCTCCACAAAATGTTAGTTAATCAAGTCCAAAAATGTATTTTAAAATATATCACAATCATGTGGGAACGTTAGGCTGGTTCAACATTCAAAAATCAATGTAATTTACCATCAACATGCTGAAAATAATAGACTATTTGCTTGTTTCAATAGAAGCAGAAAATGCATTTATCAAAACTGAGCATATATTCCTGATCAAAAACAAATTCTCATCAAAGTAAGAATAGAAAGGAATTTCCTCAACTTGAAAAAAGGCATCTATGAAAAAACTATAGCTACCATCATACTTGATGATGAGATACTGGTTTTTTTACCCCCAAGATCAGAAAGAAGACATAGCAGTATACTGTTACTGCTTCAATTTAATATTATTCTGGGAGTGATAGCCAGTGCAATAAGCCAAGATTCAGAAATAAAAATTATAGAGATTGAAAATAAAATGTATCTAGTCACCAAAAAAGAAATCATCTACATAAAATATTCCAAAGAATCTACAAAAATTCCTAGGCCTAATAAGTGAGTTTAGCAAGGCCTCAGGGTATAAGACCAATATTCACAAATCAAATGTATTTCTAGATACTAGCAATGAACACTTAGAAGTCAAACTTTAAAGTACCATATATGACAGCAATTAAAACCATGAAATGCATAAATATAAAGCTTAAAAATTATTGGGCTTCCCTGGTGGCGCAGTGGTTGAGAGTCCGCCTGCCGATGCAGGTTCGTGCCCCAGTCAGGGAAGATCCCATATGCCGCGGAGCGGCTGGGCCCGTGAGCCATGGCCGCTGAGCCTGCGCGTCCGGAGCCTGTACTCCGCAACGGGAGAGGCCACAACAGTGAGAGACCCGCGTACCACAGGAAAAAAAAAAAAAAATTATGTACAAGAGCCGTATGTTGGTAATTGCAAACACTGATTATAGAAATCAAAGACCTAAATAATGGAGAAATATATCATTCTCATGCATCAAATGATTTGATATTTAGATGTCAGTTCCCTCCACATTCTTACATAGATTCAACACAGTATCAATCAAAATGCCAGTGGTTCTTTTTTTTTGGTATAAAGTGTCAAGCTAATTTGAAAATTTATATGGAATTGCAAATGACCTTGATATAAAAAGCAATTTTGAAAAAATAAGATTTATATTAGAGAGTGTACATTACTAGATTTTAAGAATCACTAAAATGTTACCTGAGTCATGATAATATATCATAAGAATAAACATATAGTTCAAAGGAAGTCCAAAAATTGACCCACACAAATGTCAAATGATTTTTGACACAGGTGCCAAGGAAATTCAATGGATGGAAAGATTACATTTTCAACAAATAGTACTGAAATTTAGAAAGCAAAAATTAACCTTTACTCTCATACCATTTACAAATTTTATTGCTAAATGTGATAAAGACCACATTTAAACTGTAAAACGACTCAATGAAAATATAGGTGAAAAATCTTTTCAATATTGGTTAGGCAAACATTTCTTAGACAAGACACAAAAAGCAGTAAACCTGAAGAAAAAAAGTAAAACATTTGAATTCATCTAATTGAAAACTTTTGCTCTTTGAGAGATATCATTAAGAAAATGCACAAGCAAATCACAAACTAGGATGCAATGTTTATAATACATATACAAATGCAAAGGACCCGTATCCTAAATATATAAAGAATTCTTAAAACGCAGTAGTAATTTTTTAAATTTGGCAACATAGTTGAACAGACACCTCATGAAAAAAAATAAATGAATGGCCTTAAGCAAGTGAAAAAATAATCTGCATCATTAATCGTCAGCTCACTAAATTAAAACCACAATGAGATACCAGTTTATATACACTAGAAGGCCTAAAATTTTTAAAGAGTGAGCACCAAATGTTGATGAGAATACAGAACAATTGGAATTCTCATGCAATTATTGTGTAAGTAAAATATAAATTTGTAAATCACTTAGAAAAACTGGCAGTTTCTTAAAGTTAAATGTGCACGAAAATTTTACGAAAAAACTTGTACAAGAATGTTCATAGAAGCTTTATTTTTAAGAGCCAAAAATGGAAATAAACCAAAAGTATATCAACAAGAGTATAGTTAGAAATTTGTGATGTATTCATACAATGGAATTATTACTCAGAAATAAAAAGGAATAGACTAATAATACATGAGAATGTGGATGAATCTCAAAAGCATGCTGAATAAAGAAGACAGACACGAGAGAGTATATTCTGTATGATTTCATTCATATGCAGCTCTAGAACAGAAAAACAATAATCTATTCTTGCAGAAAGGAGGCAGATGGTTTCCTGGAGGTAGGGAGGCAGAAGGACCCTCAGAGCAGCAGGAGGGAGGGCAGTGGTATGCCAAGGGCAGGCAGTGGGCATGATCTACCCTGGTTACTGGCCATAAAGTGGGTATATTGTCTGCAGAGATTTTAAAACAAGAATAACATGTACCAAAAAAAGTCGGATTTTTAAAATCATTATATCTAAACAATGTCTGTGACAAATTTCTCTTTACCACCAAGCTTTTCTTGCCGACCTCGTCCTCCCTTGCTAAACCAGTGGGATATGGAAATGTTGACTGGGAGATGAATGTATACATTTATCAAAACTCAACGCACTGTACACTTACAATTGATGTATTTTGTTCTAGATAAATTAAGCCTGAAGACAGTTGATTTTAAATTTAAACAAATAAAATCAGTGAGCATCTCATATGCAATGTACTGTTCCAGGAATCATGTAGAGATGAATAAAATATGTTTCTAGTCTCAGGGACGTTACTCTTTATTGGAGGATGGATGATGTACTCAGGGGACTATCAGAATGTGATAAATAGTAGAGAAGAGGTATTAATAAAATGCTTGGTGAGAAACAGCAGGGATTCTCATCTGGGAATATCAAAAGCAGTTGCACAGAGAAGGCAGAAGGCTGTGTCCACAGTATAAAGAAAAACTAACTGGCCTCCGCAGTGGTCACATCTATCCCCGGGAGCTCAGTGAGGAATGGTTTCACATACAGAGCACTCAATGGCACTTTTAATTTGTCTTCCTTAAAGTGAGAGCAGACGCAGTGAGCAACCACAGACAAAAAGAGTACAATACCCGCGTGCCAAGATGGGTCTTTAAATGTGGCTAAAATTTGTGATGTAGGTCTATGTACGATCTGCTAACATGAATATAAAGCAAGTTTATAAATTGCTTCACAATGCTGTGATCCATAAAAAGCAGGGCTGCGAAAATTCTGAGGAAGGAGAGATTGTCTTCTGAGAAGGGACTCAGAATGTATTCTGAAGGGGGTGCTATTCAAACTATAAGAAATGGGTGCTCTATGAAATGGGTAGATTTTCTAGAAATCACAGTAACACAGAGTGGGTGAGGGTGGAATAGAGTGAGGCGTCCCAGGAAGCAGGATGGCATTACTAAAGATGCAAAGGGAAGAAAGGATTGGGTGGGTTTTAGGAATTTAGGGAAGTATCTTGACCTTAGCCTATTTATCTGAATCCCTTGAGGCTTCTATATGCTGTGATAAGACAAAGAAATACTAAACTATGAAAAGAGTAAAGCTTTGCTGGAACATAAGGAATGTAACGTTTAAGAGAGAGGAGAAAGATAGGGTTGGAAAAGGAATTTGTAGCCGGATTATTAAGAATGGTGAATATCAGGTTCACAAAGCTACACAGCCACATGTATCATACAATTGCAAGTGAGTTATCAGAGGTGAACCCATAGGCACAGAAGCCCTGGAGCTGCTCTCCACTGGTTATCATGCTCTAGCTCCACCGTATACCTCTGTGTGACCCTGTCAAGTCACTTAATCCCACTGTGCTTTGCTTTCCTCTCTGAAAAATAGCTATAATAATATCTTTGCCACAGCATATGTGGATCACTAATTGAGTTAATACAACCAAAGTGTTATAGAAATGTTAGCTATAATAATTGTGTATATGTATGTGTGTATATATACACACTGACTTATATGTGACATTATTCTGTGTTTGTTTTTCTGTTATACATTCTGTGGGAAGTCACTGCTCCCTGTGGTACAGAACAAAATCATCAAGTGTCTAGCATACACCATGTATAAACTTTCCTTCCATCTGGGTCCAGGAAGTCAGTCTGATAACCATCACAGTTTTCCTCCATTCATCCAACTTTAAATGGAACCATCTGGGTATTATAAAAGCTCAACCTTGAACTGCCTTCTAGCACAACCAGGGGCCCAGGTTTATTTAAGCTTTCGAACTTCAGTTTTCCCTATGTGTGAGATGGGAGTATTTCTCCATCCGTATTTAAAAGAGAGTACCAAATGACTTGAGTACAGTTAAATAGTTTTCTGTATCAGCTCATCTCTTTTGGTTTGGCTCCAATGACGTTTAAGGAAGTGATTTGATTATAGAAGGAGCTGAGATTCTACGACTGCACATTTCTAATTTTAGTGGAGGCATTTACTCATTTCATTAAATGTTCACCTGATGTCTAACCCTCTTGGAAGAGTTTTATCATGGGTACCTGCCAGGGTTCAACCAGAGAAGCAGAACCGTTAGGAGATTTACACATGTAAGTATGTTTTAGGGGATTTCACAATTGTTGGAACTGGTTAAGCGGTTTTTGCAAGGTTATTGTCTTCACGTCTGATGTGGTTGCTCAAAGTCCAGAGTGCAGGCAGTCAGGAAAGATAAACAGTCATAAAGTCAGAGAGAGCAAGACCCAGCTGGAGCTCAGGCACACAGAACTGGGTCTGGAACGCAGAAGGATAGACTGAAATGTGTTGGTTCCTATTGCTTCTGGCATTAATGGTATGGATATCCTGCAGAAGCCATGAAGATAAACACCTATATCTGGCCCAGGAGTCAGAGAAGGTGGAGAAGAATCTTGGGAAAGGTAAAGCAGGTACAGACCCAGATGCTTCTTTAAGCCAAAAGGCTAAGTCAGCGCATCAGTGAGTCAGAAGTACAAAATGGTTGCTGCTTCCTTTCTGCTCTCTAAATCTTCCAAGATTATCCCTTGGGGCTCAACAGCAGAAAACCTACAAGAAAAGGAATTCTGGGAAATGTAGTTCAGCCTAGCCAAGTTGATGCATTACAAAGCCACCACAACTCATTTTAAACCTTTCTTTTAAATGAATAACATAGTCTTGAATATTAAAATTTCTAAATCTCTTTGCCTTTAATTTTCCCCTTATGTAAAGTCTCTTATGATGAAAAGATCTGGGAAAACAGCAGTTCTTAACACTCACTACTGTAGAACATGATAATTCTCAGTTAAGTCAGTCCCTTAACTGACTCGCTACAGAAAACTATTGTTTATTATTTGTGTTGTAAACCAGCAGTCCCCAACCTTTTTGGCACCAGGGACCAGTTTCGTGGAAGACAATTTTTCCACAGACTGGGGGAGGGAGATGGTTTCAGGATGATTCAAGTGCATTACACTTACTGTGCACTTTATTTCTATTATTATTACATTGTAATGTATAATGAAATAATTATACAACTTACCATAATGCAGAATCAGTGGGAGCCCTGAGCTTCTTTTCACTTGCCGCTCACTGATAGGGTTTTGATGTGAGTCTGCAAGCAATTGATTTATTATGGTCTCTGTGCAGTCAAACCTCTCTGCTAAGGATAATCTGTATTTGCAGCCGCTCCCCAGCGCTAGCATCACCGCCTCAGCTCCACCTCGGATCATCAGGCATTAGATTCTCACAAGGAGCGTGCAACCTAGATCCCTCGCATGCACGGTTCACAGGAGTGTTCTTGCTCCTGTGAGAATCTAATGCCTCCGCTGATCTGACAGGAGGTGGAGCTCAGGCGGTAATGTGAGTGATGGGAGAGGCTGTAAATACAGATGAAGCTTCACTCACTCACCTCCTGCTGTGCAGCCTGGTTCCTAACAGGCCACGGACTGGTACTGGTCCATGGCCCAGAGGTTGGGGCCCTGTTGTAAACTACCATATAAACTATGGAATCATGAGGCTAGTAGGAATTGCAAGGGTCGTTTATTCCAGTCTTCAGTCTCTGGGTGGGCTTTGTCTAAATCCTTGCAGACCAAAATTCAGCCAGCTCTCTGTGTGAAGGTTCCTCACATAGACTTTTTAACCATTCTTTGCATTATTTAACATAGATTGGACTCGGTTTATGTAGCCATCAATTGGAAAATTGAAATAATGTAAAGAAGTCAGGCCAGTATATCTACTATTTAACTAACATTCCTTGAAAATTTAAACAAAATGGGATTTGGGGGAATGGCGAGAAAATAGTTATAATTTTGTACTTAGCATTGACAGGGGCTATTTCTACATTTGTCCAGTGGTCATTTTGACTGGCTACTCCAGACCATCATGGCAGCTCTGGCTCAGCAGGCCAGAGGACTGTGCTGAGGCCATAACAAGCCCTAAGACCAAGACTCTTTTTTTTTTTTTTTTTTTTTCAGTACGCGGGCCTCTCACTGTTGTAGCCTCTCCCGTTGCGGAGCACAGGCTCCGGACCCACAGGCTCAGCGGCCATGGCTCACGGGCCCAGCTGCTCCGCGGCATGTGGGATCTTCCCGGACCGGGGCACGAACCTACGTCCCCTGCATCAGCAGGCGGACTCTCAACCACTGCGCCACCAGGGAAGCCCCCAAGACTCTTTTTGGAGACTCAGATGACCATGCCTCTATCTTGTGAGTAGATATTGCCACTTCTAGTGAGATCATTTCTCCTTGTTTCTAATATAAATCTCTTCAACTTCAAAAATTCCAGTTTCATTATTCAGGTAGAATAAGAAACAGACTGTCCATCACCTTGCTAAAAATAGGCCTTTGGATAAATAAAGACATTTTATTGCTGCACGAATTTTCTTAGCTGATTCTGATTTCTCTAACTGTTCCTCTTCTTTATTTTCCAGCCCTTTGGTCTTTTTTTTCCCCTCCATCTCCTGAGATCTTGGAAAATTCTCTTCATATTCCCTAGGCTCTAAAACTAAAAGTTGGATAGAGGACATCGTATGAACATAGAAATTTGAGGATTCGCAAAGGCCATTTTTGCTGCGTATCTTGCTTATTTTATTCAGTGTGGATGGCTTATAAACAGAATTCTGGAAAGAAAGTTATCAGTCCTTCCGCTTCTCAGCTCTGCAAGTCACCTGATCATTTTGTCTTCACAGAGTCCTCATATAGCTGTAGAAGTTTTACAAGGACTTTAAAGATTGTTTATATCATTACTTAAGCTACAGTTCTGATATAAACAATCTTTAAAGAGCCCTTGAAAAGCAAATTGAGTTTTCTTTTCTCACAGTCACCAAAAGGACAGCTCGTCTTCTCGAGGTAGTTATGTTTTGCTTGCCAAGCATTCTGAAATAAGAATTGTACAGTAGAATTACACTGAAACACTCTCAGCTGTCAATGCCTTGTACAGATCACTTGCATTGACATTACTGAAGTTGAAAAGTGAATGTAGTCTTTCTAGGTACCCTGCAGGAGGCAGTGAGCATATGCTTTGCTATCTTGTTACCTCTGGACTGTTTAGAGATTCTCTGAAGAATTGCAATGGGTATTGCCTCAGTCTGCTCAGGCTGCTGTAGCAAAATAGCACAGACAGGGTGGCTGAGACAACAGAAATTTTTTTCTCACATTTCTGGAGACTGGAAAGTCCAAGATCAAGGTACCAGCTGAAGTTTTACCAGTTTGGATGAGGCTCTTTTCCTGGCTTGTAGATGGTGACTTCTCACTGCATCCTCACATGGCAGAGAGAGGGAGAGGGAGAGCAAGTCCTGGTGTCCTTTCTTCTCCTTTACCAAAATCTGTATTAGTCAGGGTTCTCCAGAGAAACACAACCAAGTAAATTACTTACTTATTATAAGGAATGGGCTTATGCAGTTACAGAGGTTGACAAGCCCAGATCTGCAGTCAGCAGGCTGCAGACCTAGGGGAGCAAATGGTTGAGTTTCCATCCAAACGCTGCCAGAAAGTGCCGATGTTTGCATTCTAGTCCAAAGCAAGGAAGAACTGATGTCCAGCTCAAGACAGTCAGGCAGAAGGAGATCCCCCTTACTTGCCAAAGGGTCAACCTTTTGGTTTTATTCAGGCCCTCAGCTGAGTAGAGGAGCAGCCCACCCCCATTAAGAAGAACAATCCCCTTCACTCAGCCTACTGATTTAGAAGGTAATCTCATCCAGAAATACCCTGAAAGACACACCCAGAGTCACGCTGGACCAAATATCTAGGCTCCTCACGGGCCAGTCAAGTTGACGCATAAAATTAACTAGCACAGGTACCTTCCATTTATGTCCGTAAATTACCCAGATTTGGAGAGAGGATAACTTTTTTTTTATTATTATCTGTTGGATTCCTCCAACAGGCATTCCTGAGTTACTATTATGTGCAGAGGTGTAGTTTTTCCTATACTCTGCCCACAATTCTGCCCACTCAGAGTGAGCCTTTACTTTTTCCAGTTATTACTTTAGAAGAGAAAGGGATAATTCCTTTATCTTTTCCTTTAAGAGAAATAAGAGGTTTTGAAAAATACTGGTCAGTGGACTATCTGTCCTGCTCAGCAGAGTGTTCCAACACTGGCATTACAAAAAAGCATCTTCTCCTCTCACAAATATTGAGCCTGGCATTCTTGAGACCCAGACCTGGACAAAAATGTACAGTGCAAAATAGTTTTGTTTAAAGAGTCATCTAATCACTTGCAACTGTAGACGTGTACAGATGAGAAGGGAATGAGAGCTGAGATCACCAGCCACTCGAAATTGTCTGAGGGCCCTGTCTCAGCCCTGACCCTCTCCAGGGAAGGGCGGGCTCCCAGAGGCTGTTACATCTGGGGCCTCTGACTCTGGAGAGGTCAGCTGCACTTGTGTCATTTAAGGAAACAATTTGATGCTAGGATTATTCAAAAGGTCACTGGATAACTCTGATTCTTGACCTTTGCCTGTTTCTGCCAGATTGATGTAGAAACCAACAAACAAAAAATGTCAATCAAACTACTTCCAGAAAAGGTGAAAGATAGTAGCAGTGCAGGTAACCCAGTGACTTCTCAATGCTATTTAGATGTGGCAGAAGAGAACCACAATGAAGAGCTCAGGTGTCTGGTGACTGTGAGGTCGCCAGAGTGACACGCTGGGTTTTCAGCGGCTGTCCCTCAGTCTAAGCTACTTTCTTGATGTCCATTTTGGAGCCCATTCTGCAGTTTCAAACACCAAATTGTCTTTTTCTGTTTTAAAGGAATCTATAAAAAATGAGAGAATGATGAAATATTTCCTAAAACCTTACCTATAGAGGGAAAAGGAACATAGTTTCCTAACACATCAGAGAGTTCTCTGACAGTAAATCAATTTCTAGGTAAAATAGAACTCAGTAAATATAATCGGAACATCCAAAAACCTTCAAAAAATTTGCTCAATAATGATATAAAGAAAAAAACCTAAAAAAAAAGTTTGCTCAAAAACCATCATGAAACTTGAGTCACAATATGACTATTCCTGCCATTGCCTGGTGACTAGAAAAGAAGTTGATATATCAAGAACAGAGAAATGCCTTGGGTAGGAATAAATGAGCACCCCAATGGATGAAGGATTTCAAACCACGGGAAAGATCAGTACTCTCACTAATCTCACATAATAAGTAAGTGCCACGGAGAAGTTGGGGAGGAACGCTGATGGCGTTAAACTCTTTGGAAGAGTGAAAACACCAAATTAATGAGGAGTACATGGAGATTTAACTTGGTCCAATGAAGGGGGATAAAATGGCAGATGAGTTCATTGTGGGTAAGTGCAAAGTACCACAGCTATGGATATAAACTGATGGGCACTGAGCTACACTCTACAACACAGAAAAATGTTTAGGGAAGTTGTGAAGGGTATTCTGAAAACATGCATAAAGCTCTTTCAGCAACAGGCAGGGAATAAATAAGTGGATAAAACCCTAAATTACTGACAGGTCAAGGTGCTATTTTTAAAGCCCAGAAAAGCATTGAATATCATCAAACTCTCAAGTCCCAAGCACATCTATTAACATTTATTATGTTTATAGAGATTCAATTTAATATAGTATGGAGTTTTGTATTAATATGTAATATGGCAAGCTAAGTAATCAGACCAGATGTTCTACTGAAAACATCTAAAAATGCCTGGAAGCATATTTTAAAATATTTCTAGAAGGCACTGAAGAACTAGCAAGATACTTTTGCCCTGAAAACATTTGGCAGTCTCTGGGAATTTGAGTTCTGGTTTTGATGATTCTATGGGGCGGTGGGTAGTAGTCAGAAGGCAAAGCCCAACAATAGCCAGGAGATGGAAACGACCTAAGTGTCCATCATCGGATGAATGGATAAAGAAGATGTGGCACATGTATACAATGGAATATTACTCAGCCATAAAAAGAAACGAAATTGAGCTATTTGTAATGAGGTGGATGGACCTAGAGTCTGTCATACAGAGTGAAGTAAGTCAGAAAGAGAAAGACAAATACCGTATACTAACACATATATATGGAATCTAAGAAAAAAAAAATGTCAGGAAGAACCTAGGGGCAAGATGGGAATAAAGACACAGACCTACTAGAGAATGGACTTGAGGATATGGGAAGGGGGAAGGGTAAGCTGGGACAAAGTGAGAGAGTGGCGTGGACATATATACACTACCAAACATAAGGTAGATAGCTAGTGGGAAGCAGCCGCATAGCACAGGGAGATCAGCTCGGTGCTTTGTGACCAAAGGGGTGGGATAGGGAGGGTGGGAGGGAGGGAGACACAAGAGGGAAGAGATATGGGAACATATGTATGTGTATAACTGATTCAGTTTGTTATAAAGCAGAAACTAACACACCATTGTAAAGCAATTATACTCCAATAAAGGTGTAAAAAAAAAAAAAGAAGTCAAATCCCAAAACAAGCCTAGGATGGGGAGTCTAAGAGGAGCCCCTCTCTCCACTAGGGCTACAGTCTCAGAGTGAGGGTGACCCAGAGCTGATAAAGCCCATCATCTCTACCTTCAGTAGTCCTATTCACAAGCCTGCTCTCGATTTGCTGCACAGAATCACATCACCTGAGTGGTCCCTGAACCTCAAGCCAAGAATCTAAAGTTTTAGAGGGAGACAATACAATAATTAAGTTTTCCACTAGCTAGATGCTACAGCCAGATTGTCTGTGTTTAAACGCTGAGTCATCACTTGACCTTGGGCCAGCCACTTAAGCGCCATTATTTTCTCAACAATATATTGGGATGGTAGTAGTGCCTCACAGGGTTGGACAGAAGGATTAAATAAATTAAGGCACTCAGGGCTGTGTCTGGCACATAGTAAGCTCTTTATAAGTGTAAATAATTTTTTTAATTTATTTGAGAATAAACCAATGAAAGAGGGGAGGGAGGGTATGTGATTTAAAAGGGCAGACTGGGGTTTGGGGGGGCTTGCAGCATCGTTCTTGACCACAGGGAGGTTATATGGAAGAAGTCATTTCATGGCATTTGTTAAATTATATATCTATATGCTTTGCACTTTTCTGTATGTAGTTGTGTCTCATTTTTAAAATGGAGTAAACCCAGTAAAAGTGGTTCTCAAACATATTGGTCTAAGCTTCCTTTTATACTCTTTAAAATTATTAAGCATTGCAAATAACTTCTGCTTATGGGTTGTATTTATCAATACTAACAGTATGAAAAATGAAAACTGAGAATTTGAAAATATTTATTAATTCATCTTAAAATAATAAGCACATTACATAGTAATATAAGTAATATAGTTTGTTTAGTTTGCCATATTTTCCAAAACAAAAAATAATGAGAAGAGTGGCATTTTAAAATATTTTTAGCAAATCACTTTAATATCTGGCTTAATAAAAGCCAGCTAGATTCTCATGTCTTCAGCATTCAGTGTGTTGCAATATGTTGTTTCAGTTAAAGTATGTGAAGAAAATCCAGCCTTATACAAATATGCCTTTGGAAATAGAAGAGTATTTTAATGGTCTTTTTAGATAATTGTGAATATTCTTCTTCGCTACAATAGGCAAAGTTGACAAGTGGCACTTTCTTAAAGGCTGGTTGCAGTATAGAGTCAGAAATGATATCAATTAAGTTTCATGATCCATTGCATTAATATTCATAAATCTAACTTCACTTTAAATGGATCTTTCATCTGCAAAAACTCATATTGGTTCCCTGAGTTAGTTAGCACATCTTCTAAACGTTGACATATTTATCAATCGATATTTAAAAAGTCACATTCATTAAAATTGCCACTGATTTCATCAGAAACTTTCTAAGTATTGAAAAACTGTCATGCTAAAAGTGGCAGATACAAGTTTTTTAAAATTCTAATTTTTGCTTGAAAGCTGTTGTTGTACCATTAGCAACCAAGAGTGATAATTATTTTCCTTGAACTAATTGATTTTATTAATTTTAAAGAAAATGTCTGCCAAATACCCAAATCTGAATAACCGTAACTAGTCTGTCAGTTGTTCTTTCAAGAAAAAAATTGGCATTCCACGAAAGAACTAGCTAGTTGGGCTTGCAACGGAAAGCACCTCACGAGCACTTTCTATACTTTGGTATCTAGCAGAATTACTTTATATACACTTCCCATTTTGTTATATTAGATATTAAAAAGACAGGTACTCAAGGATCAGCATTTAATAATAGGATTCCCCAAGGATTGGTTGAATGGAAGCAAGAAGAAACGTGGGCTTCTTATGCGGACTGCAAGTTTTTTGAATGAGAAAACTACTCCCCTTACATTTAAATCCTCAAAACCTAAAAATGTTACCTCAAAGCAAATTCAATAAATGTTATATGATAAAGTGGTTTTTGCTAGTTTTGTGGCAGATGTCTTAGTGATAATGGCGCTGATAGAGATGGCAATAATTATGGCAAAGAAGCCAAAGTCAGAGAAAGGAAAAGAGAAGATCCTACCCACATGAGGGGCTACTGAGCTATGGCCCCAGGTCAAGAGAGCGTTGGCGTAAAATATTTCATTTTGTGGATAAAAGATGAAAGACATAGGAATTACTCATATGCCTCTGTGAATGGGTCAAAATGTGAGCAATATTCAATTAAACCAAGAGGTGGAGGAATTAATGCCTGCTATGTGTCAAATGCTTCTCAAGCACTGCCATATTTAATCCACCAAATTACTCAGTGGTCTAGGTATTCTACGCCAACTTTTCACTTGAAAATGAGTTCCAGGGATGTTGGTCTTTCCTGAGGTCATTCTATAAAAGTCAGCCTGGTCTTCTGTCTCTGAAGAGCTCACTCCACTGTTCCACAGTTGCTGAAACTTGTCCTTCTGGAACACAACTGACAGTTCATTCTGATCAAGGGCGAGTCCTAGCAGTATTTATTTAAGACAGAAATCCAGGTTCCTTTCAAACAGCAATATCACCCATAACCAGTTGTTTGCACAGACATCCTCACTACCCTCTGGAAATCAGTGTATCTACTTTCTCGGGGCTTTCCTGCCCTTAGCTAATGTCTTTCCTTGCCAAGGAAGAGCAGGGCAGCCTGAAGCAATGACTAGTCAGACACAACTCTTGGTTTCTCTGTTCACAAGAGAAGTCATTCGACCATAAGCTGGAGGGACCTCTGGCCTCTGGAAAATGCTGCTCTTTAACCAAACCAGAAAGATTGTTGTCTGTCTTTTTCTTGACACTCAGATAAGGAAACACCCCTGATCCCCTTGGAGATTCATCGTGGTCAATCAGGAAGTTTTCTCCCCAGGTGGCACCAGCAGTAAAAATAGAATGAGTAATTATTAACCTTAACATAGAGACTCCAGATGGCAATCTGGCCTTTCATCTCAACGGAAGGGAAATGTCAGAGACATAATTCAAGAGATGGAAAATGGAAGAGATATTGCCTGTGGGTGCTTCAGTGAGCATTTTGATGACTTAGAGATGAGTCTCTATCAGGCAAAGTTGAGGTCTCTTTTCAGAAGGTGGACTTCAAACAAAAATTTTTAACTTACAGGATGCTGAGTGCTGCTCCCTGGTCCCTTGAGCACATGTATGGCAAGTGAGGCTTATTCCACAAGAATAAGGCAAATAAAATTGCTTCCAATATTTTTTTGGATGAATACTGTGGGAGGCCATTGGGAAACAGAAGCCAGCTTTCACACATATTTAATTTTCAAAAAGAAAACATTTAAATAGTATTAACTTTTCTACACATCCATATTGGCTTAAAATTCATAATGTTATGATTCAAGTACTTTTTTAAAACTTAACAATTCTAAATACATGTTTATTAAGGGAAATGTATTCTGCATTGACCTTTTTCTAACTCTCTTGGTTTTAATAGCTGAAAAGTATTTAATGGACAGAACTTTGCCCAGTAGTCAGGAGATCTGAGATTTCACTACTGGCCATGGAATTAACCAAGTCAAATTTGTCTCTATATTCCCCCTGACTCACCAGTGCTAGCACCTAATAGAGCCATCCTGATTTCTTGAGGACTTGTGGATACTAGCTGTGGTTTTCCTATTTTGTTAGAGGTCTTTGGAGGTCATAACTGAGGCTTTGGGATCAAACAGAGCCAAAGTCAAACTACTTACGAACTGTATATATTTGGGCAAGTTATTTTTCCTCCCTGAACTTCAGTTTCCTCTTCTGTTAAATAGGAATAATAATAAGTACTTCTGAAGACTGTCATGAAGAGTTTATGAACTCACATATGTAACATAGTAGGCATTCAATAAATGGTAATCTATTTGTATTGCTGTTATTATCCTTTTCCTCTTTTAATTAACTTATTCTGCCAAAAAAAAAAAACCCTCTCTTGTTTCTTATATTTTCATCCATTGAAATTGAAACCAAGTAGGACCCTATGGGGCATTCCCAGGGACAGGCCCCCATGTCCCCTGCCTCTTGTCTGTAGAAAAGCTTTAGCCTCCTCCGCTTTTCCCAAGTTCCAAAGAGCAAATTTAATTAGAGAAGCGAGAAAATGCAGAAACAAAGGAAGGCAGTCAAGCAAGACAAAATAATAATAGTTTAGCCATAAAACAAAGTCAAAGACCCTTAGTTCCTCCTCAAGGGCTATAGATAATATTCTGAGCTATAGCTTTGAGTTGTTTTGCAGATACTAAAACCCCCGCCAGATGGAAGAAGTTGACACAAGAATGTAGATTATAGACTGGCTGGAACCAGAAGGTTGATAATATTAACTCCCAAAATACCACCCAGTTACCTCACCACTAACCAATCAGAAGAATGTCCACAAGCTGATCAGGCACCCTGCAACACTCACCCCTAATGTCGCTTTTAAAAACCCTTCCCTAAAATCCATCAGAGAGTTTGGGTTTTTTGAGCACAAGCTGCACATTCTCCTTGATTGGTGCCCTGCAAATAAGTGCTGTGCTTTCCTTCACCACGAGCCAGTGTCAGTAGATTAGCTTTGTTTTGCTTTGGGCAAGCAGACCCAAGTTTGGTTCGGTAACAAAATTTCACCTATTAGCCAATGTCCTTTCTCAAGTATGTGTTCTCCATGGTGCCTTCTCCAATCCCAGAAGCTAGAAGTGAATTTCCATAATCTCCAATCCTGTGCCACTTCTTTTATATACCTCACATAGCACTTGTCACTTATTGCCCTGTACTGTAGTTTTGTTTAGTTTTTTGCCCAAATCTGATCATTCTAATTAAAATGATACTGTCTGGAGGGCAGGAAGCAAAATGTTCTCCCTTAAAATACTTCTTGAATGTGTGTTGAATGAATATGCATGCACTGTAGAATAGTGCCATATGGTTTATACATTAATTTGTTGAATCCAAGGAAAGGAGGTTTTCGTTTTAGTATTTTTTTAATTTTAGCACTTAGATATGTCAATTCAGTAAAAAAATTTTTGTCTTGAAGTTACTAGATAATAGTTGAAGTCAGAATGAAAATTTATTTTGCTGAAAACTCTTATTCTTTTGCTCTGACAGGGCACTGAAGCTGTCAATCTTTGAATCCCTGTAAGTAGACATAATGCCTTCCAAAGCTGGGTAGTAATGCTTCCAAATACAACCATGTAACTTCCAGCAAGCCACTTCACTTTTTTCTGCTTCAGTTTTCTCATTTGTAAAATGGGTGGGAGTATAAGATCAGATGATCCTTTAAGATACTTTCCTTCTCTAAAAATTTCTAGTTGCCATTTTTAACATGAGAGCATTGAACTTGATGACCTTGACCTTTCCTTTCTGTGGTGTGATTCTTTTCTACCTTCTCTTTCTAGACTACGTACGGTCCCCAGAAGAATAACCCAAATTAATTTTTCAAGCGTTACATCTACTATTCAAAAATTTCCCAGTTACTTCTGAGAGTTCTCCTAAGGTGTTTCATATGTATTCATCGATAAGTTTCTCTCTACTCCCTAAGGATTCCATCACTGTTTTTCTTTATTCTAACCTATCTTCAGTTGTTCCTACTTCTCATAAAGCTACCTGTGCTATGGTGCTGTTTTTGAAACAGGATTTTTGCCTGGGCTTTCTCATCCTTTAAATTGACTACATTTTATCATGTTTAAAATGAACTGTATCTCCTCCAATGTTTTCATGCAAAGCTGGGGGTGACTGAATCTGACATAAAACATATTTCACATCACCAAGAGAGACTCCCATTTTATAATAATGAGATAATTTAGATGTACTGTAAGGTGTTTGATTATTAAAAATAATGTTAATATAAGAGTTGATCAAAAGTTATTCTTATTAAGAATCCCCAAATACAACCAGGATTGAAGTAAATTTGTCAGTCACTGCTATTTGAATGATCCAAAACATTTTGTGAATTACCAGCACTTAGTGTAATTATTGGAAGGATGACACCGGCTTGGCTATCTTGGATACTGTATTAACAGTAGCTTGGAGATCCTCTGCCAGTACAGATATGATCTCGAGATCTGGAAAGAGAAGTGCAGAGGCAGAGTTTCTGTGTTTCTTCATTGATTCATGCAAATCATATGTGAGATGCGTATTCCAACCTCCACAAACAAAGAGCTAAAGGTAGAACTTTTGTCCAGCTGCTTAATCTACATTGAGAAAAATTTGGACGAAGGTCAAAGATTTAAAAATTAGGCAAACTTAACTAGAGATTGGAGCATTCGCAGAAAGGATCAAAGTTACAAAAAATTCTTTGCTTTGATGGAATTTGGTGGGAATTTTCCTTTGGATTGTCTCTTTTTCTTACAATAGGAAAATGGTGGTGGCAGTCTCTTGAGAGAAAGTGACCTCTCAACTGCTGAGTGATTAGACCTTGTAAAAGAAGCTTCAGGAAGAGGTTAAGGGTGGGAAAACTGTCGACAGCTCTGCTCTCCAACGTCTAGTCTGGGTAACAGATACCTCATAGATAATGTGCTGTGCAAATCATTTTCTCAATAGGAAGCTACATAAAAGTTTACCGCCAAAACCTCAGCTAGGAATAGAGTGTTATTTTTCCTGGAGGGTCCCATCTTCTTGCTTCCCCGAGGACCTGCAAAGGTGGTAGGCAGGCAGTGGAAGATTCAGGGTTTTAGCATCCTAGCCATCTCCCTCTCTCTCATTAAAGACGCTACTAACACCTACTATATGCCTAACACTGGACTCAGCACTAGAAAGACGGTGAACTATCCAGGTAAAATTATTGCTGGGAGTTATCACTTTGCCGTAATTTCCAAAGTCTGGGCTCCATTCAGGATTCCCACATCCAAGCTGCTCAGGGAGCTCAGCTGCAGGAGAAGGTAGATGCTCACCACTTCTGGAATGTGACTCCTACCCTATGAGCCGAGGTAGGAGCCCTACTCCTCCACAGAAAACCACTGCACCTTACTCTGCTGTGCTTGCTGCTTCTCTAGGAGAGAAAGAGGCTGCAGTCAATTGAACAACTCTGTAGGTTGCAAAAGAGGACAGTTTTTCTTTAGGGAACTATTTTACTTTGAAGTGTTTTCCTTAGAAAACTGGATCTCTGTCTTCTCTTCACCCACTATTCTTTGATGAACTTATCCACTTCTTTTTTTTTTTTTTTTTTTTTTTTGCGGTACACGGGCCTCTCACTGCTGTGGCCTCTCCCGTTGCAGAGCACAGGCTCCGGACGCGCAGGCTCAGTGGCCATGGCTCACGGGCCCAGCTGCTCCGCGGCATGTGGGATCTTCTCGGACCGGGGCAAGAACCCGTGTCCCCTGCATCGGCAGGCGGACTCTCAACCACTGAGCCACCAGGGAAGCCCTATCCACTCCTTTTTGTGGGGTGATATTCTGGCTATCAGAGCACTGTATGTTTATATTCTTGCATCTAGATGACCAGTGTAACTAGCAAGCCAGGTTGCTAAGCTGTAAGAGAGATGTAAAAGGACACACGGAGAGTTTATTATAAGCAAGATGAAGCACTGAGTGATGGTCAGCATTTCTGAGGAATTCCAGGGAGAAAAATAGTTGGCACTGAGGTGGAAAAATAACCAGGTGGAAGAGAGTATTTCTATCCCTCACCTAACCTCTCACCCCAGCCTTCTTCCTAGGAGCAAGTCTTGCTGTGCCCATCTTCCCCCTGGAGGGGAAAACACTGAATTAGGTAAAACAGCTGTTCTTTGAGCCTCCAAGGTTGTAGAAGTGCTAATAAATGCTGTCCTTGTTACTTTGCATTGCTTCCCCTGGGTATTTGTCATTTGGACACTGAGACATTCTGACAGCCATTTGGCACCTGCATTTTGTCAGGTCGTAATGGAGTACATTTCCACTGCCTGCAATATTTTTTTCATTCCAATTACATGCATTGAATCAAACCCTTGCTATGGTGAAATTCATCTGAAGCCCTCCCCAGAGCCAAGAGCCGCTGGAGAACCCTGCTCTGATAAGTGCCAGCTCTGTACAGTGCCTTCCTCTCAATTTGAAGAGCAGCTAATTTGATTTGTTCTCTTATTTGAGAAGGAACCAGATCATTTGCATTGTAAATAAAACCATTTCTTGTCTTTATTTCCATCATTTTTGATTGCTTTTGGCTGCTTAACTTGGATAATTGAATCATGGGCCATATGAAAGAGAGCAGAGAAAGATTTTAAATAATTTAAGAGTGAGCTCAAAGCAAATCTGTGGCAGTAACAGATGAGTAAAACATCTCTGATTTCAGCCTTTGTGAGCGCGATATGGCACCTGAATTACTATCGCTGCTTCTGGAGGTCATAGGGAGACTGGAATAGGGGCCTATCAAAATACATTCCCCGTGTTAAACTTGGGCTTGGTTCTACATGTGGGGCAGCATTTCAGTGAGTCCCCTGTGTTGGATCAGCTCCCACTCAGAGCTGCCTCTGCTCCACTCAGCCTAAAGCCCCAGGCAGCACTGAGTGGGATTTGTTTTCTGCAATGATCCTTAGGGGATAGACAGTGGAAGAAAAACCTCTCCTAAGTCATTGCCTTTTTCCTACAATTTAACAATTTCGAGAAGGCGGCCATTCCCCAGGATAGCTGAAAAGGAAATGAACTTAACATAGACACAAAAATCATTTTAAACCTAAATTATTTCTGTTTCTACTGAGTTGTCATTGATTTGGTATCCCCAAGAGCTACAGTTATTTCTCCAGAGGATGGTACTTGAAGATGAGGCCTTCTAGATTCCCAAGAAGGTCTCAGAGGTGTTTTTTGCAAAGTTTCCAGCAAAGATTTTCAGTCCATCTTTGCTTCTTGGTGATGGCGGTGAGCAACAGTTGCTGGATCACAAGTCCTGCTTACAACAGTGTGGAGATTCTTATCCCACTTACGGATAATGTGGAAAATCTCAAGGACAGCTAGCCCGTCCTTGGAAGATGCAGATGACTCTTTCCAAAAAGGTAGGACTGCACGCATCCCCTGGAGGTTCTCTCTTTCTGGAAAGGGCAGTGTCACCAGGCTGACTATGGACAGGCCTGAGGGCCACCACCTGTGAGTCCACCAGGGGATCCCTGGGTATAACCTTGGCAACTCGTGGCCAGCTAAACCCATCCTGCTCACCTCCCTTGCCCCTTGGGTTCTGATCATCTCTCCTCTTTCAATATTTTATCCTCATATTGCCCTGAGCTGCCTCTTTTCTTACTCAGATTCCTACAATTATCTTCTCTTCCTAACACTTCTTCAGTGCTCCCTGGAACTGGGGGGGGCCAATTCTCTTAATCCCATGATTATTCCTTTGGCCTCCTAGCCTTTCCTGAAGACCGGCACTGCCCTGAGGATTGCCTGTTCCCAGAAAGTTTCTCCAGATAGAACCTTTAAATCCTGTGTCCCAGGTTTGGGAGGATGGATTAGCAAGTTCCTCATTTCCCGCTGCTCCTTCACATCGTTATTTCTCTTCCATCAGGCAAAGTCTCCTCCCCACCTTCAACTGAAGCTCACACCAAGCATCCACATAGCCCTGAATACCACGCCCACTCTAGATGCCAGTGCCTGCTGGGATCACTGTTGCACATATTATCTCATTGTGAATATGTTGACTGTTGCATACATTTGGGGTTCTATCTTCGGTTTAGAAATAAAAATTTTCACACTTATGTACAGCCACAGTATTTCACTGATCCTGCCACACCAATACACCCTTTGCTTTTGCCATCTCTATGTGTTTATCTATCTCTACCTGACCCCCTCCTGCCCACAAGCCAACCAGTCTCTTTCTTTCCAAGTCATTAAGTTTCTGTTCAAGTCTTGTCTTTCTCATGAAATGTCTCTAGGCATGTCAGCCCAAAGTGATTTCTGATTCCATAGCCAGGCTATGTATTACATAGCCATAGCCATGTATTCCCTCTGCCAGGTGATCAAAAATGAAACATGTAATAGCTCTGATTCTGTGAAACTTTCCAGTGAATTCCCTGCCCTTTCAAATATCTTGCTGTTACTGTTTGGTACCATACAAGAGGCTCTCATTGTGTTAGTCCTTCCTGCTCATCACCACCATGGGGTACAAGCGTGAACCCTACAAGGGGCTCGCCAGCACCTTGTACCCAAACAACAGATTTATAATCACCATCACACATCTGACGATTAGAAACAAAAATAACTGACATCAGAACGCATTCCCAATAGTAATTTACTCACTTCATTTGCACACTTATGAATTTGTTTCATAATTTAAATAGACTGCAAATTAGCTTTTTAAATGCAATTATAGTAACAAAACCTGCCTAGAATCATAACATTTTAGACATGAAGGACCTTTAGTTCCTACATCCCTCATTTTACAAAAAAAGTTACTGTATGTTATTTTATCAGTCAGTATCACTTTAAACCAACAAAGTTTATTTTTCACTCATATTTTGTATCCAGCGTGGGTCAGTTGAGGAGTTTGTTCATTGCAGTTTTGCGGGGACGTGGGTTAATTGAATCTACATCTCAATACACATTTCTACTATGGGGCAAAGAAATCAGGGCTCTGGAGGGTCTTTCCCTAGTGACTCCAAGTTCTGGCCTAGAAGTGACGTCTGTTGCTTCCCCCTGAACAAGCCAAAACAATGGGCTAGAATCAATCCATGACCTGCCCAAAGGAGGCAGAAAGTTCAGAAGCGAACTAAGAAGTGATGAAATTAATGAGCAGCACTAATAACTACCATAACTATAGCTAATGTTAAGCCACTTGTGTTATATTTATTCCATATCATTATATTATTATGAGAGTAACTGGAAGGCATTAAAATGAGCATGCATTTTGGAGCCAGAACAGCCTAGGTTTAAAACTCTATTCTGCCACTCATTAGCCGAGCCTTTTGTGGCCTGGGGCAATATGCTTGACCTCTCTGAACCTCAAATATATTAACTGCTAAATGAATGTTTAACCTGGCTGCCTTGAGGATTCAATGAGAGAAAATGTTTTTCAAAAAGTCTAGAACAGTTTCTAGCAAATAGGTAATCAATATGTGTTAGTTTCCTCTTTTTCCCCTCTCTCTGTTAACACTTTGTTCACCTTCTTTTGCCTTCTTTTTGTCCTTCCTTACTTCCCTATGGCTATGGATTTGTTCTTGCCCTGGGTTTGAAAGATTCTACCTATTGCCCTCACCTGCAGATGAGCGTGTTCACTTCGGTGCTCTAACAAGCTGTGCTTTAATCAATACTTCCACCATATTTATCACTTCCAGGGTTGTACTGTGTTAGGTAATTTTCTCTTTTTGACCTGATCCAGCTGTTGCAACAAGCCTTTAAACAATTTGTGAATCACTCCTCACCCCAACCTCTCTAGAATTTTGTTAATTTTTCAAGACCATATTGTACCTCACCACATCAATCATAAGTCTTTCAGCGATAAGAACCACATTTTAAAACGTTATAGCACTCACAGAGTCAAGCATTTTACTTTGTTTTACCCATAGAATATCAGATGTAAAGTAGTTCATTGATGATATCCACAGTGTATTAGTTTTCTGGGGCTGCCTGAACAATGGCCCACCAGCTGGGTGGGTGAAACAACTGAAATTTATCGTCTCATAGTTCTTCAAGCTAGAAGTCCAAGATGCAGGTGTTAGCAGAGTTGGTTCCTTCTAAGCGTTGTGAGAGAAGCTGTTCCATGACTCTCACCTTGCTTCTTGTGTTTTGCTGGCAACAGTTTGCATTCCTGGGCTTACAGAAGCATCTCCCTGGTCTCCGCCTTCATCTTCACATGGCATTCTCCTTGTGTGTGTGCGTCTAAAATTCCCCTTTTTTTTTTTGTGGTATGCAGGCCTCTCACTGTTGTGGCCTCTCCCGTTGCGGAGCACAGGCTCCGGATGCGCAGGCTCAGCGGCCATGGCTCACGGGCCCAGCCGCTCCGCAGCATGTGGGATCCTCCCGGACCGGGGCACAAACCCATGTCCCTTGCATCGACAGGCAGACTCCCAACCACTGAGCCACCAGGGAAGCCCCCGAGAAACTTTTTTATTTGCTTTTTTTAAACAAATAAAGATATAACAAAGTCATTACAAAGCATAGAAAGTTATTTTACTGACATATAAAATCCTGCTATCTGGTAGGATTACCTAATGAGTATAGAATATCATTTCATAAATTCTTGTTGAGAACCAGCTGGGTAATCCATGACTAATTTGTGACTTGAAGATTGAAAAAAAATTAATTAATTATATATATATTTTTTGCCACACAGTGTGGCTTATGGGATCATAGTTCTCCAACCAGGTATCAAACCTGGGCCCCCATCAGTGAAGGCACCAAGTCCTAACCACTGGAGAACCAGGGAATTCCCAAAACTTTAATCTTTTTTTAACAAAACATCTTTAAGAATAAACACATCAGAATGAGACGAAATCTTCGTCTTCTAACAATGATGTAATAACAGAGACAGGATTTATCACCCCACCCTAAACAGCTAGAACACTGAATAAAATTATATGAAGCAATGATTCTTCAGACATGAACAATAGCAAGCACAGGACCATGATTTCTAAGAGAAGAGAAACAAATGAGGTGAGCTCTATGATTGCCTCAGCTTATTGCTTAGAAGCAGTTGAATTTGTAGTTAAAATTTTCCAACAACACCCCTCCCAAGTTGATTTAACTGAATTTCCTCATATGTCTAAAAAAAAAGAAATAATATTGATTCTATTATGTATATCTGTCTACAGAAAATTGAAGAGGAAAGAATACTTCCCAAGTCCTTTTACAAAGCCAGTATTACCCTAATAGGGAGACCAGACAAAGACATTACAAGAACAGAATACCAAAATTAATATCCTTCATGGACAGAGAAATGAAAATCCTTAGCAAAATTTCAGAAAATTGAATCAAGCTGTTTATAAAAAGGGTAATATCATGACCAAATGATATTATCCCAAGAATGCAAGTTGAATTAAGCATTATAAAATCAACCAAGGTATTTCATCATATTAACATACTGAATAAAAGTATGATCTTCTCAACACATATGAAAAAATTTTTGACAAAATTGAATACTCATTCATGACAAAAACTTTGAAAAAAGAAGAAGGAGAACTTCTTCAACCTGATTAAGGACAATCTACCACAAACTTACAGCTAACATCATACATAATTAATCATGATATAATGAATATATTCCCTCAAGAAAGGATAATTTGAGAAAAGCTATCTGCTTTCACCACTTCTATTCAATACTGTTTTAGACAATGCAATAAAGCAAGAAAAACAAGGCATATAAATTGGAAAAATGAGGTAAACAGAAGCTTTATTCATGGATGCCATACTTGGCATTGTATAAAATCTCAAGTAATCTACAATAGACTATTCAAGCTAACAAAGGAGTTGAGCAAGGGTACAGGATACATGAACACTATACAAAAATTATTTTCATGTCTATATATTAATAATAAGCAACTGGAAATTAAAATTAATAAAAATATCATTTACCATAACATCAAAATATATGAAATACTTAAATATAAATTTGACAAAAGCCATGCAAGACCAGTATACTGATAACTACAAAATGTTGCAGAGAGACATTTAAAAGATCTAAATGAATGGAGATACATAGAGACATGTAAAAGAACTAAATGAATGGAGATACATAAATCAATCAGAAAAGAGCTCTTTCAATTTTAGGGGTTTTATAATCTAATTTAGTAATATCTTCAGAAAGTAGGAAAATATTTCAAACTTACACAGTGAGAGATAAAGACTTTTCTCAATTATAGCCATACGAGCACAAAAAGAGCTTACAGCATCAGTTCTACAACTTTAGCCATAGGTCAAAAAACAAAACAACAACAAAAAAAAAACCCCCGCAGAACACAAAATCTTACTAGTCTGGATCTCAAAGGACCATTCTACTTTTCACGGGTCATGAAACATTGTCATAGTTGATTTAAGCTCATTAAAAACAGACCAAAAAAAGACTAACAATTTCCATTTCTCTGTGGCATGTCACTCAACAGAAGATAACTCTCGACTGTTCACCTGAGAGAGATCACAAAGTGATCAGATTATAAAACAAGATTTCCAGTTATCACTGTCTCCAACAGGGAATAATTTATCAGTTGTGCACAAACTATATTACTATATACAGAGTGATCTCCTGACTGACTACTCAGTTGAGTCCAGCCTAATGGTCTGATAACCACTAGACTCCAGAGCAAGTTGTAGAAAGACACAATACCCAAACAATAAATTTTATATACAGGCTGTTCTATTATTTATACAGTTATAACCAGTAGATCTGATGACTATCAATCCTTGGTCCCAGCCATAGAAAGAAACAGAGTCCTAACCCTAATATAGACAAACATCACAGACCAACTCACCTAGGCAAGATCCAGAAACAAAAATACAAAAATAGAAAGAAATAGAAAAACAGGAAGGAAAATAAAAACAAAAGAGAAAAAAGATTCAACAAAGGAAAGGTTCTAGGGCCACTTGGAATTCACTCTGGGAAGCAAAAACTGTGTGCCTGGGTAGGTCCTAATCGAAACAAACAGCAAGTCAAACAAAGATATATGCCTCTAGAAGATTGGGTAATTTTTAGTTAGACATTTCTCTCAATGACAGCCTTCCTTTACTCTAATTTTCATATATTTGACGTTTTTTTCTAACAGTTCCATGAGAAGTATTTGACTTTAGCATCGACTTCAACCAGGAAGTGAAAATAGCAGAATTTCCCCTGCCTTCCCATCACCACATTATGAATTGCAATATAACAAAAAGTTGCAGATGGAAAGAATGTCTCAAGACGCAGGACCATGCAAACTGAAAAAGAATCCATCTTCTAGATCATAGTAAATCTGTGGCGGGGAGTTGGCATGTGCTACAGGGCACTGGTGAACACAAATCTAGGGCTCTCATTAATCAGGAAACCACTTAGGTTAAAATCTGAGAATTTATAGAAGCACAAGCCAAGGCATTTAATGTTTTTTTGCAAAAACTCTTCAGTCTTTGGATAAATTCTCTATGAGCTAAAGGAGGGAAGCAAAGAAACACAAGAGATACGGATTTCAGGAAATACACTCATTTTAACAGGAAAGTACCAAAATAGAAAGGACACACATACACAGAAAGACCTACAATCACCAAGTGAATAGAGATTTTCCCAGTCTTTTCAGCTTTAATGTGAAAAATCAAAGAATCATTTTAAAAGTATATATTGTACAACTACAATATACAGGTGACATGAGACATTCAAACATGAATAACACACTAACTGGCTATGTGACATCAGTAAATCTAAACCTTTCCAGGATCCAGTTTTCTCATGGGTAAAAAAAATCTCTCAGTCTTCTTGAAGTCGTAAAAGACCATAAGTCTATGATTTTATAATTCATGTCCTCAAAGAGCTTAGTAAAGTTTTTGGAAGACTTTTACAGATGCACAGGGTAGGAAAGTGGTTCCCAGAACAGAGATACTTTCATTCAGAGTTTTTCAATTTTCTATGTTTTTATTTTTACCACAGAATTATTTGTTCAAAAGCACCATAAACTGGAAACATAAAGAAGTAAAGCAAGTCTGTAGAGATGTTCTGATTGAATCAGGTGGAAAGTACCAGGACTCTTGCTCAGCAGCCCCTCCCATCTTGGCCTTTAGACTCCTATGGTCTCTAAACAGCTCCTCTGAGCCCCCAGAGCTCTCTGAAGCATGTTGAAAAATCATTTATGAAGTCCTCTCTAGTTTCAAGATAAAATACTAGGCAAAAAGAAGTTAAGTTTCCTTAACCGGGAAATGTTCTTCTCCCAGTTCACAGAAATCAGGGACAGAATTTGGATTAGACCACCCAGCTGCTTCCTGTCCAGGCACTCTCTGGTTCTCTATGTCATCTCTCCAAAATATTAATTATTGTCTGTACACTGCCCACTCACTGACCCTGTTTGCATAATAACTCCATGAATGCAAAAGGGACTCCTATTTGCTTTCGAATCTACTAAAGGTTGTTATTTTTATAGTCTTGCAAAGGGACTTGCAAATCCAACACCAAGATCAGTACATCTGAACATTTCTATATGAGACGTCTAGTAAATGAAAAGAACAAAGGAAAGATGGCTTGGAGCTGTAACACAGTAGGCTTGGATAATATCTGCCTCCTAAAACATTTAATAGAATTTTCATTTTTGTTCATGAACATATTGATGGAGGATCTGTGAGTTTTTTTCTAGAGCTTCAGAGGTCATTTTCAAATCTTTCCATTTTCTCTGTCATTTTATATCACTTCCTGCTCCTGGATCATGTTCTGTATTTCCTGCTGTGTCCCTATGTTTCCAGTGAGGCAGAGTCTCGATTTTTGAATGGTTTGTCAATTTAATGAACTGTTTTATGATTTAGACCCAAATAATGGGGATTTTGTGGAGAAAGGCATAGAGGTAGAAGGAGGGAAGGAGAGAGGGGGTGTGAAGTAGAAGAATAAACTCTAGCATATTGGGATTGCCTTTTAAAATCCTATACAGATTTTTTTCCCCTCATTCAGATAACTTGCTGACCTTATCCTATGCTACATCTGATTGCAATTACTTCAGTTTGTTAAGCTGACCAATTTTAGAAACTTGGACAATGTACTTCGTTGCAATCAGATCTGCATTAAAACCCAGAAATGAAGGATAAATTGGTTATTGCCATTGAAGTTGTTATGGTGTATTTTTTCCAAAAGAAATACACTCATGTCAGCAGCCCTGAACTTTCATTTCTCCAAACTTCTAACATGTCTTCTGCAAATAAGTCTGGTATCTTTTACATAATCTGTAATCCATGAAACTCAATTACAGGCTGTTACTAGAGATTTTCCTTAATTCTTCACTTCTCCTTTGTAAATTTTATAATTCTTGACAAAACATTTTAAGGTACAAAACACACAGAAAGGAAAAAAATTAGGGGAGAGTCATACCATAAATTTTTTAGCATTAGAATATAGATTCTCCCTGTTCAAGGATAGAAAGCCCAGAGATAAACCCACGCACATATGGTCACCTTATCTTTGATAAAGGAGGCAGGAATGTACAATGGAGAAAGGACAGCCTCTTCAATAAATGGTGCTGGGAAAACTGGACAGGTACATGTAAAAGTATGAGATTAGATCACTCCCTAACACCATACACAAAAATAAGCTCAAAATGGATTAAACACCTAAATGTAAGGCCAGAAACTATCAAACTCTTAGAGGAAAACATAGGCAGAACACTCTATGACATAAATCACAGCAAGATCCTTTTTGACCCACCTCCTAGAGAAATGTAAATTAAAAAAAAATAAACAAATGGGACCTAATGAAACTTCAAAGCTTTTGCACAGCAAAGGAAACCATAAACAAGACCAAAAGACAACCCTCAGAATGGGAGAAGATATTTGCAAATGAAGCAACTGACAAAGGATTAATCTCCAAAATTTACAAGCAGTTCATGCAGCTCAATAACAAAAAAACAAACAACCCAATCCAAAAATGGGCAGAAGACCTAAATAGACATTTCTCCAAAGAAGATATACAGATTGCCAACAAACACATGAAAGGATGCTCAACATCACTATCATTAGAGAAATGCAAATCAAAACTACAATGGGATATCATCTCACACTAGTCAGAATGGCCATCATCAAAAAATCTATAAGCAATAAATGCTGGAGAGGGTGTGGAGAAAAGGGAACACTCTTGCACTGCTGGTGGGAATGTGAATTGGTACAGCCACTATGGAGAACAGTATGGAGGCTCCTTAAAATACTACAAATAGAACTACCATATGACCCAGCAATCCCACTACTGGGCATATACCCTGAGAAAACCATCATTCAAGAGTCATGTACCAAAATGTTCATTGCAGCTCTATTTACAATAGCCCGGAGATGGAAACAACCTAAGTGCCCATCATCGGATGAATGGATAAAGAAGATGTGGCACATATATACAATGGAATATTACTCAGCCATAAAAAGAAATGAAATTGAGCTATTTGTAATGAGGTGGATGGACCTAGAGTCTTTCATACAGAGTGAAGTAAGTCAGAAGGAGAAAGACAAATACCGTATGCTTACACATATATATGGAATTTAAGAAAAAAAAATGTCATGAAGAACCTAGGGGTAAGACAGGAATAAAGACACAGACCTACTAGAGAATGGACTTGAGGATATGGGGAGGGGGAAGGGTAAGCTGGGACAAAGTGAGAGATTGGCATGGACATATATACACTACCAAACATAAAATAGATAGCTAGTGGGAAGCAGCCGCATAGCACAGGGAGATCAGCTCGGTGCTTTGTGACCACCGAGAAGGATGGGAGGGAGGGACATGCAAGAGGGAAGAGATATGGGAACATATGTATATGTATAACTGATTCACTTTGTTATAAAGCAGAAACTAACACACCATTGTAAAGCAATTATACTCCAATAAAGATTTTTTTAAAAAAAAGAATATAGATTCTCCCTGTTCACTGATAAATTTCAATTTATCTTTCTCTCAGGCTGCCGTTCCCATGGGTGGATTTGGCAACTTCTCGACACAGTATGATTTGAGGAGTACAAAAGAAGGTATCTCAGAGGAGCTCCCTCATGGTCTAGTGGTTAGGATTCGGGGCTTTCACTGCCATGGCCTGGGTTCAATCCCAGGTCGGGAAACAGATCCCCCAAGCTGTGCGGTGTGGCCAAAACAAAAAAAAACTAAAGAAGGTATCTCTGATTTTTAAAATTCCCTCCACAAAGTTGCCTTAGCCTCCCAAATCCCGACCCTTTCCCTCTAGAGTAGGGATCTGTGTGCAGAAACCTCAGTTAAAACGCAGGTGTGTTACCAGACTCTTATTTAGGATCTGCGCTCAATGCTTTGTAATTTCCCAAGCAGACAGCAAAGCCCTGAGGGGATGAGATGGTACTTCAGACGGGTAAAGTGAGTCAAAGAAAGAGGCAAAGGCTTTAGGGCAGCTAGTCCACTCTTGGAATCACGAAGTTCTATATGTTTTTGTTGGCAGGGAAGAGCAGGCCTAGGCAAAGGACCTTGACAGGGCCACCAACAGGTGCGAGATAGTGAGAAAACCAACTATTTGCCAAGCATGTGGGGTCTTAAATACATTATCTTGTCTCACTTAATCCTCAAGGCAAACTTGAGGGTTAGGGGCTACGATGCTAATGGAGAGAAGAGAAAATGAGCCCCAAACGACCCAGATTCACAGCATCTGGATTTGAATTCACGATCACATAACTTCCACTTCATTATCTCAAAGAAAAAGCAGGAAGGATGAAGGCGTGGAACATGGGGAGTGCTGGGGAGATGGAGAAAGCCGAAAGCCATCGTACTTACTCCCCATCACAAGAACGGACGTCTTGTGTGTGAATGTGAAGTGAGCCCTAAGTCTGATGGATTCTGAACAGTATAGAAAAACTGGTGTCCGGATGGGCAAATATTCAGCTTCCAGTTCATTTCCTGAGGTTCCTCTCCCAGCTCTTCCCTGTGTTCACCCAATAGTCTACTCTGCCCCATCTCTGCCTTTGTTCATGCCATTTCCTCCACCAGGAACGTTCTTTTCTTCATCTGTGTTTGTCAGACTCCTATAAGGTGGAGTAACTTCTTGTATTTCTGGTTAGGTCATAGAATCAACACATAGGCATAAAGCAACTTAGTCACAGCTCATCTGTGTAACTCCTCAAATCACATTTAAAGTCCAATATCGGATTTGTCATTGCAAACTTCTACCGCCCAAGAGGACTGAGGCTACCGAGGAAAGGGCAGATTCATAGCTCCCATCTCCCGCTCACTCCAGGATGCATTCTCATTAACTAGAAGGGCAGATGGAAATGGCCTTGCCCTAATTTAGTTGTTTTGTTTCTTGCCCCCTCCCTTTCAGTTAGAGCATGTATTATTCAATTAATTACTCATATGATATAGCTTTGCCATAATTCATTCAAAGTGCATTGATAGGACACTTGCTTCCTCCACAGATATGACATTACTGCCTTTCACCTCTTTGGGCACTTAATTTATTCTCCCTTGTAATGTTATTTTTATTGGGCTTGCCTTCTACATGGATTGTAAGATTTTTGTGGACACAGATTGATATTTCTAGGACCTACCATGCATAACTCATGTGTTAAATTTAATTAACATAAGCAGGTAGTTATACAGAGAGAGTTCTGCTCTGGCTGGCCAGAATCACTTGCTGAAAAGGGCCCAGATACTTTATGACCTCTCTGAGGGTAACAGTGCCACAGGGACCTTGGGTAAAGTAGGAAACTCCTAGCAGAGCAAGAGCCCCAGCCCTAGCCTGGCAACCATTTATAGCCTGGTGGCATCAGCTAGGCAGTCAGTGGTTCCAGGTTAAGGTGGGGAATGGACCCATATTCCTGCCATCTCTCAGGAAGTACCAGAGGTTTCACTGCCATCCACCTGCCAACGAGGGGACGCAGGTTCGAGCCCTGGTCTGGGAGGATCCCACATGCCGCAGAGCAGCTAGGCCCATGTGCCACAACTGCTGAGCTTGGGCTCTAGAGTCCGCGAGCCACAACTACTGAGCCCACGTGCCACAACTACTGAAGCCTGCGCACCTGGGGCCTGTGCTGTGCAACAAAGAGAGGTCATGACAGTGAGAGGCCTGCGCACTGCAGCGGGGAGTGACCCCCGCTCGCCGCAGCTAGCGAAAGCCCACTGCAGCGGGGAGTGACCCCTGCTCGCCGCAGCTAGCGAAAGCCCACGCACAGCAACAAAGACCCAACACGGCCAAAAATAAAAATAAATAAATAAATAAATATATTAAAAATAAACAAACAAAAACAAAAAACAACAACAAAAAACAGAAGGGGTATATGGGAATTCCCTGGCGGTCCAGTAGTCAGGACTCGGTGCTCTCACTGCTGGGCCTGGCTGTGCAGTGTGGCCAAAAAACAAAAAGGAATCCAAATAACTAAATAAGAAAGAAGGGGTATGCTCTCTGCTCTGCTGGCTTGAAGTGTGGACATATCACAAGATGGAAGCCACATGGTGAGGATAACCGAACAAGAAGACAGAGTGAGCATAGGTCCCGGATGAATTCTTAGAGCCAGCCACCCACATTTAAACAAACTCAGCAACTTAACTCTTCTCTCTCTTACAACTTATCTTTTTTATAACCTATATTAGAAACAAGGATATCCATAGAGAAAATCAGTTTCAGGCCTCCAAGAATTTATGATTTTGAGAGACCCTAAAGTGAAAGAAATGGCTAGCTGGTTTTTCCAGATTCCACTGAAAAGACATTTACAGAGACTGACTCTTTTCCCCTCTTTGCTTCCCTTTTGATTTGAAAAAAACTGAATTCACATCACCTCCCTCTCTTTCTTGCTAATCAGTACAATTTTTAAAAATTGAGACACCTTAGATAAATCATACATTTTTTATTAAAATGCATTCTTTGTAAGAATTTGCCATGACTCATCTGTGATTGTTCCGAAGATTTATATGACCAACTCATGTCAGTTTTTCCACAGCATGATCTTCCCCCTTTTCTGAATATCTGTCAGCACACATCTGTGCTGTGTGTACAAAATTTCACCTCTTGAGAGCCCTACATTTGAAAGAATCAAGTTTGCCTCATTTTTCAAACAGTGCTAATTCGGTTTAAAAATACTTTTCTCATTACGTTATTGCAAGGGTCTTCTTTTATTCTATCTCACGCTTTAGTCTATCCTGGATCTAATACTTATTTAATTAGGATTTTACTGTTGGGAAGGCAGAAGGCTGAATAAAATTTGGCTATCATTTCCCAGCCCCTGTCAAATTTCTTGTCATGTATTAAAAGGATGAAGGAAGGTATTGCTTTCTTCAGATAACACAAGACAAACACTAGAAATTCAATCCATTCGGAAAACATCTTCCTCACATCTTTTATCCATAGGGTAATTTCCTTTTCTGTTGTTTTTTTGGTTTTTTGTTTTATTTATTTTTCTATACAGCAGGTTCTTATTAGTTATCTATTTTATACATATTAGTGTAAATATGTCAATGCCAATCTCCCAATTCATCCCACCACTCCCAACACCCACCCACCACACACCCCTGCTTTCCCCCCTTGGTGTCCATATGTTTGTTCTCTACATCTGTGTCTCTATCGCTGCCTTGCAAACTGTAGGGTAATTTCCTTTGTAGTGGGTTTCTCAATGCAAATTGGACACAGTTTATTCATATACAAGTCCAGGGAAATGAATTTGTATGCACCCCACAGGAAAGATTCATGGAGACATCTACTCATCATCACTTTAGAACTATAACAATCTCTGCAATATATCCTTTCTGTAAAGATCTTAGGGCTACCCAATAGAGTCAGTTTTCATAAGGCAAGATATCTCCATCCCTGCTCTATATGGAAGACAAACTAGAATCATTATTACCACTTTAAATCTCTACAGCAGGTTAGTGTGTTTTTAGTAGTATAACCCAATCATCCAACATATATTTATTGATTTCCAATTAAAAGAAAGACTCTGCCCTTTATAGGAGATACAAGTAAAGATATTATTTCTGCCCCTAAGGAGTTGCCAATCCAGTTGCAGAAATTTATGAGTCCCTAGTTTTTCAAGATGAACAGAAGCTTTTAAAAGAACAAAGTAATGATACCTCATAAAAGAGCATTCCTAAGAAAGGCTACATTCCGCCTTGGGCTGTTCAAATACATTATGTTTGTCATCGTATCACCTGAGTTTGAATAGGCTTTTTTTTTTTTTTTTTTTTTCTTTTTTTGCGATACGCGGGCCTCTCACTGCAGTGGCCTGTCCCGTCGCGGAGCACAGGCTCCGGACGCGCAGGCTCAGCAGCCGTGGCTCACGGGCCCAGCCGCTCCGCGGCAAGTGGGATCTTCCCAGACCGGGGCACGAACCCGTGTCCCCTGCATCGGCAGCCGGATTCTCAACCACTGCGCCACCAGGGAAGCCCTGAATAGGCTTTTTAATCTTCAGTGAATTTAGTGCTTAGTAAGGGCTGCATCCTATAAATCCTTGCGGTCCTCAATGTCCGTCTTAGTGCCATAAACACAAAATACATCAATGAATGAATGAGTGAAAGAGTAAGTGAATAAACTTTCAATACAGTGTCAATGGAGTTCACAAAATGATCTAATTCTTCTTCAGATTAACAACCAGGACATTATGGCACAATAAAAGGGGACTAAAGGCACCTTGCTTGCACTTGTATCAACCCAAATCTTCAACAAGCACTTACTGAGGGCTCTGTATGTGTCAGATATTGTTTTAGTTGCTGGGAATACAGTGATGAATAAGCCAAGAATTTGTCCTAAAGAAGCTTACATTCTAGGGAGAAAATAATGCTGAAGAAAGGATTTCTCTATGGTAAATGAAGCAGCCAGTGAGAAAAGGAAGATTACAACCATGTCAACTTGGGCTTATAGGTGAACAGAACTTGTTCACGCAAGCTTTATAAAATTCAACAGTAAAATGGCTTCAGTCTCTCAAGTGAATAAAGCAGAATGAATTACTCCTTGAAAAGCAGAAATGAAAAGTTATTACAATTCTCTTTCACCTTATTGGTTCACCCATAAGGGAGACATTTTTTAAATAAACTAAAATAAAAATTTTTAATTTTCAGAAAGAAATAGCTGAACTGTGCTTTGAATAAAATTTTATTCTGTGCCTTAAGCCAACGTTTCTTCAATTTATGTGCTATCCTTTCTTAATTCCTTCTGTCTCTTTTAGCAGTCTTTACCAATGCATTAATTTCTTCACTAACATTCTTATGAGAAAAACACTGATAAGTTGCCCAATTTTTAAAAAGTACTTATGTCTTATGTAATCTACTGAATAAAATACTGTTAATTAAAAGAAGTTTAACTGTTCTTAGCTTCCTCCCCATGACCATTCAGCCCCCTCCCTTCCCCCCTGTGTAGTGAGCCAGAGATTAGCTGTCAATGAAATGAATGTTTCTTTCTTTCTAAAATTTAAATTTCTAAGTTGCTATAATTGAATCACTATCAGGAAGGTACCCTTTATCACCAGTGGTAGGTAAAGATGGAGAGTAGAAATCCATCCTTCACTAACTTGAAAAATTATTTTTAAAGTAGGAAATTTGAACTTAAAATGTTACTGCTTGTTATTCATTATAAATACTGCTAAATATTGAATTAGACTAGATAGAGCTTCCACCATATATAAAATATTTGGGCTCAATTCATTTTGGAAATATTTCACTTCTATGATGTCAGGCCATGTCAGGAGTTTTGCAGCTTTTCTGTGGAAAATAATATACTGAAGATATATATGTGTCAGCCATATTTTATTCATTTTTACCCTTTTAGTTCTTAATGATTAAAAATAATTTTTTAAAGCACTTGTTTCTGAATCTCCTTCCAGACCATCCATCCAACACTGAGTTAGGTTTCCCAGTACAGAAGTGGTACCCAGACCACTTAAGGTACCATCAAGGAGGGGTAGAACATGGAAACCTGTCACCAAAACAACTAGAACATCATAGATTCTGCGAAGGAAGGAAGGAAGGAAGGAAGGAAGGAAGGAAGGAAGGAAGGAA